>NC_087202.1:70050380-70177880 GCF_015104395.2 Macrobrachium nipponense | reverse complement strand
TCTGTTGTGTTTTGTGCGGAGTTGAGCGAAGGAGAAGTGATTGTGTGTCTTAAGTAGCTTTGTGAATATTTCGTTGATTGTTAAACCTAGTATAGAAGCTTTTCCACTGTAGTCCATAATGAATATAGTGGTATTCCAAGTTTCGCATTAGATGACTCGCAGATCTTTGACAGCCAAGTTGCTGTGAAGTAGGTACGTGTACTACATTCATGCCCTACATTTAAAGAAAAAAAAATTGGTTTAGGTCTTTCATTATGTATAGCCGAATGGGTGTCTTGGGAAGAATGTTTGTCTAAGGCAAGCGTAGGTACTATACACCTTGACTCCATGAAATAGGACAGACCTGTGCTGCCTCCTCATTGTTTGATGGTCTGAACAAGAGAACGAGGAATATAAGATCATCTAAGATCTGTTTGCTACAGGAGGTATGAAAAGTTACATTCTATTTTTCTTATGTAATTTGGAAGTAGTTTCTGAATTTATCTTGGAATAATTTTTTAAGGTTTGAAGGGATTATTGATAGGTACCGATGTATGAAAAAAATAAGACATATTTATTGATTTATTTGTATACTACATGCGACTTGGTACGCTTCCTTAGTATTATTTCGGCCATTGTTCCATTGAAATTAATGGGATGATCCTCTTCGTCTTGTTTGGTGGACGGGTAACACCCGTTGGGCCATTGCTTCCCACATTATTTTGTTCTGCATATCGATCATTCGTGAGCTGCGCAGTTCATCTCTCTTTTGTTCTAGGCGCACGGATGTCGTTCCCTTGATGGTAAAGGCATATTCCTCTTCTTTCTTTCCCTTCTTCGCGTTTTCTTCGAGCACCTTTCGAAAGGAAGTCATTTTTCTGATAAGGAACGTGGTAAGTTCAGATGTATCTAGAACCGCTGCCGAAAAGGTTTAGGCAAGTGAAAAGGCTGGGCTGTCGGAAATCACAAACAGGGCCCATTGCCTTATTCTTGTACCTGAATCATTCGAGAAGTCAATTAAAATGACTTTGTGATCAATTTTAATGGGTCCACGACAGAGATAAATTGCGAAAGTTTTGCCCTGTTAAGTGTAAATGTTGAGTTGGAAGCTTCTTTCAAATGCAGCGAATGAGATTGCTCATCATTTACTCAAAGAATTTCATCGCCCATGCTCCCAGTTGCCCTGTAGGGGGGTAGTGCTATCAGTGCACCTCATGCGGTGCACTGTAGGCATTACTTAACGTTCTTTGCAGCGTCCATTCGCCCCCTAGCTGCAACCCCTTTCATTCTTATTACTCTACCTCTTTTCATATTCTCTGTCTTCCATCTTGCTTTCCACCCTCTCCTAACCAGTGCAACTGCGAAGTTTTCCTCCTGTTAAACCTTGCAAACCTTTTTACCGTCATTTTCCGTCTCATGGCTCTGTGGCCTCATAGGTCCCAGCGCTTTGCCTTATTCCTAAATTCTCTATTCTTCCATTTTTGCTCCCAGGTGTTAGTTTTCTTGTGAGAAAAGTCAGGCTATATGTACCACCAAATAACGATGATGGTGATAATCCATGTTTGATGGAAACCTCATGTTCCGAAGTTGCGCAAAGATCTGTGTATTCCTGTATCGTAAAGGAAATAAATTAAGATGTATGTGGTCCCCTGTCATAACAGGTACTCTCAGTCATCTTATTTCATGGTTGCAAAATTTTTGATTGCCGGTTAGGGGAACGGTCATCAGGAAAGTTCATTACAATCATTAGAAATGGTTCAATAGAAATTGAAATATTGAATTCGTTTTCGACTGCCAAGTTTTGAAGGTTGGCGTTCTCTCTCTCTCTCTCTCTCTCTCTCTCTCTCTCTCTCTCTCTCTCTCTCTCTCTCTCTCTCTCTCTCATAATATTACATTCTTATCCATTGCTACTCGTTTTAGTATGACATAGACCAGTGCAGAAAGTCATTTTCGCTTTTTTAAAGTTGGCTTTATAGCACGATGAGAGGGATTCTGAAATGTCCGTCATTCTAGCTGTACAGAAAAAACAAAAAGGTGTATTCTGATGTACCAATGGGCGCCAACAAAACACTGAGCAAAAGCGTGGCTGAGGCAATTTACCTGTATAGAAAGTTGCAACGTTGACAGCCTTCCTTGAAAATTTTATTATTCCCAGACACTGTTGTGTTGAACGTGTGAAGCGTCATCAGCCAATGAAGTCTTGATTTTATTTTATTTCCACTTTTTATTTTTTTATTAAGAGAGCCTCATTTGAGATGGAACCTTGAAATTTGTGATTAGTTCTGGATTCTTAAAATTCTAAGTGTGTTCGCTCTCGAAGACAGCGCTGAATATATAACTGAAAGGTGGCAGTAACTCGTCCATGGCCTGCTAACGTAGTCAGTCTCGGCAACAAGTTCAAACGAAGAATGCGACATCGAAAAGGAATGCTTCCTCTACTGACACAAATACCGATGCGAAGTTTGGTGGTCTGGTTTTAATGTGAAATCATTAGAGAAAGATCTGGGAGTTTATTTTTATTGTTTCGTATCCCATCCCATTTCTGATGGCATTTTATGACAAAGAAAGTCATGGGATATTATCATCTGACGAACAAATTTGAATAGCAGACATTTAGCTAAATGTGTGCACGATCTTTTTCTATCCATTTTTGGAAATTTCTTTGTTCAAAAGATGAGCAGTATAGACCTTGATCGGGTCGCTAAGTGGCCGAACTAGGCTAACCGGTCTGTTATTTGAACTCCAGGGTACATTTTCAGGAAACATCGCCTTCATAAACCTGTAGTTCATTAACTTGATACGAAGATTTGAAGGGACAAGCCCTGAGGGAAATGGTTGCTGCTGCTGCTGCTGTTGCGAATGATCAATTGCAACCCAATAGTATTTTAAGTAATATAGATAACAATACAGTTATCAGCCATAGAACGTTCTTGGCTGCAATTATAATGTTTGAATTCAAAGTAAAGAATCCGTATTGTGAGCGAAAAAGTAGGAAGTAGTGCGCCTAGCATATCCAGTTCCTGAACGGAAGGTGACGCTTATATTATAAATGTATTTTATTTTTATTTATTTATTTTTTTACTAAGAAAAACGTGTACAACGGGAAACAAGAATAGGAGTTATCTTTGCCTATTCCAAGAACATTCGTAGAGTCCACTGTACAGAAACTCTCTCTCTCTCTCTCTCTCTCTCTCTCTCTCTCTCTCTCTCTCTCTCTCCACACAACACACACACACAAAGCGTAAAACCGGTTCTGGTGGTGGATGAAAGCACGCCTGTCGAGTACCATGAGAAAAGAAGGCACACCTGCTTTGAGAGCTAATTCTGTGGGTTTCATTCATAGAAAAGTTGGGGGGGGGGGGGTGTTATTTGAGAGGGTGTGTGTATGTGGGCGCTCATGATATCAGATGAGTTAATAGTTCTGAAGAGTAGCTTAGACGGTAAATGTTTTTAATTTTTTAAGGCATTGTCGAAGAACGTTATTGGCGTGGGATGGTTGATTTAAACCATTCTCTCTCTCTCTCCTCTCATCAATCATCTCCTCTCTCTCTCTCTCTCTCCTCTCTCTCTCTCTGTAGATGCGTTGTGAATCTTTGCACGAAGTCCCATTGTGCAGAATGTTTAAACACACACACACACACACACACACACACATATATATATATATATATATATATATATATATATATATAATATATATATTAAGTAAATGTATAAGTACTATATTACACGATGTAAGTACTTTAGTTTTGTACATTCAAAGTGCTTCACGTTTGTACAAACGTTATTTGAGATCTTGGTTTCATTACCTGCAGTGGTGGTAGTCTGTCCTCATAACAGGGGTCTACATTGTTTCTTCAAGACACCAGTTTTTCTCGTGATTCTTGTACCAGGTCTTCTCCCCTAAATATATACAAACAGTCTTCATGGTTCTCTTTCATTTTGCGTTTTTTGGTGCTTTACCGTTCCTTTCTGCTTGACTGTAGGTAACCATTTCGGTCGTTCATATCGTAAATGAAAGAGATGGTGACCAAGTAACATCTCTGTACGTGAGGTGTACTGCAAGCGTTACCTAAGGCATTTTGCAGCATCTAGCCCCTTTAATTCCTTTTTCTTTACCTCCGTTCATATTACCGTTCTTCCCTCTCACATTCCTCTCTCTCCTAACAATATTGTTTCATAGTGCAACTGCGAAGTGCTCCTCTTGTTACCCCTTGAACACATTCTTTGTTCTCAGTTTCCCTCTCAGCGCTGAATAACCTCATGGGTCCCAGCGCTTGTGCTTTGGTCTAAATTTTATATTCCAATTCCAGCATATCTCTGGGTGTCAGAGACTTTAAGTTAAAAAAAACGGTTGCCAGAAAAAAAAACGGTTGTCAGAAAAAAAACGGTTGTCAGAAAAAAAAACGGTTGTCAGAAAAAAAACGGTTGCCAGAAAAAAAAAGGTTGTCATATTCATCAGCATATCCCCAACTGAAATATTGTTTTGTGCATATTTCTCTGATGTGAGCATTAAGAAAATAGTAATAGAGTATTGTCCATCAGAAACTCTCTCTCTCTCGCTTCCTTCATCTCCTCCTCTCCCTCGCCGGATCTCCTCACTCTCTTTCTCCACTCATATCTCGCTCTCTCTCTCTCTCTCTCTCTCTCTCTCTCTCTCTCTCTCTCTCTCTTGGCCACTTGCACATCCTATTATGTCATTATGGGTAACGAAGATGATTGTGGCCGTGTGGCGAGGATGTGGGTGGGCAAGTCTTCCCTCATGTCCTCGGGAAATGAGCACACTTGGGGTTGCGGGGTCATGGAACAGCTGCGGTTACACCTGTGCATTCATTGAGTAAAATGTGGAAAAACAAGGGATATTTCATTGAAAAAAAATTAACAATGAAAAGGAGAAGAGTTAGTGATGTAACTGCATTTCTGTAGTCGATGTTTCATCTCACTTTTACTTGAGTAACGAAATGTATTGTAATATAATTATGAATTCTAAGTATGTGTTATGTTTAGCTTCCTCCTGGTAAACATAACGAGCTGGTGATGATTAGTTTTAAGCAGTGAAACAAAAGCTAAGCGGCGCATCGAATTTGTCAAGCCTTCAAAGAATGGTCACAGCGCCCTCCTCCCCCACACCCCTACCTACCACTGGGCTTCAGTGATGATAAGCTTCCTCTTGCACAAGGTTCAAAGTACTTGGGGTTGGTTCTTGAATGGATCGTTTGTCATTTCATCAGAGAATTCAGAGAGAGTCTTTGCATGTCGTTGAAATTAGCTTCGATAGCTTTCTTAAGTCCATTTGTAACCAAAGAACGAGACTGATGTACGGTATAATCTTTGGAACGGGAAAAACCTGAAATGAAAGTGTTTTTGAATCAATGCCAAAGTTCATTACACTTTTGCGTACTTGGACACGTCTTCCGATGATGCACTGTGAAAACATGTTTCGTGTTTTTATACATAATGCAGTAGCGATGAGAATTATTGTGGTTTCGTTCTATATGAATTCTTATTTATGTCGCGTTCTTTATGTATAGTTGCTTCAGAAATTTTAAATTGTCCTTCAGAAGCCATTTTCTATTGTTTAAGGGAAACCTGAGTCACAAACGAATCTGCGCTCTGAAAAGCTGTATAGTAACATAATGTGACCGGTGTAGACGTGTTAAGGTGCCTTCTGTTCGATTCAGGTTCATGTTAATTGATTCTGTCGAAAACAAAAAGTGAGCTTTCTCTTCGTGCTGCCAGATTTGCCTCTGGAGATGTAGACACGCCAGATTTCAGCAGCTCTGTCAGCGTTCTCCTGCAGGTGTAAGGGAGCCTCCTTTTGCTCTACACGATTTAACATTTCAGGAGAGTTCGTCGTTCTTTTTATACTGTAGGGAAGGCCTTCCGGAAAGAGAACTCTTGGGCGTAAGAATTTCATTCCTTTTGAGAAAAAACAGAAACCACCACATGATTATTGCAGTTGGAGGTTAGTATAGGATCATGAAAAGTGTGTGTGCATTATTTGCCGAAAGAACATGCGGATTTATCAAGTGACGCACAGACGATGTATTGCTCAAGTATGAAGTAACATAACACACACACATATATATGGGATCTTGCATGAGCTATGACCCATTTCTTCCATAAAACGAGTCATAGTCGTAGTGAGGGGCAACTTTGAGGATTGAAAGTGTCTTCGCATTGTATGACTTGGTGCGGTCTTGGCTCTTACGAAACGTAGGGTTCAAGTTGTTCAAGCAGTAACAAGAGATGCATTCATTCAACCTACCCTCCGAACCAATAGAAGCAGCCGCTCACTTCACTGGGATTGGGCACACATACTGCTAGGTGTGATGATATATATATATATATGTATAATATATATATATATATATATATATATAATATATATATATATATATATAGAGAGAGAGAGAGAGAGCGAGAGAGAGAGAGAAATGAACAAGGATCTGTTCTCTCTCTCTCTCTCCTCTCTCTCTCTCTCTCCGTGAGTTTGTTGCTATGAGTATTGCAATGAGGTACTTAAATTCATTCATGGTGTCTTGTGGTATGGAAATGGCTCCTGCTCTTTAGTGTCATGATAAGTGGCCACTTGAGGTTGGACCTTTAGCCTTTCGAGTTATAAGGTTTCCGTTGCCGGCTTCAATGAATGAATGAATGAATGAATGAAAGGGCGAAGTTAAGGAGGGACTGGGGTGTGTTTTTGTTACTGAATTTTCGGAAGAAGGGACGAGTTAAAAGGAAAGGATAGTTTTCACTCAGGTGCGAATGTTTCTCTGAAATCAGAGAAAGACTCGAAAAGGCTAGCTAGGTCAAGTAGGCTATAGTTGTTCGTAATTCTCGGTGAGATTATTGTGGTTCGGAAAGCGAACCGAGATATTATGTGCTATGATTGATTGGTTCAAGTGTTGTCAAAGACTGCGTGCTTCTCTGCCCGCTCGATCGTTTTGATCTGCGCATACGCTGAGACACTTAAAAATTTTCTGTCTTACCGTAAAAGGAAGACGAAGGACGCATCATGCTGGCACTTCAGGAGATAAGCAGGTGTGCGTTTGTCTACTCCCCCTCGTCCCACTCCGCTTCCAATGTTTCTTCTCTGACTCGCCTTCTGAAGTGTATACTTGTTTAGTTCTTTCGTCACAGATTGTGTTCAGGCGCTATTTATTGAGGAACTCATTTTTATTGCGTGTAACTGAATGACTTCTTTGTATTCTTCACTTATATAATTTTGGGTATCAGACAAATATAATTTGACCGTGTTTTTAGAATGATACATGTTATGTAAGAATTTTGAAAAAGTTAACTGTTGACACATACATGATTCATTTGAATCATGGTTTTGAAATTCGTTTAATTTAGATTGTAGATTTTAGAATTAGAAGCATTCTGTATATTCATTGGGGCTTTGATAAGTGAAGGATCTTTCATTAGCAGATAAATCAGTGTAGAACTGCAGTGCTGATGCATGACAAGTGTCACGAATAACCATCTTTAAAGAACAAAAACAATAAGTTCTATATTTCGTCCTGTTGATAAATGTGAACTCATTTCCTATGATGCAAATTTTGGGCAAATACTGTTTGTGAAGAAGTACGTGTCAACTCAGCCAAAGTAGTTATATAGAATTCGGATTCTAGCTGATTGGTTAACGAAAGTAATTTCCGTTTGCCTATATACATACTATGCAATACATAAAGATAAAAACCACGAAGGAAAGTAAAACAATGGAGTACGGCTGCAAGGCCTTTCGACTCTCGTCCTCTACTAAGCAGACAGTCTGCTTAGTAAAGAACGAGAGTCGAAAGTCCTTACAGCGGTGCTCCATTGTTTCACCTTCCTCCGTGGCTTTTGCCTTTATTTATATATTCATCGCGTTCGAAATTTTCGTGATTCAGTCATACACTATGCAATACATAGTGTGTGTGATGTCAGAAAGAAAACGAGATCTTGATGCTTAGTCCTTTGGCTCCTCAGGAGATGAAGTGTAAAAAAGAGTTAGATTTTGAGTCATAGTTGCAGTGATATTTAATGGTCCCTCGTGTACTTTGGTGATGGAGATACCCAGATGTAATACTGTCTTAAAGTTAACTATTATAAAGGACTGAAAAATGGGAGGAAGCAAGGTTTCTGTGAAGAGCAAAAAGCGGGGCGGTGCTACGGTAGGAAAATGGATTAGATTGCTATAATTTGTTGTAAACCGTCGAAATCTTTTAAAGAGAGAGAGAGAGAGAGAGAGAGAGAGAGAGAGAGAGAGAGAGAGAGAGAGAGAGAGAGAGAGAGAGAGAGAGACCCTGAATAACTTCGTTATCAGATCAAATTAAAGAAAATGGTTTAGGTATAGCAGCAAAATTGAAAAAAAAAAATTGTGTTTTAACAAGGATAGGACTTGACAGACCATTGAACAGATCCTGTTTGACAACAGTGGCGATCATCAGAAGGATGTTATATATACTGACATTCTTAGAGTTGTAGGAGGAAAGTGGCTGTCGGGGAGCAACTCTTAAAGCACTGGCTGTAGAAGAGGAGCCAAGTGAGAATATTTATTCTAAAAGGTGTTCGGATATAAACTATCACAGAGTTATTTGAAGGCTGCAGTTTTGTGACAGGTCATATATGAATTAGAAATGAGGAAGGGCATTCATTCACTCCTTGTAGCTGCTCTGGGTCTGCCGTTTCTCACTTGACACATCTAGTGTAGCCGGGAACTGGTTTGAATGATATTGGAAGGCTCGAGATTCAGAGGGTGAGAAAATGAGTTGGATTTTTCTCCGTGACCGAGTGAGTTATCAGGGAACTTTTTATCGTAGATAGCTATTGATAATATTCTTGAAATGAAACCAGGGTTCACTGAAAGAAAGTTGCGTGAAAAACAAACATCACGTTGTTGAATGAGGTTTCCAAAACTAGATGGAAATATTAGAGATATCGTTGACTGCTTATATAATTTCCACACATTATTACAAAGAGAATTACTGAACTTACGGAGGCTTTAGGGCGTAAGATATATATATATATATTTAAATTAGATAGTAGCAGGTAATAAAAGTAAATGCATAGCATGTTTTCGGAAGAGTGATGCCTACACCTGTTTTTCTGTTTCCTAAATGATCTTCAGAAATCACATACTGCGCACGTCTTATAAACGTGAAAATTATATTGATTATGGAGACGTAATGAATTAACAGTCTGGCCTAGTCATTCAGAAATTATATAAAAGAAGTTGTTAATATAATACTTTCGGGAAAAGTAGAGTTGGTTCATTTTAGTCAGTTCTGAACTACGGCCACCCCGCCAAAAGTAGGTTTGAACTTGTGTCCGTTCGTTGCATGTTTTCTCCAACTGTACTGTTGCCTTGATTTATTGCTTATGTCTATTATTTTCAGCTGTTCGTTCATGCCGAGCAAAATGTTGAGCTTGCACGTTATAAGGTATATAATTTTGATAGATTGCTTTCCAAATCATTATAGATCGTCGAATTCATGTGAGACAGTAGCTTTGTAGTGTTGTTGCATGTGCATTGTGCAATCGTCAGTCGAACAAGTAAAGAGAATTTGAAATTGCGAGAGTTGCTCGGTAGAAGTGGTTATCAGCTAGTGAATGAAATGGAAAATGTAAGTTGTGTTTCATGGAGAAGTCTGCAATGGTATCGTGTAGAATTTGGATACCACCTTTCCATAAAACCTAAGCTCTTGCTGTATTGTCTTGTTGTTTTGTTAAGATATTTCATCCATTGCTTACTAGGAAAAACTGGTATTGCTCCCTCACGAGGAGAGAAATAGGTTACAGATGCACCGCCCTCACTTTGGAACTACATGCAGAGAAGGGTAAGGACATTTCTGAGTGCGGTGTATATGATTCTCCTTTCATAATCTTTGTCTGTTTGGTTTTTTAAGAAAAAAAAAAAGTATTTTTAATCAGTTGCCTGAAGAGGGCCGTTGTGCAAACGGTCGAAAGCTCACGTTTTTTCACTATATTTTTAGAAATACAGTCTCATATACGTTATTGTGGCTGTTAACACACTCTCTCTCTCTCTCTCTCTCTCTCTCTCTCTCTCTCTCTCTCTCTCTCTCTCTCTCTCTCTGTGTGTGTGTGTGTGTGTCTTGATAGCCAAGTGTACAAGACCGTATTCCCTTAGTATCAAACTCAGAAAGCATAGGTTGGAATCGTAGCCCCGGGCAGAAGCACTCATAATTTATAATTCGCTACTCCAACTAAATTCATCCATTTCACATACGATAACAATAGAAACTAACTAAAAGACGCAAAGTTTATTACAATAAAAAACCCATTAAAAATGGGTAGGTTACTCCTAAGTGCTTTAATTTAATATTATTGTGTGATATAATATATATATATATATATATATATATATATATATATATTATAAATTCATCCCTTCCACATATAACTATATTAAGTTTAAAGGACACAGTTGATTACAATCCAAAAAAATATTCAAAATGCGTAGGCTATTTCTAAGGATGTGTGAATTCAATATTAAACATTATTTGTGGCTTTAATCTATATATATATATATATATATATAATATATATATATAACATTGGACACGTGGATTATGTACAGTTTTCCCATGCGTAAAATGACACATGAAATGTCACATTATTATGTATATATAAGACATGAAATTGATGAGACATGATGTTTTAAGTATTCATAATATTTGACGGATAGAAGTAAAGGATTTGTCGTAAAGGATTTGTCTGGGCAAACATAGAGTTTAGCAGAGGTCGTCATCCCTTAGCATTCTTTCACAAACATGGAGTCTTTCCAGAGCGCCTCAGTGGCGTGATCGGTATGGTCTTGGCCTGCCACTTAGGTGGCCGCGAGATCGATTCTCGAGCATTCTATTGAGGAGCTAGAGATGTGTATTTCTGGTGATAGAAGTTCACTCTCGACTTGGTTTGGAAGTCACGTAAAGCCGTTGGTCCCGTTGCTGAATAACCACTGGTTCCATGCAACGTAAAAACACCATACAAATAAATTTTAAAAAACGAGTCTTTCCAGGTCACTGAAATGTCCTTATTAACGTGGGATTGCCTGACTGATCTGGAAGTTGGCTAAAGGTTCGGTCAGCTTAAGAGGACAGTTTTGTTATGTATTGTAGGATACTCCGTTAGGATGATGGTCGTGGATAGGCGTGGTCGTGACGCCGTTGCTACCGCTCGGCTAATATGCTGCTGCTGCTTCTGCAATGGTAGATGTAGGCGGCACTTGTAGCATTCTCTCTCTCTCTCTCTCTCTCTCTCTCTCTCTCTCTCTCTCTCTCTCTCTCTCTCTCCTGCCTATTTTATGCTATGTTTTGAATTTAGGGGAAACAAATGTAGAGGAACTTCTGCTAGGAGCAATGTACTAGTTGGTGTAAGATTTTGATTTAACAATACCCATTTATTGTCGTATGAATGCGTTCACATATATGTATTTATGCGACATTTCTCGGGATTTTTTCATATAATCTCTCTCTCTCTCTCTCTCTCTCTCTCTCTCTCTCTCTCTCTCTCTCTCTCTCTCTCTCTCTCGTACACACTGGGGCACACGCACATTTAAATATAATTGATCACTTCCGGAGCAGGAGTGGTCCGTTTAGTGTTTTATTGGGTTTCGTATTTAAGGTCAAAATTTCTATTCATTTTAGTATTCAGCTCAAGTGGCAATGAATGAATTGTGTGTATGTCAGAGAGAGAGAGAGAGAGAGAGAGAGAGAGAGAGAGAGAGAGAGAGAGAGAGAGAGAGAGAGGTCTAGGTTGATTGATAAAAAAGAAAATGGAGTTTCGTATTTAAGGTCAAAATTTCTATTCATTTTAGCATTCAGCTCAAGTGGCAATGAATGAATTGTATGTGTGTGAGAGAGAGAGAGAGAGAGAGAGAGAGAGAGGAGAGCGGTTGATTGACAAAAAAGAAAATGAAGACTTTTCTGTCCTGATATCTTTTTTCACGTTTCACCGATTATTTTTTTTCACGTTTATAAATGGAATAAAACAAAGTGAAACAGTAGCGAATTTCATCAGCTTCCTTTGTTGACAGAACCATGTGTCTAACTAAATGCAAACTTCCATACTTTAATAAAAGTAGAAGACTAGACAATAAAGGTTAATATTCCCTCAAGCAGTCACTCTGAAAGTGCTTCAAAGAAACCAAGACTTAGGTTTTTCTCGATCCCCCCCCCCATCCCTCCCCCAGCCCCAGGTTTTTCTCTATCCCCCATCCCCCATCCCTTAATATAACTTTGGTCTTCTCAATATGACGAAAGCCCTGAAAAGACTATGGTCTAACTCGTGACCCTGAACAGCTTAAAAAAATATATATATCTGATATTGGTTTGTAACTGTACCTTACAACTTTCAGAAGTGTTTAACACCGCCATTTGCAAAAAGCACCAGCTGTCATTGGTTAAACATGCAAATATTGCATGTATGCACGACATGTCATCCATAATTAAGTGGAATTCCTGCATTCCTTGTTATATTGCTGTTAGTGAAATTAATGAGAGAGTATTCATGATTGAATGGAAGAACTTTCTATTATATCTTTGTCCCTGTACGCAGAAAGAACAGGTTTCGATTTTGGAAAGTGCTGAAGAAGTCATACTGGGGTAATTTTATTGTAGAAATGAGGACAAAAGCTGTATATATCATAGAATATATGATTTTGGAATGAGATCGCTAACCTTTTGTTTTAATCATCGCTCACTAAGATCAGGAGTGCGAGAAATTTATGTGAAATGAATTTGTAAGCGAGAAGAGTTGGCTTTTATGGACATCACCTATTATTATAGTGAACGTCACTTTCTCTATTAATTGGATGGAAACCATAAATCACTTTCTAATTTTAAAAATTGCTGTGATCATGCCGAGAAGCATGATTACTGCACACGTATCATTTTATATTACGCTACCATGCCGCCAACTGCTATATATTAAAGATAATTGAAGGAAATCAATCCGCATACAACGTCAATTCTGATGCGCGACTGAATTTATCCTCTGAATAAAATTGGACCAGATCTTGGTAAGGTGTTTGTTATCTGTGTCTCACTGGCGTTACCGGTGTTGACTTGATGTCTTGGGAAACCGACCAGTAGGAAGCTGAATGAGAGGGAACAGGTGTCTCAGAGGAGTATGAATTTTATTTATGCAAAATCAAAGTATTTTTCATTCAAAGTTTCACGTGCTAGTGTATAAATGTGCACCGTTATACTCGTAAGTTATGCACGAGCATGTAGGACATGGAATACGATTATATTGTCAAGGGGAAAAATTGGTTCCAAGTCTTCAGGTTATTTTTATCTCTTTGCAGATTGCTCATTTTAAACGTTATATCTTCAGTGGGTCTAGTTGTATATATCGAAAATTATATTTGATCTTTTATACGAGGGTGTGAAGAGACGGAATTCAATCTAGTTTAGATTCGCCGTAGGTGTTTTATCTTTTGATCAGCAGTTCTATTGTCAGTGGTCTGTGGCACAATGTGCAGACAGGTGTTGGCTGCCTCCTGATGCCATACAGCGAGTGCCAATTTTGAGACAACAGGTGAAGAAAGTCTTGGCCGATGATACTGCAGCGTGCTTTTCTCGTTTCGAAGATTCAACCTTAAATCCAATCTCTCTCTCTCTCTCTCTCTCTCTCTCTCTCTCTCTCTCTCTCTCTCTCTCTCTCTCTCTCCTAAGGGCATATAGCTTTAAACCAGTGTTTTAATGGGCCTTTTATACTTGAGACGTATCCTGTTTTAGCAGAAGAATGTATTTACATATAAAAAACGTTTAAGATCTTTAGTTTTGTATTTAAAAATTGTCTTCATCACATGTACTGGTAAAGTTTAAGTAAATTTGTCGGATGAATTTTTTTTCCCGTTGATAAATTGGTAATTTTTCCCGTGGTGTGATCTCGCCTTTAAATTGATTTTATTGCTGTACAGCCTCGATTTTGAAGTATCTGGGTAAAATATTCCAGTGGTGATTTTAGTTGCACGAGATCTGATTTATAAGTCTTAACGAATAAGTTTTGATTTCAGTAAGATTTTAACAATATTCTGCATGTGTGTATAAAGGGAAATATTTAAACGCAATCATTATGTATGTTCTTGTAGGCTTACACACACACCCATAGGCCTCCCCATCAGTTAGTGGTGTTAGCAGTACTATTAAGCCTTGAAGCATTCTCGTGTTTAACTATAAAATTTAGGTCTATAATCAGACTTGGAAGAGGCTGTAGTCTTAGATATTTCTAAAACTACAACGGATGATGAAAATTAACCAGTGATGTTGATATACTCGGAAGCACTTCACATTTTTCATTACTTCGTTCATATACGTAGTTCGCTTTTCTCTCTCTCTCTCCCCCTCCCTTATTTCAGGTGAATGTATAAACACCCACATATGGTATGATTGTTCACTGTAGATCGACACCAGATGCTTATCCCTAGACAGTAGAAAGTCCAGGTAAAACATTTTTTTGTTCGGAGAAGAAAATTCAAACCTTCATTCATTTTATGATTTTTTTCCCGTAGGAGCCACCAAGCTTGTGTGCTCAAGAAATCAGGTGGCATTATATATACGTTTTTATTTTCCAATTTCGTACTGCACATCATGGTTAGAAATGGCTTTGTGGAATTTGGCGTTAAATAAGCAAAGTGAAAATTTTATATTGTGAAAAGGTTCTCCATATGATTGGATGACAGATATTTTTTAATCTTTGTTTTCTTTTTATTTCATAGATTTCTTGGTAGCATGATGTACACTGGTATAAGTAATTAGCTGTAAGGAGATAGGTTGGTGTTATAAAACATGCCTGAAAAATAAGTCATAATCATTGAAAATGTATAATTTTTCATATAACCATCTAATGAACGAAGCGGAATAAGCCACCTCCACATTAACCTTTTTAATATACATTTTAATTACAGTGTATAGATTGAAGTCGCTCACACGATCAGCCTCACTGGATTCGAAGCCGATGAACGAACTTGCACACGCTCTGCCTCCAAAACACATCAATCCCCCAACATACATTCATCCATAGCTCATTTCACATTATCATCCACGACAGCTCCTCTCGCAAGATAAGTCCTTCCTCTTGGGCACTTCCGTCTGTCATTCATTTCGACGCCCTTTGTTTTCCGGTCTCTTCCTCTGCGCAGTTGCTCAAGAAAGTCGTTCAGATTTAGTCTTCGCTCCTCATTATCCCGTTTGCTCATCCCGTAATGACTCCTTAGAAAGATCGCCCTCTTTCGAAACCAGCCTCTTTTTCTGGTGAACAAGGTCTGGAGATCCAGGCCACCTCTAAAATTCACCTTCTGTGGTGAGGAATACGTTGCCCTTTAAGGAAGGCATTTACCCAAAGCAAATTGAGGCCGAATATAAGGCTTAGTTATTGTTAATGTCAGTATTTCTGGTTATTTGTGCTTCTGTTTCATTGTATTTCATCGATAGTTGAACACTTGGTCCTGTATTTACGATAGAACTTGGTTTGGTGTTCAAACCCGTCTCTGTCGGCATTTTATATAGGCCGATTTGCATCCTACAAAAAAAAAGGATGCAAATCGGCCTATATAAAATGCCGACAGAGACGGGTTTGAACAACAAACCAAGTTCTATCGTAAATACAGGACCAAGTGTTCAACTATCGATGAAATACAATGAAACAGAAGCACAAATGACCAGAAATACTGACATTAACAATAACTAAGCCTCATATTCGGCCTCAATTTGCTTTGGGTAAATGCCTTCCTTAAAGGGCAACGTATTCCTCACCACAGAAGGTGAAATTTTAGAGGTGGCCTGGATCTCCAGACCTTGTTCACCAGAAAAAGAGGCTGGTTTCGAAAGAGGGCGATCTATCTAAGGAGTCATTACGGGATGAGCAAACGGGATAATGAGGTGCGAAGACTAAATCTGAACGACTTTCTTGAGCAACTACGCAGAGGAAGAGACCGGAAAACAAAGGGCGTCGAAATGAATGAAGCCACTGGCCACTGTGATGTTTGAAATCGTTCCCGCGAAAGATAATGTTCCAAGGCAAAAAATATGTAGTCTGGAGCCCCGCTAAAGAAAACTGAACTTTTAAAGGCATAATATGATGATGAGTTTATCATTATATAAATATCCTGTGCATAAGATTTTCAAAGCCTAACGATATATCATGCCTGGAAGTAAGTATATTAACGCCGCTACGGCGCCGAATATTACATTTGAAATGTTAAACATGGAAGTCGATCGCCTACTTCCTTGCTTAGGCTTGAATCGTGAATAAGAACCTACCTTCGACAAACGCTTGCGTTGTGCCGAGCGAGCTACTGCACTTGCGTGAATTTTAGGCGTCTCCGACTCTGATTGTTGTCTTTGTAAGTTAAAGTCTACCAGGGCGTGTTTGCTTCTTTTACTTTGTCTCACTCATTTGTCATTTCCAAATATTAACCCACGCTCATGTTAGGAATGTACGTACATATGTCTGCCTTTTTGCCTTTCATTCCTGGACCTCCGTAGAGGCCCTCCTCATTCATTAAGTTGAGCCCGATATGTGAATGGTACTACCCTTTGCCCCTCCCCCCCTCTTAGGCTAACACCGCGCCATCACAACCACCACCACACGTTCTCTCTGCAGCGCCACTCGCCACAAACTTTTGTCACCATTTCAAATATAAGTGTGTGAATCATCGAATTCACGTGGATGCTCCGATTTTTCATGTATTTTCTATGTTCGTGATTGTATGAGAAGCGTTACTTAGTTCTATGATCAAACTTATAATGTGCTGAGATATACGCGGGAAGACTTGCATATATGGTGAACTGGCAACTGTTTCGTCCGCTGTCTCTTTCCACCTCTGCTCTTCTCCTCACCACTCTGGTTGGCTCTCTCTCTCTCTCTCTCTCTCTCTCTCGTATAGTCTTCCCAGCTCATCCGGAGGCACTTCCCTTCTCTCCAAGTCTCTTTGGTTTGTCCACTTATTCCACTCTCGTCTTTTCTCTGCACAACTATCGCATCTATCATTACATGAATATATCCACCTATGATTTAGTTTCACACTTCGTTTTCAATTGTTGAACTTAGCCCTTGAGAAGGTTCGTTGTCGCCTTAATGAACCTCATTGTTTTACGCCAGTCTAGTAATGCATTCCAGACCATGAACAGCAAAACTTGAAGTTTTCGCCGAACGAGGTTCGAACCCAGATATATCTGAGCGGTTACTTGGCATTCAGTGGTATCCATTTTGTATTCGCATGGACCTATATTTGTAACTGCACTCATTGTAATTCCACTTTGACAGTTTATTTTAGCACAGCATACAACTATTTTCCTATGTGGTACGAATAGTGTCCTCAAATTCTTGTTTCTCTGTTATGACCAGAGTTGTATGCATTTAGATCAATCTTAATAATAAAGTAAAGACTGTTTGGCAACATGTCGCTGGAAACCCCGTCCTCCATTGAAGGACTTAGTGAACTCTCTCTCTCTCTCTCTCTCTCTCTCTCTCTCTCTCTGACGGCCGTCTGTTTTTGGAGTCGCCCGTATGACTGTGTGAATGAAATTCCTTCTGCCTTCTCCATGCCCCTCCCCTAAGCATTCGTCCATTCATTCTCTCTCTCTCTCTCTCTGTAGGTAACAATCATTTGCCTGTTTGCTATGCTTTGGCTTGTTGTACCGTCCTGTCTTCCTTAGAAGAAATTGCGGTAGAATTTGGCCTTATGTTCGGTACTGCACCGGGAAATGTTATGTCTCCAGCTGTGAAAGTCTTGTTTCAAATCAAGTGACATCGCAGTCTATTTATAGTAGGAGGTTAGGCCTAAAATTGATTCGGCCTCTTTAGGCCTATCGAGTTCACCGCCACCTTCAATAGGCCTAGTTTTTTTTTTTTCGTTTTGCCATTAAGAGTGTGATAGCACAGATAGTATTGCGCATGCTCGTGCGTTTGTCTATGTATAGAACGCCAGCCGAGTAGGCCTACGGCGAGACTTATTTTTCTCTGTAGCCGGAGGAAGACTTCTGAATGTCTGGAATTTTTTCTTCTACGAAAATTGGTCGTGTTTCCTATTTGTCCTCACCATGGTAACGGAGACTACACGAAATTCAGTTCACACACACATTGTGTGTGTGTATGTATATATATATTATATATATATATATATATATATATATATATATATAGAGAGAGAGAGAGAGAGAGAGAGAGAGAGAGAGGAGAGAGAGAGAGAGAGAGAGATGGATTAGATAGGATCTTAGCGTCCTCGACCCAACCTTTTTTCCACATTTCTTTATGCCTACAGTAATGTGAATGGAGGAAAATGTGAGTCGCCGAGGTCTGATATATGAATCAAGTAGGCCTACCGGGTCATAGGGTAAGAAACTTTGTAGTGAGGAAACATCCATTCATATGGATTACCATTGATCCCGTAGGGTGGAAGTGCCGTCAGTGCACCTCACGGGGTGCACTGTAGGCATTATTAAAGGTTCTTTGCAACGTCCTTTCGGCCCCTTGCATTCGTTTTATTGTACCTCCAACCATATTATCTTCCATCTTGCTATCCATCCTGTCCTGATAATTGTTTCATAGGGCAACTGCTAGGTTTTCCTGCCCAAACTCTATATTCCACTACCGTTGATTCTACGAACAGAGATTGAATAGTTTTCAGAGTTCTGCTAAATCTGACTCAGTAGTATATAGATATTATATATATATATATATAATATATAATATATATATATATATATATATATATATATATATATCCAGTAATGCCGATTGCCTGAATGTTTTGTGGGTGTTAGGAGGTTAGTCTTCTGATGGTAATCTTTCAAGTTTGTTAAAATGGCTGTGACATGCATATAGGACTATATACAGCAATTTCTTGGTATCTTTTCAAATTACTAGAGAGGTTTCACTTGGAAATTAAGAGTAAATGTATTCGATGATACCGAGTCGTTGTAACAGTTCTACTTTCATATAGAACCAGCGTAATCAATAAGGGGATCCTGTCTATGACCGTAAGTGGAGTTGATATAAGCAGTGTACCATTGCTAATAACACAATTTCAGTAAAGCTATAAATGGTTTTTTTTTTTTTTTTTTTTTTTTTTTTTTTTGGGGGGGGGGGGGGTTTTTTTTTTTGGGGGGGGGGGGGGGGGGTTGTGGGGGGGGGGGGTTGTGCTAGGACTAGAAAGCTTGGAACAATTTGATACTGAAATCCAGACCTGGTCCTTTTGCGCGCCTGTTGTGATTATTTTTAAATGCCCGGTACTGCATCATCTTTCCCCGATCGATGAAAGCAGCTTAGGGCCGGGTTCACAGAGGAGAAACCTCGCGTTATGATGAATTACGGAGGGGGTTAAAGGTGGGGCCATATTTTACGTTAATTTTGTTAAAACATTATCATAAGATAATCATAAGGTCATTTTTAGAGTGGTGGTTTCAATACCAAATGCTTTTGTTCTCAATTTTTTGTTTTCCCTGATCGAGGAAATTAGTCTTTGCAACTCTTGAATTCTTCTGTTTTATTTTTCTCAGACGTTCATGGGGTAAGCGCTTGGTTTGGGTGAGATTCACTCAATGGACGTCAAACTGTGCGTCTGAGTGATGTGCTACTTGCTATGTTTAAGTATTTAGACATGTCTGAAATACATCTTTTACATATCTGAAGTGTGTTCAGTTGCTGTCAGCCATATATCCTTAGGTGGCTGGAAATAAAGTCAAAATTGTGGCTAGGAAAAAAGTCACATTGAATTATGGTGGCGGGTAATAAAGTCATGGGGAAAAATCCACAATATTTCATAGGTGTCTTTATCTTTTATGAAATTTGCAGTCTTATGTTTGTTTTTACGGTAATCTCCAACGGGCTTGTATTAAACACGCCGCAAAGGTGGATACATGTATACATGCCGGGTTAAAACCTTTGGTGGCTGACTATATAGGAAAGGTTAATTTGCCCTTTTTCGTGATTTTTTTCCCATGTGACTGTTATACCTGGATTGATATCCTTATTCTTCTTCTCACGAAAGCAAAGGAATCGTGTAAAACGACCATTTACACCAACGTTTCCACCTTTTGCAAACAGAAGACTCGTGATCCCTAAACATATAGGAATAAATTTAGTGTGTGTAAGCTGCTGCTATGTCAAGTCTTCAGTAGCCTCTCTTGTGCCGACCACCCAGCAGAAGGAAGGGCGTGGTCTGTCCTGGTGTGCCGCCCATATAATGTGATCGTTCTATTTTTACCCTCTAGTGTATTTATGAGGTCCTCGGTTAATCTTTAATATTCCATATAAGCTTTTCCTCTGGTTTTGTCAGCCTTTTTCACACACTGTTTTATATGGCAAGAGTTAGGGGGCCATCATTTCGTATACCTAATTTCTTATAAGTGCCACTTATTCACAAGTGCTGGTCTGTATTTGGATGGCAATATGTCTCTTGGTGAAATATCACCATTTCCTTCTCACATATAACCCAGTGAATCAGTATATCGGTAGTCTGCATGACGCTGAAATACATGCAGGTTGTTATTATAAGTACACGAAAAGTTTCAGTTTAGACCCACCTCTTTCAAGTGTCAGGCTGCTGTATTAGTTAGTTACGTTTTTGTTAATGAAACTATTATATTCTGACGGACTTTGCCATTAGAATACAGCATAGGGATTTAGGTCTTAAAATCATTGTCGTCTTCTCAAAATTTAAGTCTAAATCGTTCCATCGTAACGCAAGATATCCTCTTTTGTAAGAAGATTTTAAATACCCTCCAAAAGCTCAGCTTCAGTGTTGACCCTCTTACAATACTGGAAGGAAAGTTTTAGAATTCCAGAATAACGCTATAACCAGCGTCATTGGTAAATTAATGAACAATGAACTTATTCAGACACAGCTACTTGGGAAGTGTTCTTTTATAACCAGGGCCGTTGTTTCTATGTGGTAATGGAGCAAAACTGGTAGGAGCTATGTTTTTTGACATTGTACTACCTAAGTTCTGTATCTTGTTAGTGTCATTACATTACTATAATTGCAGAACAAACCAACCTACGAGACGTATGTGTGGGGAAACTTGTCTTATTGCAATAGTCGCACGTAAACCAGTCTATACAACAGTAGTCTCACTACTTTGCAGATAAGCCAAGAGTTTGTACTCTATCATCCAAGAACCAGGAGATTTACGAACTTTTTGAAGCAAGCACCCACATCCCCTACCCCCGTTCCCCCAACCCCCACCTCCACCCCCCCCCTCATAAAAAACATACACACACTACTGGTTCAAACTTGATTCTCTCATCACTGTCTGAAAGTCACAATTTGCTTGTATCCATGTAAATTTGGTAACTTGTGAATTTCAGTACGTAATCAGAAACATGAAGCTCAGATCGAAGATTGTATTCAAATCCTGTCGAGTTTGTGGGTAACTTAATTGCTAACATGTCACCAGGTGAAAAATAACTTTTTTGGTGCATGATAATTTTGGAAATGCGTCACCTTTGATCTTAAATATATTACAGACTATATCTCTCAGACTACGAAAAGTTGGGATACAGTTGTGCTGTATTTTAACATTTTCTCCTCCCCTTTGGATGTTCTCTGTTCAGTTATTTAGATATTTTGTTCAGATTCTCTCATGTTCATTTTTGGGCTTTGGCAGTTTTGTTAGCCAGATAGTAATTGCGTTCCGTTCGTTAACAAATTCCTTGGCGACTAGTTATTACTGGAAGGCTCAAACTCATTAGAAGTAGTCTTATGCCACATTGAATCATTTTTACCCGCTGGTTTTTACGTCAGATTTTTTTAGTAATATTCAGTGATATTTCTTTGTCCTCTAAGTACCTATTGCAGTCTCGATGGTTTACTACGTAGAATAAACACTAGCAATCATCTTCGCTAAGGCAAATTTTCCCCCACCTTTCGATACGTTGGTGGTTTCCATTTCGTATTAAATGAGACCTTCGCAAAAATTTGGAAATTTTACGGTACAGTTAAATTTGTGATTTAAATTAAATGGCTTGACTTCGCCTCTTATGGAGGTGTTTTTTTTTCACAGTAACAATTAAGTTTTATGAAACAGAGTCGGACGAATAAATGAGTTTTGTGTTCTTTATCTGAAGCAGCACTGCCTTTTAAAACTTCCTACCAGTACCATGAAAGTCGTTTTACTGACTTGTTCCCTCCCACCATTCGCACTTTTACTTTGATTGCAGTCCCATTCCCCGGGTGACGACGGAATGGACTTTTTTTACTTTTTTTCTTTTTTTTTTTAGTACTCTTATACCTTAGAGGCATTGCAATTATCCAGTTCCTTTCATCTTATTCACTCTCGTGTTTTTGTGTTGATACATATTGCTCAGGTTGCAGCAGTAAGCCAAGAATTAGCATTGTAAGCTTGAGTCTATTTCTTCTCACGGGTCATTAGAAACTATTACCACCACTTTTCAAGCTAGACTTTCAAAGACTTGAAAGAGGAAATGGAGCTGGGAGTAAGTGGTGTCAATAGTTTCGAGTCTTAAGTTATCTTGTCAGACAATATTGAAGCACAGCAGTATATATTGCGGAAAGAGTAGGAAGAGTCACTAGTTTTTTTTTTTTTTTTTTTTTTTTTTTTTTTTTTTTTTTTTACCTCATCTTTTGGCACTGGATGAAGAATGGTTCTCTGTGAACGTTTCATTTAAAGAGGTCATTATAAAAAGTTGAATAGAAAGGTATTTGCTATGATGAATCTAAAATGAAAGGTGACAGCATTTGCTCAAGGGCTGTCAGTGTCAAAAGTGAAAGGAGAGAACCCGACTGCAAACAGAACTCCTTTTTTTTTTCTCTCTCCCATTCTTCTTTTTATGTCAACTGGTTCTCTCGTTTCCTGTAGGGCGGATGATGTCGATTGTAGAAAAATGCTTGCCGCCTACAACCAATCCCAGAAATAAGCGAGCAGAAACGAATTATCCAAGATACTCAGATCAAGCAAGATTTTTGCGTCTTGTTATTGTTTTGCTGGGCTGATAAACTGAACAAATTTTTCAATTATATTATAACAATAATATAGAATTTTTCGTAGGTTTCGACGGCTACTGACTGCCCCCTTCGTCGGAAGAAATGAAAGTGAAATTATCCGTTCTCTATAGATCTGATTAGGTGTCCATTTTCGCTAAGAGGACTCGGTTGGGTTTAGGATTGCCAGGAAAATGATGCAGGTCAGCCACATTAGCAATATCCATGTGGGCTTCTCTCACCATACCGAAAACATTGGTCTCCGTCAAGAAAAAATTCGTGTTGATCCCGTCCAGGCTACTGCTGAATAACCACTGGTTCCATCCAACGTAAAAACATCATACACCATACCGTCCAGGCTACTGAAAGATTTGTTCCCAGCCACCGTCGGGACGGATTGAGTAATGTTCCTTTTTAACTCTGCCTGTGTATTAATTTTTTAGTGTTGAACATTATTTTACTATTAAAAAAGTTCATCTTGTGATTTTCGTCCCAACAAAGAATTGCTAAAGCATTTTTCCGGTCATATGTTCCTATAGCTCTTCTGTGTTCGGAGAGATTTTTGCATAAGTTGCTGCCTATTCATCCAACATGAGAAAAGTTTCTATTCTCACATTTTATATGTACTCCTGAATTGCCTTTTTGGTTTTCTGTAAAAGAAAAATATTGTGCCGGCTTTGTCTGTCCGTCTGCACTTTTTCTGTCCATCCTCAAATCTTAAAAACTATTGAGGCTAGAGGGCTGCAAATTGGTATATTGATCATCCACCCTTCAATTATCAAACATATCAAAATGCAGCCCTCTCGCCTTAGTAATTTTTATTTTATTTAAAGTTAAAGTTAGCTACGCTTCTGGCAACGATATAGGACGAGCCACCACCCGGCCGTGGTTATACTTCCATGGACCGTGGCTCATACAGAATTATACTGAGGCCACCAACTGATAGAACTATTTTCGGTGGCCTTGATTATACGCTCTAGCGGCTGTACAGAAAACTCTATTGCGCTGAAGATTTTTTACTTATTCTTTATTGCGCGCACTTTTCTCTCTGTACAACCTGAAAACTTGAATTGGGTGTAGACGTGAAGTACATAAGAACATTATCGGGAAGTTAGCTTATCTACCAGTTCTACGCTGGACGAATGGTTTTCCAGCTCGGCTGCCAATCCGGTGGTCCGAAGTTCGATTCCCTGCTCTGCCAACGCGGAACTAGAGGAATTTATTTCTGGTGATAGTAAGTAATTTCTCGATATAGTGTGGTTCGGATCTGTAGGTCCCGTTGCTAGGTGACCAATTGGTTCCTAGCCACGTAAAAATATCTAATCCTCCGGGTCAGCCGTAGGAGAGCTGTTAATCAGCTCAGTGGTCTGGTTAAACTAAGATATAGATATACTTAGCTTATCTACCATGGTTTATAATCAATGCCATCACGAAAGCTAGGAAAATCTACACGCACCAAGAAGAGTTTTTGGATAACAAAAAAAATTGATAGAATTGCCGTGTCATGATCGGGTTAAACACTGAATTGTGCCAGAATAAAGGTAGAAAACTAGAGCAAAGTAATGCGTCAAATACGAGAATTGTAAACTTGGGGAGTTCCTCGTTGGACGAGTCGGTTACGTGTTCAACTACCGCTCTCAGGGTCCGGGTTCGATTCCCCGTTCCGCCAACATGAAATCAGAGGAATTTTTTCTGGCTTTAGAAATTCATTACTCGATGTGGTTCGGATCCCACAAGAAGCTGTAGGTCCGGTTGCTAAGTAACCAGTTGGTTCCTAGCCACGTCAAAATATCTAATCCTTCGGGCCAGCCCTTGGAGAGCTGTTTAATCAGCTCAGTGGTCTGGTTAAAACTAAGATATATTTAACTTTTGTAAACATGGTAAACTGGCAAGACTATGGACAAGTATCTCTCCGATTTTAGAAAACGATAAAAAACAAACGGAAGGAGTAACGCTTGCAACAGTTGGGAAGAAAAACAAAGAATGAACTTTGATGGTGAAAGAAAGTAACATTTAAAAAAATCGTTTACTTGTGGGAATAAATCCATTAGTATCTTGGACTGGATCAACAAGTTATGTCCTACTAGAAATAGATCTACAGAATTTTTTTTACTCTAAATAGATCAACAAGAATTATGACTTACTAGAAATGGATCAACAAGAATTATATCTTACTAGAAATGGATCAACAAGAATTATGTCTTACAACAAATGGATCAACAAGAATTATATCTTACTACAAATGGGATATTACTATTAATCGATCAGCAAGTATTATGTATTACTACAAATGGATCAACAACAATTATGTCTTATTAGAAATGGATCAACAAGAATTGTCTTGCTACAGATAGATCAACAAGAATTATGTCTTACTAGAAATGGATCAACAAAATGCAACAAGAATTATGTCCTACAACAAATGGATCAACAAGAATTATGTCTTACTAGAAATGGATCAACAAAATGCAACAAGAATTATGTCTTTACTAGAAATGGATCAACAAAATGCAACAAGAATTATGTCTTACTAGAAATGGATCAACAAAATGCAACAAGAATTATGTCTTACTAGAAATGGATCAATAAGAATTATGTCTTACTAGAAATGGATCAACAAGAATTATGTCATACTACAAATAGATCAACAAGAATGATGTCTTACTAGAAATGGATCAACAAGAATTATGTCTTACTACAAATGGGACATATATTACTATTAATGGATCAGCAAGAATTATGTATTACTACAAATGGATCAACAACAATTATGTCTTATTAGAAATGGATCAACAAGAATTGTCTTACTACAAATAGATCAACAAGAATTATGTCCTACAACAAATGGATCAACAAGAATTATGTCTTACTACAAATGGATCAACAAGAATTATGTCTTATTAGAAATGGATCACCAAGAATCGTCTTACTAGAAATGGATCAACAAAAATTATGTCTTACTAGAAATATATCAACAAGAATTGTCTTACTAGAAATGGATCAACAAAATTGTCTTACTACAAATCGATCAACAAGAATTATGTCTTACTAGAAATGGATCAACAAGAATTGTTTTTACTAGAAATGGATCAACACGAATTATGTCTTACTGTAAATGGATCAACAAGAATAATGTCTTACTACAAATCGATCAACAAGAATTATGTCTTACTACAAATCGATCAACAAGAATGGTCTTACTAGAAATGGATTAACAGGAATTGTCTTACTAGAAATAGATCAACAAGAATTATGTTTTACTAGAAATGGATCAACAAGAATTATGTCTTACTAGAAATGGATCAACAAGATTTGTCTTACTAGAAATGGATCAACAGGAATTGTCTTACTAGAAATATATCAGAAAAATGGTATTACTAGAAATGGATCAACAAGAATAGTCTTACTAGAAACCTATCCTTATAGCAATTAATACGGGTCCTTTTTATGTGGGGAGGGGAGAGGAGAGGGGTGGGTGGTTGGGGAGATGATTAACCAACACCATTAACATGGCAGTCATATTTCGACCTTAGAGAAAACCTCTGCGATATTGTGTGAAATGTTAACAAAACACTAAAAACAGCAGGATATATACAAACTGAGAATCTCAACATAAACTTCACCTACAATTCTTTCGACGAACGATTCAGTATCGCCCAGCTTCTAAAGAATTTATTATAGTTACAATACTGAGGTAGGCGTCTTTTTGCATTATTATTATTATTATTATTATTATTATTATTATTATTATTATTATTATTATTATTATTATTATTATTATTATTATTGCCGTTATCGTTCACAAAAATGCGTATATTCACGGGTGGATGGTTTGTGTGGGAGTAACAGGCAGCTAGTTTCCTAACCAAGTTTCCACAGAGTAGAATTTACATATTTTAAAAGGAACAAGACCAATAGAAATCACGAACATATTTATGGAAGATGGGTGTACTGCAGTTGATTGTGTACTTATAAACAGCTGTTGCTGTTGTCAGTATAGTTTCTCTGATGATGGTCCAAAGCATGTGACCATTATGTAGAAACCCACTTTGAGTAATAGTACATAAATTTTGCTAACATCAAGACATTTGAACAATGTACCCCTAATGGTAGAAGAAAAAGCCTGAAGCTTGCGGCATAGGCGTCTTTTTGTCAATTATTATTAACAGTTAGCGCGTATTTACCTGCTAAACAAAGAACAGATAAGTAGTTTCCTAAGGAAGTCCCTACGGAATTAAATTCCTATATTTGAAAGAGAACAGGACCAATAGAAATAAAGAAAAAAATTACGTATGGAAGTTACAAAGATCAGTTTACAACAGCGGAATGTGCACTTATAAACAGCTATTGGTATTGTCTATACAATTTCTGACGGAGGGCCAAATCATGTGACCGTTGTTTAGAAACACACTTTGAGTTCTAATAGATATGAAAGATAACGACCTCAATATTTTGCCTAAATCAAGACATGTGAACTGTATTCCACAAATGGTAGAGCAAGAAAAGTCAAGCTTGTGGCCTTGGTGACGTCATCTGTAGATTCTGGAAACCCTATGAATAATACTCAAGTTTTTTTTTGGCTGCATTAACTACACGGTTTTCCCATTTGTTGCTTAAATAAATCAGTCGAAGTTAATGCCAAGTAGTAGTACAGAGAAAAGAAGATAAGACTTGGAGGAACGCGATGGGTGAGGGCAAAATGAATGAAACCTTGCGTTTCGCTAGTTTTTCTTCTTTCAACAATAATTATACACCGTGATTGAAAAACTTTGTTACTATAGTTGCAGCAGCAGTAAAACTTCATTGAGATTGTAACAGTATGCTCTAAAAAATTCCCAATTGTAAATGTATGCCTTTAAAAATTCCAAATGGGAATTTGATTTTTTTAAGCTTCAGAAATCATGGCAACTGTTTGTTACATTAGTCTAAAATTAGTTCAATAAGTTAATAGTATATAATCAAATCAAATTTTTTTGTGTGTGAAAAAGAACATATATTGCTTCTATTAGAATACTTGAATTTGGTAAATTTATTTTCCCATTAAGGAAAGATTTGAGTTTGGTTTGTATTATGTGGGCTTAAATTGTAAGTAACATTAATTGGGAGAAATCGTTTACCCTTTGGTTCCCCGTGAATTTGAATATTTGTTATAATTAAAATGTAATCTAGTTCACATTAATCAGTAACTATAAATATATAATAATTCTCTCTCTCTCTCTCTCTCTCTCTCTCTCTCTCTCTCTCTCTCTCTCTCTCTCTCTCTCTCTCTCTATTATCATCATCATCATTACAGCATAAATGTATGGTATAATGCTTGGCTGTTTTAACTTTCAATTTTCTAAGACATCTTCAAGAGGACTGATGTATAGTGGCAGAAATTTACATTTAAAATATTCTATGGTAAAAATTCCAACGAACATACAGACAGAGGCAATTTTCACACCTTTTAAGTAAAAAAAAGAAAAAAAAAAAAGGAGCTGTTAACTCATTAGCTTCAGAGTACTCCATTTACTATTCTTGTTTTTCCTTGGTGGGGCCTATACCTTTTGCGGGTAGGCCTAAGTAAAGGACTTGCGTTAAAATCCATAAATGGGACACATTTATTTTGAAATAAATGGACTGAGTTCTTGAATGCCTTGGGGGGATAACCATGGTCTTAATTGAAATAAAAGATCCTTTTGCTTTTTTCTAATCGAAGGCTTGATTTTTTTCATTGGATTGGACGAAAATTGCACTATTTTGTGTTCATATCGTGTATAGTTTTTTTATGCTCTCCTATTCTCGTTTCCAAAGATTTTCCAGTTTACCCAAATTGGAATTGTTGCATGACTTACATGGGATTTGGTGTACACATTCTTTCTTACTGTCAGGAGAGATCTTTGTAAGTGCTTGTGTCATTTTATTTTGTAAATAAATGCTGCATTCAACTCCAAAGTTCTTATGGAGATGGGAAATATCTTTGAATTTAAGATATGGTAGTACAAGCAGTTTTTTTTCTAAGTTATATTAAAGTTTCTCTGTTACTATCATAAAAAGTCTTCTTTGCCTGGTAAGGCATTGATGAATAACAGTATCAGGATATTTTACATTTTTTGCTTTATTCCTAATTACATCTAGTATTGCACCATCATTATGCAAAGGGCGCTCTCTCTCTCTCTCTCTCTCTCTCTCTCTCTCTCGTCTCTCTCTCTCTCTCTCTCTCTATATATATATATAAATATATATATAGATATATATATCTTTATTTATGTATTTATATATATTATTTATATATGTATATAAATGCTCCTATAAACATAGAGGTCAAAACGGATTTATGTGCTTTATATATTGCTTTACCCAGAAGACCAATGTATGGGCAAGAATATGGGAATGTTTTCTGTTCACACAATATTTAAACACATCACTGTTTTTATGTATTAGACAATCCAAAACTGGTAGGCATCCGTCATTTTCCATTTCTTTAATGAATTGCATGATGAAACCAGTTGATTTAATTTACCAAAGAAAGTATTAACTTGATCGTTCCTTGAACAAGTGCATATCCAACATACCTGAATCATATTATATGAATTGAACTAATTTTACTTAATAATCTGCTTTTAACAAATTGCTTATAACTAGAGATTGAGGGCTGCCCATAGCCATGCCACAATTTTGAGAGGATTTAAACTATCTCAATTTATTCCTGTAGTGCCAGTGCGTATACGCACAGTACCTGTTCCCAGCCATTTAGTGAATCCCACCACGAAGTATCAAGAATAGTAATAGGATATTTTCCAAGCCTGACATCCCACACGAATGAGACTGGTTGCAGATCCAAGGAGTACACAGCATTACAAAAGGCTCCCGTCTGGCTTTGGGTATATTTTATCTGTGTCCCAACCATTGGCACTTTTAAAGGCAGCAGTGCGTAGGTTGCATCACTGATAAACTAAATAGACTGACCTAATGGAAATGGTTGATGTTGGAAAGGAGTAGGAAAATAGTTGGGTAACAGGATTACGCATCTGGGAAGTTCAGTGGTGAAAATGATGAGGACTACTTGGAACGAATTGCATAGATGAGTGAAAGAGGTATATAGTGAAGAGGAATGCCCTTAATATCCAGGAACTTGAGAGTGCGTAGTACAATATGAAGGTGACTGGCACTGTTGTGTTCATGGTGGGTGGGTGAATGTGCTTATAATGATCCTGTATGAAACTGCTGTTGCTGGGGAGTGTTTTTTTATATATATACAAAGTGGTTCAAATGTGTTTCAGTAATTAAAGCTTGAATTTGGCAGTGAACGATCTTGTTATCTGAAGTTACCCACTGTTTTAAGAAACTACACACACACACACACACACACACACACACACACACACACACACACAATATATATATATATATATATACTTATATATATATATATATATATCATATATGATATATATATATATAATAATATATAGCCTCAGTAAAGGGTCCAAACAGGACCGAAAGTACTTGGCTATCTCATCTTTTTCGCTTTTTCATTTTTTCCTTCGTTGGCATAAACCTTTATTTATACATAGCATTGACGTTTTATATACTTCGTGATCAAGTTATTCATATATAATGCATGTATATTGAAATTTTGTCGCATTCACTCTACCATAGGATATTGTAAGTGTTAAGTGCACCAGCCACTGCCATGATTCGAATTTGGTCGTTTGGTTTAAAGCCTGTTAAAGAGTAGTCTTGCACCTATCAGTTTATTCCCCTTAGGAGACGTTCTTCCCAAGGTGTAGCGAATTCGATATTAGATTATAGTTGTGCCTTTATATTTATAGTTTATATTTTCGTGATTGAATATTTGAAACCTTTCCCAGTAGTTTTGTCTCCTAATACATTTCTGCAATTTTCCCCCGAAGGATTTCTGTAGGGGGAAGTGGCGTTTGAGGCCGAAGGATCAGTACTGTAAAGTAGTGATTACGGAAGAAGGGAATTGCGCTTTGTAAGAGTGACAAAATGGGGCGAAGTGTGGGTGTCACTGAAGGTGCGGTTCACGCTTGGGAAGTAGTCATCCTCTCTCTCTCTCTCTCTCTCTCTCTCTCTCTCTCTCTCTCTCTCTCTCTCTCTCTCTCTCAACCCCCGTACCCTTTCGAGTACCCCTTTTTGTTTAGCGTAACTGCCGCCGTCTTAGCGTCAATCACAATCTTTTACTTCCTTCCCAATTCAGGTCGCACCTACGCATTGTCGCGATGCGATAAAATAGCTTTTTCCTTAAATTAAACGGTGGATCGTCTCTTTCGCTATCAATCATTTTAAATGGAGATAGCCTTGAATATAAATATTTTAGTCTACTAAGAGGTAAAAATCTAGTAATGGAATGTAAGTATTTTAATATGAGGTTGAAAATCTAGTAATTGAATATAAATATTTTACTAAGAGGTTAAATCTAGTAATTGAATATATTTTAGTCTACTTATAGGTTAAAATCTAGTAATGGAATTTAAATATTTTACTAAGAGGTTAAAATCTAGTAATGGAATGTAAATATTTTACCAATAGGTTAAAATCTAGTAATGGAATGTAAATATTTTACTAAGAGGTTAAATTTTAGTAATTGAATGTAATTATTTTACTAAGAGGTTAAAATCTAGTAATTGAATATAAATATTTTAGTTTACTAAAAGGTTAAAATGTGGTCATTGAATGTAAATATTTTACTAAGTCTAGTAATTGAATATAAATATTTTAGTCTACTAAAAGGTTAAAATCTAGTCATTAAATATAAATGTTTTAGTCTACTAGAAGGTTAAAATCTAGTCAAACAAACGACACCAGTCTCTGTGTGTGTGTAATGAAATTGAGACGAAACCGGTTTTTACACCAACTGGAAAACATGACGTAAGAATGGCCTTTTAGGGAAACTTGGTCAAGAAATCTGAGCATTACAACTGTCAACTGCGTATAAATTAAGTAATGGCGATGACCTAAAGAACGAGTTGTTTTTATGACGTTTTCGTTTATCCCCCCAAAATATATAAATAAATAAATAAATAAAAAGTGCCGCAGGTAGATTTTGATCGAATTGGTTAAAGTTCTCTCACTGTGCATCTTTTAATTTCTTATAATGACAATGCATTTGGTTTGAATCCACAATCATATTTAGAATCCCACGTGGAATAAGTAATATAATCAATCACTAATCCATAAACTTATCATACTTGTTAAATGAAAGGGTGCACTAGTATATATTTTTAATATATACATTTTAAGTATTCTAAGTTGAATAAAATAACTTCTTACAGATATACCAATCATATCAATATATAAAATAACTACTAACAAATACACCAGTTACAGATATACCAATCATATCAATATATAAAATAACTACCAACAAATACACCAGTTATTACAATAAATCATTCAAATATTTTAACCCTGGAAATACATAAAGTATATCTACCTTAACACATACGTATACTAAAGTAACGTCTTAAGTTTACAGGCCGTATGATTCCTCAACTGAGATATTGCAAAACAAAATCAATTCGTCCTTCAAAAAAAAATGAGTATAAAGTGGTGGGTAATAAGTGGTATACTCGTAAATGGTTTTTTTTAAATAAGAGAGAGAGAGAGAGAGAGAGAGAGAGAGAGAGAGAGAGAGAGAGAGAGAGAGAGAGAGAGAGAAGTGAAGTGAAAAAGGAAATAGCAACACAGGTCGTACTAGACTTGTGTCTAATCTTACTTGGGTATGTAATTTCAGTTTGTTAATTTTGGCTTTGGAGAACATTCTCATTTATAGTGTTTGGTGTGCTTTTTTGTCTCTCTAAAAAGTCTCGCACTAAATACCAACTCAGCCTCTACTGGATATCATTGCTCATAAATGTTTTGAAAGATTCGGCTTCGGTTTTCATTAGTTTCATTTTGAGTCCCATCTCTCTAGGTAACATGATGCAGTCTATCGAACCCTGTTGAGTTTCGTGATTATGATTAAAGCAACATCGTTAGCATTTGTCATCCCTCGAATCTAAACCTTCTCTTCCATTTCCTACCACTTTTTTCCATTGTGCAATCTATGAGAGGGGCACATAGCAACGTTGAAGAATCATTCCCTTGTAGTACCCCACGATTTGTTGTAAATCCACTTGGAAAAAAGACCAAATATAATTAACCTTGGATAATTTCAGGCCAGTCAGCTTTACCTATTTAGTGACGCAAGACCTTCCATAACATTGGTTCGAGGAGACCCTATCAAATGAAAGAGATCTGAAGGGGATTTTTAAATTCCATACATTGTCTTCAAGCTAGTATTTGATCTTCGCAACCCCTGGCTCTGCTAAAACCACGATTTTCATGTCTAATATTTTATAAGTAGCTTTTTCAGTAAGTGCAGTGCCTTTGTAACTACTAAATTCAATCCATTACATAAAGATCAACATCTTAAACTTTCTGGCTCAATACTTTGTCCCATTCTGAAAATCAACCAAGATAGTTCCTTGGTTCACATTTTTTTGTTCTTCCAACTTAATTACGTTTAGCTTTACGGTTTGAATAGTAGGCGATATGAAGAACTTTTGTGTGAGGAAAAATAGTCATTGAAGACGTATAATCGGTTTAAATGGTTCAACCTGTCACGAGGAATGCACTGTTCGTAAATTATATAAGCATTATTTACATTTAAAGTAATCCTTTATTTTTTAAAACGTGTTTTGAAAAATGCATGACTGGTGAATTCGTAAATGGGCTCTTCGAATGACGTTCTCTCTTAGTGTTTACCCCTCTTTGATGAAGATTTGATAGTTTACTCTTTTATTTTGTGTGGCTTATATTCCTTGCTTAGTATTCCTCGAAAAATGTGAATCTTACTTTGCTGAATACTAGGTCAACTTGTTCCTGTCGGGCTAAGCCAACTTGCTATTGTCATCGGGACATAATAATCCCTATATTTATCTGTATAATGAAATATCAAAGACTTCTTAGCATATTTCTTTATTTGAGTTCGATTGCGTGGTCCTGCAAAGAGACTTACTACTGCACTGAAGGAATTGCATCATCGGGTATCGGATTTTAAGCCAAGTAGTGATGACGAGATTAGAAGCGCCTCAGTGGCGTGGTTGGTATGGTGTTGGCGCACCACCTCCGTGGTCGCGAGTTCGATTCTCGGGCATTCCATTGAGGCGTCAGCGATATGTATTTCTGGTGATAGAAGTTCACTCTCGACGTGGTTCGGAAGTCGCGTAAAGCCGTTGGTACCGTTGCTGAATAACCACTTTGTTCCATGCAACGTAAAAATTCCATACAAACAAACATATGTGATTAGTAGAAGCAAACATATGTGATTAGTAGTAGTCAGTTTGTGCCTTATATCCAAAGAACCTTCTTGACTTGTTGCAGGTCACCGACTAATTCGCGAAAGTTCCAGCCGGGAATCGAAGGGGGTGTAAATAGTTCACCTCATTGCTTTTGTTGCTTCATTTAGAGCAGTGGTTCTCAACCCTTTTCAATGTATGCACCCCTTTCAAATCGGCAGTCGGTTCTCGCACCCCATGAGTTTCTGAAATAAAAAAAAGGCTAAAAGACAAAGTTGTTAGGATATGTAATAATAACAATGACCACATCCATTAGGAAATTAAGTGTAGGTTTATCTGTAGCTCAGACCACTGTTGTAGAAATAATAATAATAATAGACCAGAAAGCTAGGAAACATATGACAATACACAAAGCACTACACCCAAGAGAAAATACGGACAGACTAAACATGATACGAAAGGAAGGAAGGAGAGTAATACTATTTTTTCGTGGTCGTAGCAATAGCAATTTGTAACGTGGTCACTTTTTAATATAATGTTATTTACACGTTTTCTTGACAAAATTTGCCAGCTGTAAAGTAAGCTTACTCGGTAAAAATGTATTCAGAGAACTGCGCTTATGCAAGCAATGTTGCTAAATGATTCAGGTTGAAATGAAAAAAAAAATCCTGATATGAGATACGGCACAAGCAAGAACGATAACTCACAAAGAGTTATATACTTTTCCTGAATCAATACTTTATTATCTCCTGTACAACCATAATCTGCTCTCACCTAAATACTATCCTTAATGGGAAACAGGAAGAACGAAAACTAGAATTTTCAACCTAAATTGGGCCTTTCTTGCCTGCTATATGATGTTACATCCTACGGTCTTCGAAGGACGGTGAATGCGTGCTTCCACGTAAAGTCCGTCTCAGTGCACTTGTTTTACTGGGATTTCATTATTCAAATCTGTTTCCGGCGTTGATGCCCATATGTGTCGTGATGCCTCTGTAATTTTGAATGGATGAACCTATAAAGTCAGTCTTTTAGTTGGAGTCAGCTCATGAAGAGTCATTTAATTGAAGCACTTGTTCGGTACAGCTGGCCTCACGCAACTGTGTCCAGGGACACATGAATCAACTTCCATGTCAGCTATTTCTAAGGTTCCAGATAATTACAATGAAACTGTTGTTGGGAAAATATCTTTTGCGTCATGAATTTCTGTGTGGCATGACAAAGATTGATTACTGTAACTGTAACAGTCTCTGACAATGTGGAGGGATAGGGAATTATAATTCAGAACAAGTGTGTTGCCAGATATGTTGGCTGTAATGCAGGTGTTTTATATATATCAGCCTCTGAAGTTATTTTCTACGTAATCTCAGTCACACACCCACGCACTGTATGTAATACGTATTGAATTTTAATGGTGCGAAGTGGATGGAATAGACTAGCATCTGCGCTCTTCGGGAGTCACGATAAAATGAAAAGGGAGGAAAGAAAGCTTGAGACTTCGGGAAAATAAAAGAAAAGTGCGAGAGAAAAGGCTGTTCAGTGTAACATCAGCAGTATATCTGATAATGGTAGTGAATATTAAGTAATAACACGATGCCACTAGTTATATGTGGCGTCCTTGATTCCTTGTGTAGGGCAATATGAAAGTGATACACACAGTTCATCACGGACAGGATGATAGTAGTAAATTTGCCAGCTACATCTGTAATATTCTGTTCATACAGCAGCCGAGAGGTGCCGTTCTGAAGCGTTGATGAATGATCAAGAGCGAGTGTATAAAAGTTTCTTTTTTTTTTCTTTTGCTTCACTCCAGCTCTTCTTGTCACTGTGCGAAAGCCAGAGGGACTTCAAACGAAAGAGTACTAGAAATAAGGTGAAAAAAAGGGGGGGAGGGCGGGGTAGAGGGACGTCGACCCAGAGAAGGGAAGATTACTTATTACGAACGGATGGTTTGCCTGAAATGCCACGAGAAAGTTGCTCGGCCATTTTATTTACTACTTAGCTTTTTACAGTCATTAAAGCGCAGTAAATGGAGTGTTTTTTTTTTTCACTCTGAGACCCGGCAGGTTTTGAGACCCTTCACAACACACTGCAGCTAGAAATATGCTCTTTGGGAAAACTTCGAGTTGTTAAAGTCGGGACATGATGAAAGGTTTCTGGAAATATTGTTAAATGGTTTGGGAATTAATACTCGTAAGTTTATGACGCATACAGTTGATTAAAATAACAGGAAATTAGGTAACGTAATCTTCATAAATTGATGGAGTATAATGATTGGTTTCTAGGAAATTTAAGTTTTTTAAAATTAAAAGCTATTAATTATATGATTTATTGTTTTCGTTGTTGTTGTTGTAGTTGTTGGTGTTAGTAGTAGTAGTAGTAGCAGCAGCAGCAAGTTAAGTGTTGATGATAAGTGGAGTTAGCCCAAACGAAGATTTGTTTCTTTTATATAAAAATCCTTAGAACATTTTCACCTGATGGTGACCAAGAGCAAAGCCGCCATAAAGTCTTTTCTTTCTTTCTCCAAATCATTTGGATAAACTTAGAGAGAACCGACTGACAGCTGGGTAATTTGTAGATGTAGACGCACGCGGCGCTATTTGAATGTTGATCCCTTCTGGGATACTTTAGTCATTTATTCTTGTCTTCGAAAGGTAAGTAAGGACTCATATGCAGTTTCAACGTCTTTTTTGAATTTTGTGTCTCTCTCGGACAGATAAGACTCCGGTTCTCCCTTTTAACGTTTGATAAATAAAAACATGAATGATCATAGATTTCCAAGGAGAACAACATGGAGTAACCCGGTCCTAAGACATTTATTTTTTTCACAGAATGTATTAACGTCATAATCCATTTCAGGAAAACGATGAAATCATGTTCTTTGTTTGTTTGCGTGAGATCACTCGGCAGACGGTTAGGACCTTGGGGAAATCTAGGTTTAAAAATTGTTTCATGTTATTCATTGCCTTACGAAGTTTTGTGGAGAGAGAGAGAGAGAGAGAGAGAGAGAGAGAGAGAGAAGAGAGAGAGAATGCTTTTGACAATCTGTATACTAATTCGTAAAAGCAAAATTTCAAAAAGTAGTTTACTGTTACTTGACTGTGTGTTAGCAAACATTAACTTTGAGAGTGAAAACCACAAATGTTTTTGTTGTCCACATTTAATTTAATAGGAATTATATCAAGCGTAACGCCACCTACAATGAGCAGTCGCTGCCGGGAATTGCCAAGCACCAAATACATGTTTTAGGATATTTCGTCACGAAGATGAGACTGAAGTATGCCGCGCAATACTCGCTTGATTCATACAGCCCACTCATACAAACTTACCACGTGTTGCCGTTTGATTGAAATACGTCGTATCTGTCTGTCTCTTTTATTATCGCTGGTATTTCGGCGTTTTGTCTTTGTTCGAGGAATGCTCTCTCTCCTGTAAGCTGGCGATGGCACGTGGTTTATAATCTGTTGCCTTGTGCAGTGCCATGACTGGATCCACTTATTCCATTGGCGTTAATGTCATTCACTGCAAAGCCAGATGTGCTTTATTAATGTTTCTCTCTCTCTCTCTCTCTCTCTGGGGGCAGTTTTGAGTATTTGATATGATTTCTCACAAGCTCTTAGGACCCCTCAAAAGACCTTTAGCTTAAACAGTTTCTTATGGAGCTGGTTTCTCCCGTGGCCATGAGCAGGTGCAGCCGTATAGGTTCCTATAATGGGTAGCTTCATTGTCTGGTAGATGGAGTGAAAGGGAAGTGTGCACCAGTAGGCTAAGAAATGTAGGTTAGGTGAATGCTTCTGACATGTGTCTCTTTATCGGGACTGAAAGGCTGCCCTTTGTCATATATGGAAAATTTCGTTGGTGCGGCTGTTTTTGTAGTGAGTGAAATAAGCAGTCGGCAAACAAATGCGAACATTTAATGTTTACTTTCTCTTTCCTTATTATTGGGAAATAGTGACATTTGGATCATTCATTGGTTATAATTGGTTTTTGCAAATGAAAGCTTGTCACAATGCAGCTTGTGAACTTGAGAGAGAGAGAGAGAGAGAGAGAGAGAGAGTCAACCGTCCTTTTGCCCTCCGTCCCTCCCGTCAGTCACCCACTTTACTACATGTAACCCCGCCCTTCCCACCACTTCCCCCTCCTTTCTCTCTGGAGATTAAGGGCGTTCATTCATTCCGAGGCTTTCTTTCACCAGTTTCACCTTCGGTTTTTTTTTTTTCTCTCTCTCTCTCTCCCTCCCTCTCTGTCTCCCGTCCATTTCACAGTTGTTTAGTCAGATCCCATTTGAAGTGTACATGACTGAGGTAGAGGCTGTCGTATCCTTAGCCATGAGTAAGGCGTGTGCTTTTTTATCATTTGGTCTCAGCTGTTTTAGGTGTAAATTTAGCCATTTGGCAACTCGAGACGTAGGGGTTGTGGGGGGCGGGGGGGGTCGGGATCGGGGTTTGAGATAGGTGTGGAGGGTATGTAGTGTGAGTGTGCTGCTGAAGGTGGTGACTCGGTCGTATCCAGATATCCATTCACGCGTTCATTCATTAAATATGGTGAAAGTGACGTAGTTGTAGATAGGTCGGGCATTGTCTATTAGTGGCTCCCCTTCTCCCCCAATCCCGCCTCAGTTTCTGTAAAACGCGCTTGTAGTTCGACGCACCACCTTGAATTTCGTTCGTTGTGTCAAGTGGTTCAACTTATTGATTCATCGGAAAGAATTTGTTGAAAAAAAAAAAAACACCGGGTCTGATTTTGCAAATGATTAATTTCACATTTGACAGCAAACGTACAATATTCAAATTTGGTGTTATGGAGTGTGAGACACTTTTGAATATATCTACGTTTATTTCAAAGATTATGATAGTTGTAGGCGTGTTAAAGCCTTTAAACGCTCTAGTGGTGAAATAGCTTCATGTATTTACAGATATAGTTGATGATAGAAACATTCCCAGAGCCTTCGCTTGCCGTCCTTCCCCGCCATCGCCCACTTCCGTCGAGGGGTATCCGGGTATTTCCGGCGTCCGTTAAGCACTTCCGGTTTTGTGTATTTACCGCCAGGACACTTTTTGAGTCTTTGTACTTCACAGTAGAATTTTTATTTCCCCCCGTGTGGAAAGGAGAGAGAGAGAAGCCGTTTGGGAACGGTGAGGTCCGCCCATCCTATACGTAGTGGTTGGTTGAATGGTTGGTATTGGCGGTCAGTTTTGTGGCAAACTTAGTGCTGGTCGGTTGGGAAACAGGACGTCCCGGCCTGTTGTTAAATCCGAAAAAGATGTGAATACATATTTGAGAGACTAGATGAGGGTGCATAGTTTCAAGAATAGTGACTCGCTCTGAGCAGCATAGTCGCATTGAACAATAGCTAGCTGACCTCCAAAGGGATTTGTATAATATCGGACGAGATTTCATAGTGATGCCCTCTGTTTGTGAAAGTGACGTCTGTTGATCTGTTACCTGCGATGAAAGTCGCATCCGAAGTACTTTTTTCGCTCAAGAAGAAAAGAGAACAATGGTGCGATGGTTTAGACTCTCCTCGGGCGGCAGGTAAGGAGGTAATTTGGTACCTCATCGTGTCTGCTGTGTAGGCTCAGTTATATTACAGGCGATTTAGATACAGCTGACATGAGTGATTATAAGAACAGTATTAATAAAACAATCTCCAAAACATCATATTTCTGGCTCCACTTCCTAATTCATGAGTTGAAGTTTACACCTTACTTCGAGTTTCATGAGTCAGTAGTTTGTTGGTCATCCTTTAACAAATGTATTCCAAGATTTATAATGTTAAATAGAATAGTGAAAAAAGTTAAGCCATTTTTTAATTCTGTCAGGGCATAACTCTTCTGTTAATGGCATGAGACACAACTATTTTCAACATGATACTACATATTCAGAATAGTCTCCACTTATAGTGAATCATTTGTACCACCTTCGAACCCATTGCCAGGTCCACTTTGATAAAAACCTTTGGATTTTCCCTATTAAAGTATCAAATAGCTGCTACCACTTGTCTTGTATTTTCTAAACATATTCCCTGAGGCTGTCTTATAACAGACTGAACAAGTGAAAGTTTGAGGGGCACCAGGTTGGGCCTGAAAACGAATGTCACCACAACCTTCCGGACCTATGACATTACCTAAGAAGAGTGTGTGTGTGTGTGTGTTTGCATTATCGTTATTGTGGTGTAACTGGTATGCAATTAGCCATTTCTGTATTTTTTTTTTCCTTATGGATGGATTTCAGTTTTTCGACCGATGCAATGTATCAGTTGCTACTTATTGTTGCCCCACAATTTCGGATATCCAACAATCATTCATTTGTCATCTCAGAACACCGATTTTAGTTGTCTTTCGTGACATATAGAAGGCTTTCTGCCAGTTCTGTTTATCTTCATCACTGGATTATTTGCCTTCTATGAACTGTTAATTTATCCTTGCACAATACTGCACTTTATTTTAAAAATTGCTAGTCATACAAAATCTTGAGTATTCTGGGGATGTTGGTAGCAGTACATCTTTTTTAAGTCATGAACTCAGTGATTGTACTTTCTTTTTGCTTCATATCCAACTCTGAAAGTACAGAAATTGTGGAAGTCATGCAGTAATAATTACTCAGTGTTCACTAACATCATTGTTAAACAACAAAAAACTCCTTTGAAACATTGCCACCCATGTCTCTACTGTGCTTTATCTTCCAAAATATCCTCTCACCTCCAGCATCCCATCTCTAGCTCTCATTCAAGTAGATCTGGGTCACCCATGATATTATCACAGCAGTTGTGAAAAGGACCTCTCCAAGGCCTCATCATCTCTCATCTTTATCTAAGCGACTTAATAAACTTCTCTGATGTCCTAGATTGTATAATTTCTCATTCCATATACCTTCTGACTCCTTGAATTCTTTTGAAGGCTAATGTATTTTCTAGATAACAAAAACTTTAGATACCTGTCATTGCCATACCATGATACACATTAGGAAAGCAGTACTGCACATACATACTAGACTATGTGTATCCCAAGTTTCACACGCTAATTAATTAAGTAATTGATTTCCAATTACACTCAGTCTACCCATTGTTTGATTTACCTTTTTTATTCTTTTGTTAAATTCCAACTCGAGAACGTATATAGGCATCGTTTTTCCAGAATTTGTAATAATGAAAGCTATCGTTCTGAATATATAATAATCAGACCAATTAAACTACATAAATGTCAAAATGTTTTATGTGCTACAACATAGATGTTTTTGCATGTACTTAATTCTCTTTCAGTTCATTAGTTAATGGGTTTTATGCACATTACAAATAAATAATGCTGCTTTCAAGCCCTTGTTTTTCAATGCTCCTTTTCTCAGGCACACAAAAGTGTTAGTGCTTTTGTCTGTTTGTAATGTTGGGTATTGCAGGTGTCTTTTTTTAGGCATGGATATTTTGTGGTTACATGATTTTAACGTTATTATTCACTTTGACTTTTATGTTGGGTGACCAGTTAGTGTGTGTGTGTTTGTTTATTTTACCTTCTTTATAATATGGTAGTCACTGTACAGTGCTGATGAATGTTATTGGAGATGGATGCAGTGCTTTGGTTTCATCAGATGATTTTTGTATTTGTAGCTCTGTATTGACCTTTCCCTTGTATGTGCTATGTTGGCTCTCTCTCTCTCTCTCTCTCTCTCTCTCTCTCTCTCTCTCTCTCTCTCTCTCTCTCTCTCTCTCTGGTGGCCTTGTCCTTGGCAAAATCCATTCCCATGACTTCACCAGCACTCTCTCTTCTCTTTGCTATGTTTTATTTGTTTGTACCACTGGATCGCTTCTGTGATAAGAATAGATTGAATTCAGTTTAAGTCCCAGTCTAAAATGTGACATTAGTTTTTGGTTGTGCAATCTTGGTTTCCCTTCAAGTGACAATTTTTCAAACTTGAGTTACTGAACCTTTTCAGTGAAATGACTGCTTAATGGTTTTGGCTTTCAGCAAAAACATAAGTGGTAAATCTTTGTATACTATTTAAATGGTTTGGTACACTTACAACAGAGTTATGGGTTTTGCTTTATGTCAAGATAACTGAGCTAAACTGATCTTTTAATGAAAAAGTTTTTGAAAGTTTTCCAGTAGGACTACTGGAAACAAAAAATTGCTGCTTTGTTTAGAATAAAAGCATTTTGCCTTCATACGTCAAATTCTAAGATGTGCTTTCACTGTTGCAACGTTACAACATTAAGCTTAAATATTTCATGTAAAGTAGTTATAATAGTTGTGAATATTCATTCATTAGGTGAAAATTGCACCTCATCATGTTCAGTGAAAAGTTGGCATTTTTCCTGTGGAATTTCAAAATGGCTGTCTTGGGAATTTTAGTATTCATATTTCATTGCTTATGTACTGCTAATGTTTCTTCTAATCTATTTGATAATTTGAGCTTACTTGATTTCCTTCTTGAATCAAACTCTTGTCACAACTTGATGAATGCCTTGAGTAGACACTTTGGAATGACATCCACTTTAGTTACTAATAACAAATCTTGATTGCAATGTAATTCATAGTATTATTACTCCTTTGGAGTACGTATTTGGCATTTTATTTCATATGTTGCCTATGGAGACTTGGCAGATAGCATAGCAAATGTCTTAACAGCCTTAATTCATATGATGTACAGTGCTATGCAGTTTACTAAGATATGGTATAAAGGTCCTGATTTTGGCAAAGTGCAATGTGTACAAGGTAAGTGAATTAAGGATAGTTTTAATATGAAAGTTATGGACAAAAAAGTTTTGATGGTAATCAACTTATTGTCTGAGTGAAGTCACATACGTATATGGTATTTAAAGAAAGCTTGTCCCTTAACAAGGTTGAGTAAGTCAAGTATCAAGACGGTACCATTTATTAGCGAGACATTGTTGCTTCCAGCAAGGTGTAGGTGGTTGTTGTCTGTCTTCACTCTTCCTCATAAATGCCAGCCAAAAAAGCTTAGATTTTTCAGGTAACGGTTCCAAGTTACCAGTTGGTTGGTTCTTATTGTTATGACTGTAGGTTCTCAAAAGTTTATTGGTAGCCTAATTGTTTATGGGAAGATTGGTGGCTGTAGTATTATAGGCTATTGTTGTCTCTTAATACAATAAGTACTGGGTCAAAAATTCATCTCTTCTCCTATAAAGTACTGAAGTGAAACTTTAGAGGTTTGTAAGTTAACTACTTTTCTTAAAAAATTGTACATAATCTCAAATTTTTTAATTCATTGGAAATTTTGTCCATATGGTTATGATTGGTAGACTACATAGTATTCAGTTTTCCAGAATTTCAAGTTTCTTACATTTCCTTTGTTAATCTGAGTGCCATATATTAAAGTTGACACTTCTTTATTCAGTCAGATCTCTTTGTAATTGACCCCTGTAAGTGGGTCACCATTGATGATGAACAAAAGGCACCTTGGTCTAATACCTTGTGTTTCTTTGCAGCGGCAACTATTTGGTTCGAGTGCGTGCTCAGGTGATGATGCGTGATGACAGCACTGGGGGTTGGGTGCCCATGGGTGGGGGCGGCCTTTCCAACGTGTCTGTCAGGAAGCGTGTCACCCTCGACGACCCCAAACACGAATATCTTATTTACGGCAAGAGAATATCAGATCAATCAGTAAGTTTATCTCAGTGACCCATGTATGCATGGCCAGATTTGACACTGCAAATTTTTATTTCATTACTGTATACCTTTTTCTTGATTCTGTACGACAACTATTATCTTTGATGATAGGATGCCATTTAGATAAAGAATAATAGGTTATAGATCATATACAGGCAGTCCCCAGTTATTGGTTGACTTGGTTAATCGTGATCCAGTTTTATGGCCCCATAACATACCTAACAGAGGCACCACTAACCGGTTATCAGTGCCATGGTGGTTTTCGCTTATCGGCATCCTGCCGATAACCGGGGATTGCCTGTATTAGAGACCATGTTCATTTATAAAAAAATTCGTTTTTAAAAATATCAACAGTAGAATATTCTATGCATAATATTTGGCTACTTTTTGTAGTACTTGGTTACTGAAAGGAATTTTGGCATTGCTTTTATTTTATGATTAATAATTTGTTATGATGTTGCAAGCTTTAATGTTCATGCATTTTAGTATGAACAATTTCAAATATTGATCAGTACATATGCCCAGAAATTTTTGTCAGTTATATTGTTTTACCAGAAAATGATGGTATACTGTGAAAAAGTAATTAAAGATGATGTACTTTGCATTGTTAGTTCAATGACACCAGTACAAGATACATTGATTTCCTTTCACTAGACTATCTCTAATTTTTTGTACACTTATTTTTTAATTAAAGGTTACATAGATGCTATTTTTTAAAGAGAACAGCTCATTAGAGTTTGTGTTTGATGACTAAATACTTATTAAAAATAATCTGAAAGTAAATTTTCCAGAATTACATTACTTTGAGACTGCCCTGAAACATTGAAGTCTCATAATTTGAAGATAAAAAAGCTGTAACCTTATTTCATATATTAATCAAATTAGATACCAGTATTGAAAGCTCTTATGATAATTGCAGGTAGTGTTAAGTTGTACCATAAAGAAAGACTTCGAGTACAACAAAGTGATGCCCACCTTTCACCACTGGAAGACAGGAGACAAGAAATTTGGATTAACATTTCAGACAGCCCACGATGCCCGGGAATTCGACAACGGTGTTCGCATGGCAGTTGAAGATCTTCTGGACGGTTGGTATCAGAGTTGTTCACATGTAGAAGACTAGCCTTCTCAACACATTAAATACTTTCTAAAACAGTCATAAGGTAATGTAGGTGAGACTGGATGGCATTAAAGTTTGTAAATTAGTTCCAAGTATATCAAGAAGGGCATCATAACCACGTAAAACTTGACTTGCCACCTTTTTTCAGTGAAGTATGCTCTGCTTTTCTTTTACTGTACAGTTTGCTAGTTTTCCCCGTATCTTTAGTAAAGCCCTCTCTTATACAAATCTATATTGCATATGCACAGCTTCACAAATGTGATAAATATAAATGTTTCATCATGAGTGAGTCTTGCTCATGTTGCTTTTATATCAGTCTATGCTCTATCTCAGGTTCATATTTTCCCAGTTATGTAACATATCATCTCTCCCCAAGTTTCGTCACAGTCCAATCCATTTTTAACCCTTTCTTAATTATGCAGGTGATTTCTTGAAAAAAGCTTTGGCAAGAGAAAGTAAGGGCAGAAGTCGTCCTAAAAATTCCACTGACATTTCTAGCTTGTTTATTAGGTATTTGATTTATGATTTAAGCAATTCCTTTCTAGTAGTTAAAGCGCTGTGGGGTTACTACATTGCTGTGAGGTACATTACAGTTTTGAGGGAAAATATTCTCTTCCTTTTATATTTATAGTAATTTGTATCTAAGATCCTTAAGACATGACTTTTACTGATATTCTCAATAAAGTATTTGTGAAGTATTCTATTTATTTTGTAAGTTGGTAGAAGGCAGTAAGTTAGTGTTTGATCAGCTTTGTGAATATAATGTGATTCAGTAAGTACTACACTTTTCCCTTGTAAATGATATTCTCCATTATATTCAGTACTACTAAAATATCAAGTACCTCCACCTTCAGTGGAAAACAATTTTTTTGAAGAGTAAAATATAATTTAATGTCTTACTTGCCATATAATAACCAATAACCTCTTATAAGAATAAAAACATGTTTGAAAGTATGGGTTAGGTTTTTATATAATGTTTCCTCAATTTACATCGCACCTTTTACTTTGATCCATCTTCATGAGATGTTTTAGAACAATATAGATGTCTCCCTCCTTCAAAATTACCAGATAACTAGGGTTCTGTAGTTTTCATTTATAGATACTCTTAGTGTTTTTCAAAATTTGTTTCTTGCATTGATGACCATAGTTTTTGTGATGCCAGTTTAGATAATCAGAAATCAGTGCAGTCTTTTTAGGTTTCTTCCTACTGGTCAGAGCTAAAAATCCAACCTGGTAGCAACAGCAGTTGTTTCATGTCGGAACCTGGATAGTGTATAGCTTATTTGATTGGGAATAGATTTGTATGTTATGTATATTTATAAGATAGCTTATTAGAGTTATTAGGACTTCTGATGAATTTATTTGGGTTACAACATACCAATGTATGTACGTACTGTGATTTGTAGATAAGAATTACATTTTAAAGCTATCTAGTATTCAGGTCTGAATGTCAGATATGATAAAGGTTTATCCCATCTTACAAGTAGTACACAAGTAAAGCTGCTTAAGAAATTTTTGGAATGTGGTTAGTAATTCTTCAAATGTTATTGTTACGATTAATAAATTGACTTTGGGCATTTTGAAGTTCTACTTTGAAGTTCTGGTCAAGAAATTTCATAATAAAGAAACTGAAAAAGTTTCCTTCAGAAATAAAGCACTGTATTTTTTGCCATGTGTCATGGAAAGAAATTTCAGTTAGAAATTTAATAGGGACTGCTCCCTTCCAAGAAGTATATTATCATACTGTAACAGGATTTAACTTCCTCAGAGATTGTGTACTGTATCAGTAAAACTGTGGTATGGTATTTTTCAGTTTTAATATAGCTTAAAAAATTGAATGTCTCAAAAAAATGTCAGATTCCAATATTCTCCAGGATTAGAACTGGCAATCCAGGCATAGGTAGGTATTTTTCTATGGCAGTGAAAAAGGCTCTCTTTTTAATGATTCATGTAAGTTCAAGGAATGCATAACTTTCTGTCTACCTGTATTGTGTTGTGAAGTTTCTCTTAGAGTAATGAGAGAGAGGTAAGAATTAGTATACAAGAATTAATTGATTGTGGTATTCTTTGCAAAAGAAAATGCTAAACTTTAGTTCTAGTTCACTTAAAAGATTTTAATAGTTTTATTATAGATTGCAGGACTGTTATTTGTTGGTACATGAATGAGAGTATAAATGAACTTTAAAGGATTATTTAATTATTTACTATATAGAAAGCTATAAGCTTTGCCAAGGGTATTATCCAGATATTGATAGACTTAATGTACAGAGAAGTTGGAATTCAATTGACTGGATTAATCATAAAAATACAAATTTTTTAGGAAGTTGTAGTTTGCTCAAAGAGAATGTGATTTTTTGCATATATTTTTTCATTAATGTGCTCTGAGAATCAAAAAACATGATGTTTTTTTACTTCCTTATGCTAACATCTTTTACAAATCAGTGGGATTAAAGCCTTTATGCATGATTTCTGTAATCAATATAAATTGCCCTTTCTTAGTTTGCACTTCATCCATGGGGTGTCTTTACAGTAGTAGGGTTCTCATGCAAAATATGTAATACTGTGTTGATGTAATAGGCACTGTAGTTGACGTACTTATTTCTCTATTAGATTTTATTTAATAAAATGATAGTTCTTTTAGCAGATGTATTTTATAAAGTCATTTGGCATTTTTATTCTTGATGACCATGTACTTTATTATGGAGATCCTATATTTTCATATATATATTTTTTTGCCTTGATGCTGCTCACTTTTGGACGTATGTGGTAAGTTTTATAGATGTCCTTGTGTTAATTAGAATTAGAATTGAGTCATATTTAAGTTTTATTGTAGAAGTATTTACCGTACAACTTCCAATAATCAAACAACAAAGAAATCAGTATCCCAAAACCAGACAAAGTTACATGTAAATTCCATAAATAATGAGTTGGATTTTTAATATATTAGACTCTTTGTAAGTCTGTAGTTTCGAGGTGCCATACTTTCAGGTAAATGTGCTTAACACTAAAGTGTTCATGTTTATACTGAATTGTACTTTTGCACATTACAATAACTATACATACTACATCAAAGGAATGCTGTACAATCCGCAGTAATTACAATTTTGTAAGATATTTGGTCTGATATAGCTGTTGTTATATTGTGCTTGCTTCCAGTTTCTCTGACAAGAATAAAGTACAATAAATAGATGGTAACAAATTTTAGTCAGGCATTTCGCTTTTGATGAACTTTAGAATTTCGTGACCTTTCCTAATTGAATTTTAAGGTACAGTGTCCTCTTATTCTTATTCATTTCATGTGCGTAATATGACTTTAGTAGTCAGTTATCAAAAGAAATGCTTGTCATTGTGATTGAGGTTAAAGAACGTACATATACATATTGGTGATGATTATCATAAACAGGTCAGTGTGTCTTCAATACATTAAATACTTTCTTTTTATGGCAAAGGTTTAAGAAATCATTGCAAATGTTCATGTATAGAATTGTGAATTTCAGCTGTAGGTTAGTTCTACTGCAACTCGCTCAGTTTCGGGGTGAAATTCTAAATTTTTTTTTTTTTTTTTATCTTGTAGGTCTCAACGACTTTCCCTCCTATCATCATGGCCTAAATATAGGTGTTGGAGAAGATAATGTTTTTATGGTAAGAAATTTTTCATTCTTAGTAAGGTATCTCTAGTTGGATGTTTGTGGCTTAAAATGCATAACTTTTACATGAATTTCCTTGTTAATTTTTTCCAGATGCCAGTGCATAGATCATTAAAAGAAGAGTGACTTTTTGAACAGCCGACTTAATTCATACTGATAGTGTTAAAAATAAAGCCGTAAAATCAGTTGATTAGTTTTATAGCTTGCAAAAGTTACAAAGTGATATTTTGGTAGACATTTTTATATTATAATGAAAGTCTTAGAGTATCAGGCCTACCATATTTAAATATGCATACAGCAATGAACGCATCTTATTCAAGGGACATTTCATTTGTAATCAGTAACTTTGTGTCATACATATTCTAAGTTGGTAATGTTTTAATTTTGAAAAGATCTAGTACAGCCAGTCCCCAGATACCTGTGGGGGGGCTCTCTGTTCCTGACAGCATGACAATAACCTAAAGTTGCCATTAACCAAAAATCGGCGATAATAGCACCAATCCCTGATTACTGGTGCCAATAAGCAGGGATCACTGCATAGTACTAAAGATCCAATAATCAATGTCGTGAGACAAGCGTCACAAAACTGGATCACTAATAACCAAGGTTGCTGATAACCGGGGACTGCCTGTACGTGATTCTATAATGTTAGAATTGGAGAAGAAAAAATCTGCAGTTATGTAACTGAACAAATACGTATACATATTTAAAAAGTTAGAATATAAAGAGATCTTTTAAGAGATTTTCATTCTAAGACTTGATCTGATTGAAAAGGAGAAAGGTACTGATTCTTGAAAGCTCTCATTGTAGTTTAAGTTCTACGATATATTTATAGTTACCTAACTGTGGATATGTTTTCTTCATTTTCAGACGCTTGGTACTATGAGTTCTATTGTTATCATTTTCATTTACAAAAGAGTAAGATTTGATAGGTAAATAAATACAAATACATACCACTCTATGTTTATTTCAAGATTTTCATTGTTTTGTTCAACTCCATATAGGGTATATTTTGTTCTATATAACTTTCTTAGTCTTTTATAGGTAAGGCATGAAAGTTAAACAGTTATGCTAACTGGCAGTTGTGATTTTGCAGACAGTGAATCTTCCGGTGGAGAGAGATGGGTCTCGATCGTCGTCAGGGTCCACTACCTGTAGCAGCAGCCGTCACACACCCACCGCAACTCCCCTGCCCACCCCAGACCATCCCCCTCACCACCACCACCACCCACACCACCATCCTCCCCCTCACTATCCACCACCACCTGGAGGAGGAGGTGGAGTAGGAACAACAGCAGGAGGAGGAGGAGGAGGAACAGGCAACATATCCACTACCAACGCTTCTCCCTCTTCCACCACTTCTAATTTAGCCACTTCCACACCAGGGCCAACAACCCAGCCATACACTCACCCTCACACCAACGACCATCACCTTTACCGTATCATATTTCCACCCCGGCACAGACCTCCACTGCCTCATAACAACCATCCCCCCGACAAGCCAATAGAGCCTGACTGTGATCCTAAATCTGGCAGCCCCCTTGATATGCCCCAAGACCAGGATAAGATAGAAGTTCTTGGAGACAATTATTCATATGTACAGTTTGCTCCAGAACGACCACCAGTGATGCATCACGAATACAGCTATCCCATGGTGGAGGGCATTAAAGGGGAAAAGAGAGACAGTATAGCTTCCTTAAAGAAACAGCAGCAGCTCGAGCTTGTCGGGGGGACACACCCACAACCAATGCCCCATCACTTACTCTCTGGAAAGAGAACAGGACGAGGCAGAAAGACCACAAAGGCCCGCTGCCGGCACTGCCAAGAAATGTTTACCTATGATGCAAATTCTCGAGGCAGCTGCGAATATTCACCCGACTGTGTGCGCACAGCTATTGACACACTTACTTGCATCTCTTGTGCACAGTGTATGTTATATCACTGCATGAGTGATGCTGAAGGAGACTTTGCGCACCACCCATGTGAATGTGGAGGTCCTGGAGGCACGGCGGATGAATCGTGCGGGCGGCGGTGGCTTGGTTTAACGCTGTTATCCTTATTGGTGCCATGCTTGTGGTGCTACTTGCCTCTACGAGCATGTCACCGATGCGCCGTCGCCTGCGGACTATGTGGTGGTCGCCATGAGGCCTCCTGACTCACCGCCCCCACACATGCCCAAGAAGAAGAAGATGAGGATGATGACGATGATGAAGAGGAAGATACCGTTTTTACAGTAACAGGTAGCCCTACAGTACCCTCCCCACAACCATGGTGTGATCAGGGGAGCAGTTCCCAACATTCTGGTGTAGTCTTGGGCATGTATGTGGATGGATGAACCAAGCCAGTGGATTACTGGTATAAGTTTTGTAGCCAGTCAACTGTTGTGGCAGGGATGACGACGGTAGTGGTTGTGTGAACTGAACGAGTGTAAGGGTGCTTATTAGCACAAATATGATTGCTAGACAATTTTCAAGTAAGGAAAAGAATGTTACTGTGTGATACAAGGAGTGTGAATGTAACCACTTTGACATAAGTGGCTAGAAAGGACACAACAGTTTGAGTGTTCTATGTACCTGATGGCCATCCTCGGCCTCAGAGAGTGTGTGTGCATGTGTGCGTCAGTGTGCAACGCACACACACTGCCGTACATGGCCAGTTCTCAACTCTTGCATTTGGAAACCCTTGTTCATCTATATGTGAGCTGCTCTATTAATGGCAGGTCTGTCCGGCTTGGTCTATTTAATAATATCTAAAGGGATCCCAATTTTTCGAGGGCTCAGGAGAAATTGTGACGCCCTTTGGAATTGCTGTGACTTTTTGTATGCTTTTAATTATTGTGATAGATGTTCTATATATTGATAGCTTTAGCCGGCCAAGACGGACAGGTGGCCTAGGCAGCTGGACTGTCACGTGTCACATAATAACTACGTGAAGTTCACACTTGCGTTTGCCTTACATGCCCACACTTTTGTGTTTAGTCTTTTGGAGATGATCAGCGCCGTTGTCTGTGCATGTACGCCAGGCAACTTTTATCAAGGGTTTCCTTGTCATTTTAGGTGCTATAGCACAAATCATGGATTTTTTCTTTTCTAAGTGAATAATTATCCAAAAAAGATTATTCAGTTGTGTTGCAGTCAAAAGAACAGTTTTCTACACAACTTTATATACGTATACATAAATATATAAATATATATACAACATGTGTAAGGCAGTTGCACTGTGAAACATAATAAATTAAAAAGGTGAAGTTTGGCTTCTTAAAAAATCAAACTAAGGTAATGATGTAACTACATTAAGGTAGTTGTCCAATGATAAAAGACTAAACCTCCAAATTGCATTCATGTAAGCAACACAGGTGGCATATGAATCCATGCCCTGTGAAAAATCTTTTAACTACGTTTGTCACAATTCTATATAAATATTGATAACCAGTCATGATTACCAAAAGGAGGCCAATATCTTGTCAAGACAATTTTTGTGTACAACCTAGATGGTGGCTCAATCGATTCATGGTTACACCTAAGAGGATTGCAGGTGATAAAGTGTTAAGTTCTAAGCCAAAGGCACTCCGGGAATGTAGCACCATCTGCATTCCTCTGTGGTGCTGTGGCTTGAGTCGAAATAGATGTTTTTGGTAGCGGTACATCCAGGAGCAGCCAGGTCATCCACTTGGCAGTGAGATAATTGGTAACTTGAGGATCCAGATATTAGTTGACCCTTTTTTGAGGTAAGGACCATAACCATATTATCATCACTACCTTGGTAGTTGACCTAGCTTATGTCAGCTCCCCGATACTTCCGTATATGCCACCCCTAGTCACGAACAAAATTGCAACTTATGTCCGAGTCTATCGTTTGTTTTCTTTGCAACAAGTTTAAGCAGAAAGTCACAAAAGATGTAGTTTCATTTTACCTTTATAAAAATTGTTATAAATCATGGAAATATTCTATAAAGGTTATCAGAATTTCACCAAGTGATTGATTTTAATAATTTGATTGTGTCACCTATTGTTTACTGATAACTTAATTATATTTGTCATATATAGGCTGTAAAGATGATTTTATGAACAATAATGAAAACCAAAGACATATCTATGAGAATTAGTATTTTATCCCTATTTTTTGGTATCTATCCCTGATTCTGATGGATTCTGCATAACAGGTTTCAGATGTTGCTGTCCATCAATAAGAAAAGGATGGACGGAGCAGTTACAAAGGAGGAATATTCAGGATTAATATTTCAAATGAAATTTGATGATCATAAAGGAAGTCTAATTGAATAGCAAGATATAAATTGATTACTGTATTCTAAATTTATCTGAAGACCAGTATTGACAGGTATTGCTTTAAAGATGATTATGCTATTGAGAAATTAGAAATATTTGGATTAGGTAAGTATAAAGTGACATGGGTTGTAATTATCTACTTGGTGGCCATGAAAAAGTTTTGTGAAGAAGAATCTCATTAGTTTGATAAAGAATCCTGTTAGATTTCCCTCATACTACCAGTTATGCATAACAAATAGTTGCAGCATAACATCCAAACCAATACCAAGTAGATGTATCACATTTAAAAAGTCGGCATTCTCCTGTAAAACTGATTTATAATAATACATCTCTGTAGAAAAAATCATTTCCTTCTTCTGGGGTTGTAAATGAGCCTTCCATCAAAATTGAGGGAATATAATTTTTTTAGAGATAAACTTAAAAGTCTTCTCATTTTATTATTGGTAAGGAAAGACTGGGCATTGGAAAGGAAGAAAAGAAAACAATGCAGAACAGGTTTGTAAACAAATTCTGCTTTTTCCCTAGGCTTTACACTTCCACTGGAGAGAGCAACGCAGTTTCACTGTTAAGGAATGAGTTTTGCCCTTGGAATAACTGATGCCAGTTTTCTGATACTAGATCATTGCATGCTGAATTGTCTTAACAGACTGTATCGCTAGTAAACATTTAAGAGGATGAACAACAGCTCACTATTTGAGATGTCACAAGATACTAGTAGAAGCACTTAGTTTTAGACTGGTAGGAAGTCCTATGTGTCCAGATGCATCAGTCTGAAGAACATATACAGACAAAATCAGCCTACAACTCGTGGAAAATTGGAATTAGAGGATTGTATCAAATAGCTTACAATGACCCCAACTTATTTCTCCACCAGCTCTTATGATGGACTATCGCATTTTCAGATTAAACCGAAAATGAATGTTACATAGTAGTTTAATTTTGGCCAGATATTACTCTACTGTATGTAGAATAATTGTAGCTCTGGAATATCATCAAAATATTCTAATATATGCTGTGCTGTGAGGGCTCATGAGTTCGAGGTGCCACTGTGCTTGCTTTGATACAGCTAACAGACTTGTGGATTAAGTATCATGAGGACAGCAAATATAGGTAATGAACACCAGGTATGTACCTCATGAGCATCGAAATTCCCCATAACTATGACAATCATGCTCTAGGAAGATCAGCTTAGTGCCAGCAGAATGAAAAGACATGGACACTAAGAGAACAAGACACCTATTACAGTGGAGCTTTGTCTGTAAGTACATATTCTTGGGTAGATTCTTATTCATAAAGGCCGAAAAGGAAACAAAAATATCACCAAAGCATCCGATTAGTTATTTGTTACAGTCAAATGAAGCATGAACATAACCCATTAACAATGATTTAGCAATCACTGCAACTCCAAGCAATGACTAGATGTCAAATTGTATGGAATTATGATACGTACAGGAGTTTAATGTGGGAATTGTATAATCCACTTTAACAAATGGACACATTTCATTTATCTGATGGATGTATGTATCTTCCCAGTAAGAAACACTTAATGTTTTGAACTTACAATGAAGCAAATATGATACATCTCAATTTTATGAACAGCATAGCAATTGGACAAATCACTTAAGAAAGTTACATGTTCTCCAGTAAAATACTATCAATCACTGAACTTTATTTATAAAGTTGCAACAGGACTCATGATGCATGACTTTCTTCTCTAATCATGAAAAGATTTACTAGAATCAGACCTACTGGTTGTTTGATTAAACTACTACGAAATAAGGATAAAGGTTACTTGGTCACATTTAAAAAGTCGGCATTCTCCTGTAAAACTGATTTATAATAATACATCTCTAGAAAATATTTCCTCTTCTGGGGTTGTAAATGAGCCTTCCATCAAAATTGAGGGAATATAATTTTTTTAGAGATAAACTTAAAAGTCTTCTCATTTTATTATTGGTAAGGAAAGACTGGGCATTGGAAAGGAAGAAAAGAAAACAATGCAGAACAGGTTTGTAAACAAATTCTGCTTTTTCCCTAGGCTTTACACTTCCACTGGAGAGAGCAACGCAGTTTCACTGTTAAGGAATGAGTTTTGCCCTTGGAATAACTGATGCCAGTTTTCTGATACTAGATCATTGCATGCTGAATTGTCTTAACAGACTGTATCGCTAGTAAACATTTAAGAGGATGAACAACAGCTCACTATTTGAGATGTCACAAGATACTAGTAGAAGCACTTAGTTTTAGACTGGTAGGAAGTCCTATGTGTCCAGATGCATCAGTCTGAAGAACATATACAGACAAAATCAGCCTACAACTCGTGGAAAATTGGAATTAGAGGATTGTATCAAATAGCTTACAATGACCCCAACTTATTTCTCCACCAGCTCTTATGATGGACTATCGCATTTTCAGATTAAACCGAAAATGAATGTTACATAGTAGTTTAATTTTGGCCAGATATTACTCTACTGTATGTAGAATAATTGTAGCTCTGGAATATCATCAAAATATTCTAATATATGCTGTGCTGTGAGGGCTCATGAGTTCGAGGTGCCACTGTGCTTGCTTTGATACAGCTAACAGACTTGTGGATTAAGTATCATGAGGACAGCAAAATAATAGGATAATGAACACCAGGTATGTACCTCATGAGCATCGAAATTCCCATAACTATGACAATCATGCTCTAGGAAGATCAGCTTAGTGCCAGCAGAATGAAAAGACATGGACACTAAGAGAACAAGACACCTATTACAGTGGAGCTTTGTCTGTAAGTACATATTCTTGGGTAGATTCTTATTCATAAAGGCCGAAAAGGAAACAAAAATATCACCAAAGCATCCGATTAGTTATTTGTTACAGTCAAATGAAGCATGAACTATAACCCATTAACAATGATTTAGCAATCACTGCAACTCCCAAGCAGAATGACTAAGATGTCAAAATTGATATGGAATTATGATACGTACAGGAGTTTAATGTGGGAACGAATTGAATAAATCCACTTTAACAAATGGACACATTTCATTTATCTGATGGATGTATGTATCTTCCCAGTAAGAAACACTTAATGTTTTGAACTTACAATGAAGCAAATATGATACATCTCAATTTTATGAACAGCATAGCAATTGGACAAATCACTAAGAAAGTTACATGTTCTCCAGTAAAATACTATCAATCACTGAACTTTATTTATAAAGTTGCAACAGGACTCATGATGCATGACTTTCTTCTCTAATCATGAAAAGATTTACTAGAATCAGACCTACTGGTTGTTTGATTAAACTACTACGAAATAAGGATAAAGGTTACTTGGTCACGTTGAAGGAGAGCGAGCATCTCCCAGTGAGGTGGCATTTTCCACCGGTCTACTCAGCCCACTCCCGAAGTGAATTATCATCCGCCGTTTTGCACTTGTTTCTTCAAGGTTAAGAGGTTTTCCAGGACGTCATTGCAAACATAACTGACGGAGAATGAGAATAGAGAAAACATTTTGGAAATACATCTTAAAAGACTATTGTTGGAAATAAGTGGTGTCTGCAAAAGATCTGTAAGTATGCAGAGGGATTTGTGAAGTTTGTTTGGTTATTTGCTATTATCTAGTAGGTGGGTTTAAAAGTTAGAAAAGATAACCTGTAAGCTGAAATTAATATCGATGGTTTCTTCGGGTGGTGAAGAAAGGTTCAAAGCATGCGTTTTATACTGAGTGTTTGATCAAATGGGAGGATAATTAATAAAAAAAAAAGATTGATGAAAATGTGGTGGGGTTGAGCAGCGGGAAAAATTATGGGTTTACGCCTGTAGGAAAGCGAAAACATAAGTGGTGGGATGATGAAATGGGGTTTTGTGGAGGTACATTCAAGTCAGAAGTTAAGTTATTTTAAAACTGGGAAAATGTGAATGGGTAACCGAAGAAGAAAAAGTAGTGAGAGAAGTCACTACAGAGAAATTAGGAGAATTAAACCTCCGTCAATGGAGTGATTATTGTTGAGAACTCGGGAATGTATGGGGGTTGCAATAGAGGCAGTGAACGGTATAAAAAGAAAGCACTTCAGAGACTGAAGAATGTATGTGCACCAAGGTAATCGCGTAGCTTGCCATGGTTTTTATGACATGTTTGAGTGAGGAATATTTCTTAGTTTATGGGGAAATTTGATATTTACAGATGTATGAGAGGATTTTATGATGGTTATGTTAAAGGTACGGGGTGGTGGGTTGTATTTCCTGGTACCTTTTGAAACACTTGAAAGAGCAACTCAAATCTAATCCCCATAGTGCCATCAGCGCACATAGAGTGGTGCACTGTAGGTATTACTAAAGAGTGTTTGTCGTGTACCTGCACCCTCTAGCTGCACATAATTTTGGCCTTTTACTTTGCTTCCATTCCCGCTTCTTTCTTCACTCTTAATGTCCAACCTCCCCGACTGTTACTTCTTAGGGCAGCTGTGGTGAAGAAACTGAATATAACTGGAGAGATAGAGTCGCCAGAAAATTACAAGAGATGTGGCCTAGGCATCTTTGCTGTTAGTGAATCACAATAAAAGTGGATGGGAAAAGGAGATTGGTTGGCATTACTACTGTGTATACTTATTCAGACGGACCGAATTGAGTTGATGGAGTAAACATAATCTTAAGGCCATATGCAGAGGAAGCGGAGAGCAGTGAGCATTAAGTTATACGGAATAATTTACCTCAAACCATTGCAGTGTAAGTTAGTGTGATATGTACCTACGAATGATGTCCCCGAAGAAGTAAAAGATTTTTTTTTCTTTTTTATCTAGCTGCTGACTGTTATGGTTGAGAATACGGAAGGTGGTGGAAACAATGAAGGTATGGATGATGTAATGGCAATGAATGAAAATGAATAGGAACTCTTCTTCTCTTCTTCTTCTTCTCTTCTTCTTCTTCTTCTTCTTCTTCTTCTTCTTCTTCTTCTTCTTAAGGTAATTTGTTGTCAACACAAGAACATCAATATCCACACTTGGACTTATCAGATGGCAACCGTAGAAATAAATGTGATCAATAGAGAGAGAAGAACACCGAAATGTTAAGGGTTAATAGGAAACCCTACAAGCATGTAACTCCGTTAGAAACCCCGCATCCATACGGAATCACTGTAGGAAAAATTAAAAAGAAAATGTGCAAACATGCTTAATTATGCCAAAAACTTACAAAAGTAAAAAAAAAACCTATTCTTGAACAAATATGACATATATATACGACAATTAAACGAAATAGAATTTACCTTTGACATATTAGAAAAAAAAACTTGAAATGAAGATGATCTTAAGAATACAGGTAGCTACTGGAATGACAAAACACGTCATTGACCAAAATATTACTCTAATATATAAAAAAAGATCTTATAAGAATCTCACAGGCAGTCTTGGCAACTTGGGAACTACATAAAACATCGGTCCTGGAATAAATAAAATCTGACATATTTTATCATTCACATTTCAGCAGCAAAACAAATTTTCAGCTATAATGAGATATTCTAGGAAATATGAAGCTTGATATCCAATAAAACCCTTTTTTTTTTTTCTTTCAAATAACTTTGTTTCTAGTATACTGCAAGTATTTGAATTCAATATAAAACAAATATCTCGAATCTCCTTATTTATTAGCTTGACATTCATTGCAAACAGTAAGTCCTGGACATGTAAGTCATGTTTTACTATGTACAAGATCATAATAAGGCTATTGTACCCTCAAAACATTGTATTTGTTATTGACAAGGGATATGATGGCCTTTTCTGTAAAAATATTTTTTCACCATATACTATCACATTAGGAAACGCTGTACCATTTGGATACATGAGTAGGTACGCACCAAGAGTGGGATAAGAAATGGAGCGAAAATCTAGGGTCAATATGAAGGAAGGGAAGCTTTGTTGTCGGACGAGACGTGTCTATCCTTTACTGGATAGACAGAGGCAAAAGGAGCAGGTTCATTCATTTCATTAAGAAGACGAAGAACGCAAAATATAACATGTAAAGTACTCGGGTATAGATAGGAAAATTAAACGAAGATAAAAAAAAGAAATAAGAGAGAAAATTTGAACAAACAACTAGGCTGATGCACGATGTTCAGAAAGCGCTTTTATAAGGACGGATAGGTAGAGATTTATCAGACAAAGAAGCAAGATATGTTTGATATACCATAAGCTGAAGAAAGAGCAATCCATTGAGCCCTTTCGACGTCTTCCACTTCTTTCAGCTAACCCTTTGTGCTACCAAACATTCTTCACCAGCTTGTCGTTATCCATGTTTCCAGATGACCAAGATCATTTCAAAATACCCTTATCCAATTCCTTGCCGCCTAAACTTCTACACCACTTCTGCGTATCCCTACTCTTCTCACCCTGTGAATTCTTTATATATATATATATATATATATATATATATATATATATATATATATATATATATATATAATCTGTTCTCTCTACGAGGCTGGTAAATTACGAAAATGCGCGAGGCGTTGAAAGTTATTGAGAATAACTTTATATTCAATTTGTTAGTGAAAATATCTGTTACAGCTGCAAATTAGTTATCAAGTATATTATATACCCGTAGGTTTGTAGATCTCATAATCGATTAATGGTGTAAAAATAATATAAAAATTTATTAAAAATATTATCTCAGTTTGATCTTCTATTGTTAAGACATATTATACGCTTTCACCAAATCCGTATTCAATTGGAGTGGTAAGATGTCAGCTTTATGGACCCTTTCGTGCCACAGCTGTGACTTGAGTAGAAGCCACACTCCCATCTAAGTTGATCAGTTGTCAATTACGAGCTATACGCTATCAAGTGAAAAATAATCTATATAATAACTCTTAGCGGAATTATATTTAATAATATGAAAATAAAATTATATTCACTACAAAATATGAGTAATTTTATTTTGGAATTTTATTATTTTTATCAGAGTAGTTTAGGAAAAGAACCATTGCTTCAGGTCTAAAGCCATGCATGTTTTCCTTTACGGCCGCTACAAAGCCAAGTACAGCAAGTAGAAAAAGTTGTTCCCAGCTATACATTAATTTTCTGTCAGAATGGGTTTCGAGAATATTTGGAATAGCCACCCAAAGAAGTATGGACCTGGTTCTAGGAGATGGTAAGCGTTAAAATTGAATTCTTAGAATTGTTATTGGTAAATTCCTTTTTCAAAATCCAGGCCTAAGCTCAGCCTGTCACTGTACTGATATGACTAGGTAAGGTATTACTAGGTTTGATTAGACAAGACTAGATACCTCAGTGTAGCCGCGAGTTTAGCATTAAACCAAGTTTTTAGTTTTTGTAAGATATGCGGACTACATAGGAATATATAATTAAGTTTATTGGTTAGTCTTTGTGTTCGAATTTTAGCCCAACTCTGTGCAGAAGACGTCATGCGGGATAGCATTTCGGACGGCGATTCATGTTACCTATGTTGTAGTCAACATTGATAATCATGAAACCTGCGGTATTAGGAGGAACTGCTGGCGTACAGTTATTATGGAAAGTGTAGTATCTTGTGCAAATAATTGTGGAGAAAATACAACCTAACTTGACCCCCCGGTGGGGCACTCCCGTGACCTGGTCGATGGGTGTTTTGGCCGCGTGTCGATTCACCCTCCGGAAAAGTACTTTAACATGTCCTGACACTGGACTGGAGATGGGGGTAGATCTAGGGTACTTATCCGCAGCGGCCTAGACTATGGCAGTTGCGGTTTTTCTATGCAGTTTTACCTACTGAACAAGAATTTTAAGTAATATTTATTCGGACGATTGTAATTAACCCCCCAGGGGCCAGTACTAAACACGGCGAAATACATTGGACGCTCCAATCCCTAGTGGATGTCGTATCCGCGGTTACGTTCCTTGCCGTCCGTGCGGACTGCTTCTGTAGAAATACCGAGATGGGCACCAGTCACGAGTCATTGGTGGCGAGAGCAACAGCTCGAGACCTCTAGGGTAAAATATCACAGCAGGCCACCTACAATCAACGCTAGCCACCCTCCGAAAAAGTACATTATAACGCGTCCTGACACCAGATGGGCATCAGTCGCGACTTCTTGTTGGTGAAAAACGGGGGTTGTTTACACTTTACCGGGCCAGTTGCTCCCTACTTTGTTTGTTGTTGTTTTGGTATCGCGACACCCAAATCCATCCGCCACGGTAAGTAGCCTTACTGTAACCCCTGTGGTTAGCGCGCGCAGCGCAACATTACCTCTTGCCAGAACATGCCGTGCCTGCCAAGAATCTTTAAATATGCGGATAAGGCGCGAAGCGCCGTTCCGCCACGGCCTTACTGACAGCACACATGAATCGATCGTCGCGGATATGTAGGAGAAACATCACGACAGGCCAACCTCATCACGGTAGACGGGTCTTATTCACTTGATATTTAATTGGTGAAACATGAATACAATTGCAACTCTAAGCATACCATTTAAAAGACTGAAGTTTCGTCAACATATTGTGATATATGAAGCCCCATACGAACTAAAATAAGCATGTGAGCTCTTCGTAAAATATGTTTTCAAGGCAGTTTTGAAATCCAATATGGCGGCTACGTTTTGCATGGACGGTTCTCATCAGTGACGGCCACCATCTTTCCCCAGCCTTCCCAGCACTCATTTGAACAATGTTAGCGTATGTATGTAACGTTTATTGATCTTACTCAAGATTGCAGTTGTAATCAGCACAATAAAACAACATTTTGTTGCCTATATTTAGTGAAAGTATGAAACTTGTTATTCCCGGGGTTATGGTTGGAACTGAATTCATTCTTACCTTGTAATCGGCGGTTTTTATCATTACTGCCATCACAACTGAAACTCCACAGTGCTTAGTTTGATTGTTATTACACATTTTGGTCTCGGTTCACTCCACATTGCACTTTAAACCCATTGCTGTTCCTGGTTTCTAAGCGCGCGCCATAAACACAATTTCGAACAGCAGAACGACGACAGACGACGAAACTGCAAAGTTTATTCCCTAAACTGTTTACTTTACTCGTTATTTAGTTTAAATTTACTTTATTTAAAAATTTTGATTTAATTCATGTATATTATCCCATTTTTTGCAACCAAATTACCCCGAAAAATTACAGATATTTCTAAAGTAGATAAAATAAAAATTTTCTAACGTTTTCGTACATCTGGCTGCCGAAAACCATAGAGGAACGAATACGGAAAAGTGCAGAGGAACGACTACGTTTTTTTTTTTTTGTTTTTTTTTTTTTTTTTTTGCTTTTTGTTTTTGCTAGCACTTTTCATTGATTTCAGTCTTTATTAGTATTTTGAATTTCTTTAATAATCGTATGCCAGAAATAAATGTAACCTTAATGTTTGCATTTTGCATGCTTTAAAGTTTTGCATGCTAAGAATGGCAAAATCATCGTTGCCACATTAGTGGAGGCTTCACACATACGCCGTTCCATTATTATCCTGTTAAGCGTCCGCCCCTGATGAGCTCGCTGCTAACGTACCGTTCACGCTTTTTTTGTAATCAGCGATCATAGCACTGATGATAGTTTTGTTTTTTTCAAAGTTAATATTGTTTTTTATTTTTATGCTTGTTATTCATACTGTAATTAACTGTAGGAATTTCTCTCTCTCTCTCTCCCTCTCTCGTCTCTCTCTCTCTCTCTCTCTCTTCTCTCTCTCTCTCTCTCTCTCTCTCTCTCTTTTTTTTTTTTTGGAAGAAAAGTTTGTATCATCACTGGAGGATTCAGAACTATAGCTCTCATCATCAAATAGTTATCAATATCACACTCCTCATCTAGTATTGATTGATCTCACCTGAAGAAATATGCCTCCTCTTTGGGACATTCATTGTGAAAGACGCGAAATCCAATTTGTCTCGATAAACGACGCCCGAAGCGTATTGAAAGAAACCCCAACAAGGACAGGCAGTTTTCTAGCATAACGCAAGACCACCACCAAAGAAAGTTGCCAGGCTGAAATAAGTTTCCCATGTGCTGAGAGTGTTACCAAATGATGTTCCTACACTTTTCTATACGAGTAAACGTATTATTACGGGGCTGACGGTTTGACAAGCAGTTAAAAGTCTTGAACGTAATATCCCGTTGAAGGCGCTACCGAGTAGATCGCGGTAAACGTATTATTACGTCGGGTGACGCTTCAGGTTATAAACTGTTTCATGAATTCTAGTTGTCATAGTAATGCAATAATGATAAATTGCTTTAATATTTATGTATATATTCTTCCAATACATAGCCTAATTTTCACCAATTTCAACGTTTTGTGTGTAGTCTTATACCCAGTTTGGAGGGTCACACATGCCGAATGGCAACAGAGAGAGAGAGAGAGAGAGAGAGAGAGAGAGAGAGAGAGAGAGAGAGAGAGAGAGAGAGAGCAAAGGAAGGCGGAGGAACGAGAAGAAAAGGGATGGCGGTGGAGGGGGGGGGAGTGGGTTGGAGAGGGTAGGTGGAGCTTTATACGCGTGTTCGTATCCATTTCTGCATAATGGAGTTTTTGTCTCTTGGTACAAGGACAAGTGTCTTTATTCTTTACGATTAGTGATTCACGATACCTTATAAATTACGGCACTGGGTGTAATGCACTATAGCAAAATCTCGTTCTGTTAAGAGTGTTCGTTCAGAAATGGTATTGCCCAAAAACGTGCTTGCACTGTCTCTGAAACCCATAGTAGACATGCTGCTTAGTTGTCAATCAAGTTTTTATAACCAAGTATTTTTTACAAGCTAGCTATTGAATAAATTTGTATTTTTCTCAGTCAAAACATATGCCCCTCAATGCTAACTTTCCTCTTTTAACGACTTTCTGGTCATTGCAATTCGGCCCCATAATTTCTTATGATGCGAAAACAGACAGAGGCCCATGGACCGAAAAAAAAAGATTATGACGTCACGACATCTTGACTTTCGTACCTATTGTAAATAATTGCTATAGGGTAGAATATCACGACAGGCCAACCCTCATCACGGTGGACGGGTCTTATTCACTCGATATTTAATTGGTGAAACATGAATACAATTGCAACTCTAAGCATACCATTTAAAAGACTGAAGTTTCGTCAACATATTGTGATATATGAAAGCCCCATACGAACTAAAATAAGCATGTGAGCTCTTCGTAAAATATGTTTTCAAGGCAGTTTTGAAATCCAATATGGCGGCTACGTTTTGCATGGACGGTTCTCATCAGTGACGGCCACCATCTTTCCCCAGCCTTCCCAGCACTCATTTGAACAATGTTAGCGTATGTATGTAACGTTTATTGATCTTACTCAAGATTGCAGTTGTAATCAGCACAATAAAACAACATTTTATTGTATTGTCTTACCGAACAATTATAGAGCCGTGATTTCCACGAGCGGCAGGATACTAAATTCAAATTTAGCGCGTCGGCGTCGCCAACACTGGTGGTGATGACGCCATCTCCCTCCACTCGCGGGAGAACCAGGTACAAACTGCCCAGGTGAATCCAATTCTTTTCCTGCCGGCGTCCGGTGAACATCGGTGGCCGTGCAGTTGGATGACTTTGCTTCGCTTTTTTCTTGTGGATTTGATCTTCGGAATTGGTGAAGTACTCTTTTTTGGCGTTGTTGTTATTTTGCTTTTTATTTAGGCGTTGCCATGTCGGATTCTAGTCCGTCGGGAGTTAGGTTTTGCATCTCAGGATGTAAAACTAGATTATCCAAGTTAGAGTATGATTCTCACACTAAATGTGTTAAGTGTAGGGGACAGGTTGTTCAGCAGATCGAACATGTAACGAGTGTAGTGATTGGACTGATTCTCAATGGAAGTTTTTTTAGTTCATACTCGGAGAAATTAGCTAAAGACAGAATTAGAAAAGCAGCGCTTAGGAAAGTAGACTTAGCTCTGCTTCGTCTGCGATGCATCTGTTCCTTCTGTTTCTCCTACAAATTGTTATGTCTCCTTTAACTACACCACCTATTCCTCCTACTAATCCCCCAACCTTCTCCGGCTTCCCGTGTAGTTTACTTCTTCCGACACCATTGCCAGTCTGGAATCGAGGTTAGAATCAGAAATTTTCGGTACTAGCGAATACGGTTTTTTGCAACTTGGTTATTCAGTTAAGACGTTTTTTGGAGAAAGCGGCTTCAGGTAAGAGTGTAGTTGAGGGTGCGTCTGTCTGTCCTGACCCCAACGTCTCCTAGACAAAGGTCACTGTCCAGCTCCCCCGCACCGGGGAGAAGACATACCGGAAGTCCCAAGGGAGTCGATCGGGATTTGCCCACAGACAGGCGCCTCTCTTATTGAGCCTGTTGCGCCTCAACAGGCTCGGTTAAGCGTTGGAAAGTTGTTGCGGTCAGACGCCTTTCGAATGATTGAAGCGATTCGTCTCCGGTCGCGCGGCGCTCTGGCGAAATTCGCCCCGTTTTCGCGTCCCTTAAAGAGGCGTTCAGGCGCCGATTCTTCGCCTCCTCAGTCAAGCTGTATAAGAGCCTGAGAGTAGGGTTGCGCCGCGGCCGTTAGCGGCTCGTTCGTCGCCTCAATCTGCGCTTTTTCGGCTCCATCTACTAGTAGAGATTGTGGTTTTAGCGCTGTAGCTAGCAGTTTCTAAGGGTGTTTCTTTAGGCGCTTTTCGTCTTGTTACGCCTGATGCGCCTGTTTTCGCCTCGAATTTCGGCGGCTCCCGAGCGAGGCGCAAGTAGTTTTTTTCCGCCTCCTGCTGAACATTTAGGCTCTTCCAAGCCTACGTTAACTGTTTTTGATTCGTCTCTGGCGCCTTTGCGCAAGCAGTTAGAGATGTTAAAAAAAACCAAACTGGATGAATGAGTTCCAAGGGTGGTTCGAAAACCTTCAGATCCGGTGTTGTAGTTCCGTCTACTTCTTCGGCGGTATGGGTGAATGAAGAAGAAGTAGAGGAGGAGGATTCACATCACCTCTCGTAGTTTTCACGTCTCCTTAGATTTCTTCTGGTATCTTTATCCAGATTATTTTGAGAAAGCGGCTCCGCGTCTCCAACTTCGACTGTTTTTTTGATTGAGGAGGAAAACTTCAGACCCTCTCCTCCCCAAAACTTGTTCTATCTAAAGCGGTTAGACATTCGTTGAAAGAGACTGAGAAATGGATGTCTATGAAAAGAGACTTAGGGAAGGCTTCTTTTTGCTTACCCTCCCTCTAAGTTGCTTCGTAAGAGGTATAGGTTTTATGTAACTGGTGAAGCTCCTTCTCTGGAGTTTTTCTGCCTCCTCCCAGGGAGACTTCTCCAGTTTAATCGACTCCTCTAGAATATCTGCTTTTCGCCGCAGCGAAAGTTTTCTTTACAGCGCCTGAGTTGGACCACGTTGTAAAGAATCAATTTAAACTTTTGGAAGTCTTTAGCTTCCTTGATTGGACTATTACTATTGGCGCTTTAGCGGCCAAGATCGAAGACTGTCTTCTTTCTTTCTCAGGAGTTAGCGGAGGATTGGATTGGTGTTTCTGTCCTGTGCGGACAAATCCATTAGGGATGGATGTGATGAGTTTAGCTTCGCTCATCGCCCTTTGGTACCCTTAAGGGGTTAAAAAGGAAAACAACTTTGGTGCTCCTTTGCTTCTAAAAGGGTTACTTCCCAACAGAAGTCTGCTCTCTTGTTTGCTCCTTTTGTGAAAGATAACCTCTTTCCAGACGATGTAGTGTTGTCAATTTCGTCTGCGCTAGATAAGAAATCTACCTTCGGATTTACTGGCACAGTCTACTAAGAGACCTAAAGCTCCTGTGGAGACTGTTTCCTTCGGTTTCTCCTCTGGCCCAGTGCCTTTTTCGAGAGAAGAAAACCCAAGCGCTTCTTTCGGCCGAAGTCGAATTTGCGACCGCCTCAGTCTAAGGCCTCGGCCAAGGTTAAAAACAAACACCTTCCAAATGAAAGCTCGGTTCTTCATGCACCAGTGGAGCCAGGCTGGCTCTTGTTTTGGGAGGAATGGGAAAACAGAGGAGCAGAAGCCTGGGTAGTGCAAGTTACTCAAGTTCGTCTATCGTAATTCCTCGCGTTTCACCTCCCTCGCTCTCACCTGTGGCCAATTCCATTCCAGGCATACTCTCCGGGCTCAGACAAATTTCTGGCGCTAGCCGCAGAAGTGGAAGCGCTTGTTCTCAAAGAAGCGATTAGAACAGATAGAAGGGGATTTTCCTCAGGCTTTTACAATCGCCTTTTTGTAGTTCCCCAGTCATCAGGGGGCTGGAGGCCGGTTTTGGTTTATGTGAGGCGCCCTGAACTTGCATGTCCAGAAAACAAAATTTCATATGGAGACCACTCGGTTCCGGTTCTGGAGTCCATCAGACAGGGGGATTGGAGTGGTCTCTCTGGACCATGCAAGACGCTTATTTCACATTCCGATACATCGCGAATCTCGGAAGTACCATGAGGTTCATGTTCGAGGCAAGGTGTTTTTCAGTTTCGGGCGCTTTGCTTCGGACTAGCGACCGCTCCTCAAGTTTTCACCTAGGGTTTTCATCCCCTTCGATAGGAAGCTGGCTGCACATATTAGGAGTAAGAATCTCCCTCTATCTGGACGATTGGCTTCTCCGGTCGGAATCAGAGAGTCGGTGCATGAAGGACCTTGAACAACTCTGGATCTTGCCAGAAAGTTAGGAATTCTGGTCAACAAAGAAGTCCCAGTTGGTTCCATCTCAGAGCATCCTTTATTTGGGGATGATTCTGAATGCTCAAGTTTTTCGGGTTTCTTTTCTGTCCCGAAGAGGGTTCAAGCTGTCTGGAGACAGTTCAGGAGTTCTTGGACAAAAAGGTAAGTTCTGCCAATCGTGGATGAGGCTCCTGGGTGGCAAATTGACGTCAGTGGAGAAATTTGTGACGTTGGGAAGACTGCACATGAGACCTCTGCAGTTTTTGTTTTTCCTGAGAGCCTCTTCGGTGCAGGAAGACACAACCAAGACTCGATTACCTTTCCTGTCAAGATCAAATAAAAGAGATCCTAAGGTGGTGGCTCTCTCGAGCAAGGTTGGAAGAAGGGTTAGATTTACGACCCATCCTCCCGAACCTTACAGTTCTTTTTCCGATGCATCGGACACAGGTTGGGGAGCCCTACTGGGAAATCAACGGACTTCAGGAGCTTGGTCGGAGAAGGAGAAGTAGTTCCACATAAACTGTAAAGGAACTGTAGCATTTTTCTTGGGGCTCAGACAGTTTCGGAGCTTAGTAGAAGGTCGAGTAGTGCAGTGCATTCCGGCAACTCCACGGCTCTCTCGTTACGTGCGGAAACAAAAACGGGGGGACTCAGTCTTTTCTCTCTGTACGAAAGAAGCCAAAGGATCTTCTCCTGTGTTCAAACGAAGCGAAGGTTCAGCTAGTCCCGAGATTATTTGTTTCCGGGAAAGATGAACGTCCTGGCGGACGAGTTTAAGTCGTCAACAGCAAGTGTACCTCTGGAGTGGACTTGGACAACAAGATTTGTCAGAAACTTTGGCGCCTTTGGGGACGACCGTCAATAGACCTGTTTCGCGACATCAAGGAACAACCGTCTTCCTCTCTTTTTGTTTTTTTTTGTTCTCCAGTCCCAGATCCTCTAGCTTGGTCGGTGGATGCAATGAAGTGTTTTTGGATTTGGTCGGGTCTGGAAGCTTATGCATTCCCTCCGTTCGGTCTAATAAGAAGAGGTGCTGAACAAGTTCATTTCGCACAGCCAATGTAACACTAACGTTAATCGCTCCCTTTTGGCCCAGGAAAGAGTGTTCCTGGACCTTCTCCAGTTGTTAGTAGACTTCCCCAGACTTCTTCCTCCAGAGAAGTGGCTTCTCAAACAACCTCACTTCAAGAGGTTCCACAAACTTGTCCGCTCTAGCTCTGACAGGGTTCAGACTGTCCGGAATCTTTGTCAGAGCGAAAGGATTTTCAAGAAGAGCTGCAGAAGCTATCGCTCGTTGTAGGAGAGAGTCTTCTAACAAACTCTATCAACGGGGAAGTGAGAATCTTCAGAGTGGTGTAGAAGGTGTTAAAGTCTCTACTTCTGCGACCTCTTTAACAGAAATAGCAGTTTGTTCATGAAACTTACCTGTCAGATATATATATAGCTATTCTCTGAAGTCCGACAGAATTTCTAAAAAACTTACGACACACGTGAGTGGGAGTTAGGGTGGTTAGTACCCATTCCCGCCGCTGGGAGGCGGTAATCAGGAAACCATTCCCATTTTTCTATCAGATTTCTTCTGTCGCCGGTGTCGTAAACACCTGTTTACACACCTCCGCCTCAGGATTTTGGAAACTTTTCATATTGCTTGAGTATCCTCTTGACTTTTTTGGTTTTTTGATTGATCGATAGCTTGGCAATACTGTTGATTTGGACTGTTTTTTATTTTGGCTTAGATTTTTTTCCCTTAAAAAATGTCTGGATGTAGTTCTGCTAGCGCCAGGGTGTGCTCGAAGTTGAATGCAAGGTTAGGCTTCCAAAAGCCTTGGTTGATCCTCACACATTGTGTAAAGGGTGTAGGGGGCAAGAGTGTAGATTTGATTTGCGCTGTAATGAGTGTGAAAGCTTAGATGATTTGCAATGGAAGAAACGTATGATCCTACGTTAAGAAGTTTAGAACGTGATAGGATTAGGAGGTCTTCCTCCAGGAGTAAGTCCGGGTAGCAGACAGGGTATTAATTTATATTCCCCTTCTAGACCCTCCTTTAGAACCTTTGTGTCTCCTAACCCTGTAGTGTTGCCTTGGGCCCTCAAGTGGTGTCTGCGGAGGGTAATGCCCTTTCGCTTATTCTAGAATTCATTGAAGACGCTTGAATCTAAGTGCTTGCCCTTGAAAACAGGCAAAATAAGTGCAGTGATAGTGCCCCTAGTGAAGTGGTGGGGGTCGTCGATCGGCCCTATAGCGCCTCTAGGCTGGGACTCTGCCGGACTCCCAGGACTCAGGGAGAGGGCATGTCGAAGGCCGAAGGAGGGTTACGGGGGAACCCCCACGATCTGGCGTCCCTTCAGCAGTTCCTGTGGGACGCTTCCCAGGCTGCTAAGGAGCGTGCTCGAGCAACGTATCCTTAAGGATTGTTTCTCGTCTTCCGACGCGTCCCTCACCCCGCGCAAGGGGTGGAATCTCGATCGGGGTTCGCGACCTCTGAAGAGGACTCCTTCAAGAGCTGGACGCTTCACGTCATGCTATGTCTGAGTGGCATTCTTCTCCGGAAAGCGTAGCCTTTCCGCCCCAGAAGAAGTATAGGACGTCATCCGAAGATGACGCCCTCGAGCGCCCCAGTCGCTCTAGAGCCAAGGCTGTTTCCTGGGAGAAGGAAGAAGGCGTCCCCCTCGCCCCTCTCCTTCTCGCAAGCGCAGCTCGTCTCCGCGTAAGGAGACATCTCAGACGGAGATCATCATTGCGATGCAGCGGCAACTGGACGCTTTACTGAAACAGAAGGAGGGACGGTCCCGCGTCGAAGGAAAAGACGATAGACTGCCTATCAAGAGATCTAAGCAGTCTTCTCCAATGGCTCCTTTTTCGTCCCCGTCTTCTGATATTTCGCCCTCTAGACGTCGTTTTTGCTCCCCAGGTTCATCTAGAGGTGACGTTAGACGCCAAGTTAGAGAGAGTTTCTCTGCATGCTCCTCTCCCTTCCCGTAGAGGAGGACGCTCGGCGTTCCGACCATCGACGCTTCTGCTGACGACGATTTGCGTTCTGCACCTCTTCGACATGACAGTGTTGACGCTCAACGTTATGTTAGTCGGGGCAGTAGATCAAGTTTCTTCGCTGGACGTTCGGAAGGACGCTTCGCGGGACGGTAGAAGAGTCTCTTTGATGGACGCTCCGTTGGACGCTTCGCTGGACGCTCTGTTGGACGCTGATTTGGGGACGCTCGAGGAGAACGCTACATTGGACGCTCAGATGGACGCTCGTAGAACGTTCTAGTAAGACCTCTGTGGACGCGAATGTGGGAAGTTCGCTGTCACTCGGATGTGGTTCCCGAGACTTTGGCACGTTCGCCTCTAAAAGTGACTCCTGATCCTGTTACTGTTAAGGATCCGTTACCCTCGTCTTCTTTTCATCGTTCAGATAGGCCGACTTGGAGCTAAAGGACTTCTGCCTCTTCCTTCGGACTTGCACTCGGGTAGGGAGAAGGAAGGGAACTTAGCGGTTCTTCGGAGGATGTTGGATGATGATCAACCTGCTACGTCTGCCAGCGTCAGATTATCAAGTTTTGGCACGACTACTTCGTGATTCGTTTTGGCGATACTTTTCAGCCAGCTGCTCCTCCTTCTCCTCCTTCTCAGTTTTCGTCGTTGAAGACAAGTAAGTCTCACCAGTTTCGTGAATGATGAAGACGTCGTTATCTACGAAAAGAGCTTTCCGGAAGGTAAACGCCTGGATGGAGTCTAGGAAAGCAAAAGGAAGAACTACTTTCGCCCTGCCTCCGTCTAGACTTAGCGGTAAGGCAGGGATGTGGTATGAGACAGGCGAGGAATTAGGATTGAAGGTTCCTACGTCGGCTCAAGGTGATTTCGCCAGCGTGGTGGATGCCTCAAGGAGGGCCCTTTTAGCATCGGCTAAGGTTTCTTGGACGACTTCCGAACTGGACCATCTTTTGAAGGGACTATTTAGGTCCTTAGAAGTTTTCAACTTTTTAGACTGGTGTCTTGGAGCCTTAGACAACCAATCTCGTAAGCCAGACTCGATCAGCTTGGGGGAGCTGTCCAGTGTATTGTCATGCATGGACAAGGCCGTCAGGGATGGCTCAGAGGAGTTAGCCTCTCATTTTTCAGCAGGGGTTCTTAAGAAAAGGTCGCTTTATTGCACTTCGCGGCTAAGTCTGTCTCTCCCGCTCAGAGGACAGAACTTTTGTATGCTCCCTTCTCGAGTCATCTCTTCCCCCAAGCTATGGTGAAGGATCTGGCAGTGAGTCTGCAGGAGAAAGCCACACAAGACCTGTTTGGCTCAGGTCTTAGAGAAGTCTGGCTGGCCCTTCAACGTCGTCTGGAACGCAACAGTTTAGAAAGCAGAAGCCCTTTCGTGGAGGGACTTCCGCTAGATCGTCTCCTCGAGGAAGAAGCCTTCCTAGAGGTAGAGGCCCCTTCCAAGTCTAGGGGTAAGAAGTGAGAGATCGTGCCTTCAGTCACCGGTAGGAGCCAGGCTGCAGTTGTTTGCAGAAGCCTGGAGAGTAAGAGAGGCAGACACCTGGTCTCTCGACGTCATAGAGGGTTACAAGATCCCTTTCATAAAGCCGCCCCCGTTGACTTCCACTCCCAGGACTGTCGCCCCCCATCGTATCCGCTAACAAAGCGAAAGATTCTTTTCGACCTGCTCGAGCAAATGCTCGAGAAAAGAGCAGTGGAACAGGTTTTAGACCTGGCAACGCCAGGATTTTACAACAGATTGTTTCTTGTACCGAAACAATCGGGAGGGTGGCGGCCCGTCTTGGATGTAAGTCGTCTAAACTCTTTATAGAGAAGCAGAGGTTCAAGATGGAGACACCTCAGTCAGTTCTGGGGGCCTTAAGACCTGGAGATTGGATGGTATCTCTCGACCTCCAGGACGCCTACTTTCACGTCCCTATACATCCCCAATCGATGAAGTACCTTCGGTTCGTATTGAAAGGGAAGGTCTTTCAATTCAGGGCTCTTTGTTTCGGACTGAGTAACGGCCCCTTTTATCTTCACCATCTTAATTGAAGAACGTGGCGAGGTGGCTCCATCTTTCCCACATCAGAATCTCGCTATATCTAGACGACTGGCTCATACGAGCCCTCCTCGCAGACCCGGTGCCTGAAGGATTTGAAGACGACTCTGTCTTTGAGCTGCGTCCCTGGGACTTCTGGTGAACTTCGAGAAGTCACATCTGCGACCCCAAACACAGTCCATCGTGTATCTTGGGGATTCAGATGGATCAGTGGCTTTTCGGGCTTTTCCGTCCCAGGAACGTCAGCAACAAGGCATAGAAAAAGTGTCAGCCTTTCTAGGGAAAGATTCATGCTCGGTGAGGGAATGGATGAGTCTGCTGGGGACATTTCCTCGCTGGAGAAGTTTGTTTCCCTGGGGAGGCTACACCCTCCGACCTCTTCAGTTCTTTCTGTCGGACAGCTGGACAGAGAAGGACAAACTTCGACATGAAGTTAAACATCTCGGAAGAGGTGAAGAACCATCTAAGATGGTGGCTCGATCCGTGGAAGCTGTCAGAGGGCGTATCCCTCAAGCTTCAGAACCCCGACCTAGTTGTTGTTCTCCGACGCGCATCCACGGGGTGGGGAGCAACTCTAGGGGGGGGTGGGGGGGGAGGAAGTGTCAGGTACCTGGAGAGGGGAACAGGTAACCTGGCATATCAACTTCAAAGAGCTGGCAGCGGTTCAATTAGCACTCCAGTTCTTCCAGAACAAAGTCTCCCGTCGTGTGGTTCAGATCAACTCGGACAACACCACAGCCCTGGCATACTTGAAGAAACAAGGAGGAACACACTCTCGCTCCCTGTTTTCTCTAGCAAAAGAGATCCTGCTTTCTTTGGGCGAAGGAGAGAAGAAGTCACAATATTGACAAGATTCATTGCCGGAGTCGAGAACGTCCGGGCAGATCTCCTCAGTCGACAAGGACAGTTATTGCCGACAGAGTGGACTCTCAATCAAGAAGTATGCCAGGAACTGTGGGGTCTTTGGGATGCCCCTTAGTGGACATCTTCGCAACATCAAGGACGGCGAGACTTCCTCTGTATTGCTCCCCGGTTCTCGATCCGGGAGCAGTAGCAGTAGACGCCCTTCTATGGGATTGGACGGGCCTGGATCTCTACGCTTTTCTCCCCCCTTCAAGATCCTGGGGGAGGTGATGAGAAAATTTGCAGCATCGGAGGGGACGAGGTTGACCTTAATCGCCCCCTTTTGGCCCGCAGCGATCTGGTTCACAGAGGTGATGTTCTACCTAGTGGATTATCCGAGATCTCTTCCGTTAAGGAGAGATCTACTCAAACAGCCCCACTTCGAGAGGTACCACAAAAACCTCTCCGCTCTGAGTCTGACTGCGTCAGACTATCCAAAAGTTGGCCAGAGCGAGAGGTTTTTCGAAATCAGTGGTAAAGCTATCGCCACCGCGAGGAGGCCCACCATTTCTCAATCGCGGTTTACCAATCGAAGTGGGGCAGCCTTTAGAAGTTGGTGTAAGAGAAAAGGAGTTTCCTCTACCACTACCTCTGTGAGCCAGATCGCCGCTGATTCTTGCTTTATCTGAAACAAGATCTAAAGTTGGCAGTGTCAACTATTAAAGGCTACAGAAGCGTTCTATCTGTAGTCTTTCGCCATAGAGGTCTTGACCTCGCTAAACAATAAGGATCTCCATGATCTATTGAGATCTTTCGAGACGACCAAGGTACCACTACCGAAGCTACCTTCGTGGAACCTGGATGTGGTCCTAAAATATTTGATGTCAAATCGTTTTGAACCTCTTTCATCTTCGTCTCTACGAGATTTGACGAAGAAAACTGTTTTCCTAACTGCTCTGGCGACGGCGAAGAGAGTTAGCGAAATACAGGCTATCAGCAAAACACGACGTCGTTCAAAGGGCATAATGCAGTCTGCTCTTTGAATATGTCGTTTCTGGCCAAAAACGAAAACCCTTCCAATCCGTGGCCTAGAACATTCGAGATCAAGGGTATGGCAGAGATCATTGGTCAAAGAGCAAGAGCCAAAAGAGTCCTGTGTCCTGTTAGGGCTCTTAGAGAGTATATTCATAGAACGAAGGATGGCCGAGTTCTGCAGAGAACTTATGGTGTTCGGTCAAGAGACCAAACATGCCCATGTCCAAGAATGCACTGGCATTCTTTTTAAGAAACACCATTAAAGAGGCAGCACGCTTCTTGCAAAGACAGTGACTTGAAGATACTTAAAGTTAACGCGCACCGAAGTAATGCTATTTCGACCTCAATGCCTTTCAGAAAAACTGGGCTCTTAAAGACATTTTAAGTGCTACTTTTTGGAGGAGTAACTCAGTGTTCGCCTCTCACTACCTACGGGAGGTGAGAACGACCCTATGAAAGCTGTTACTCTCTCGGACCATACGTCGCCGCAGACACTATTTTGGGGGCAGGAGGTAGCACTCGTCCTTTCCCATAGAAAAGGGTAGGTGAGTGAAGTATTTGTATGTTTATGGTTGTAGGGTCGGCTGCCGAGTACAGTCGTCCCTTCCTTTAGCCTTTGGTATATGGGAGTTTGTTGTTAGGCTAACTTAGGTGGTGGTTTTTTGTTTTGCCTCGTTGCCCTCGGAAGTATGGTCATGGTCTAGTCACATTGTGGTCCCGTCCCCGTTGACAGATCATCTAGAGCGCACCAACTACATAGGTCACTACCTTGTTGGTAACTCTAGTGAAGCAGAAGCAGGCTTGGGTGACAGTAATCACGAAGTCAGCTATGCTAACAGGTCAAGGAACCAAGATGTCAATCATATACATTTATATGTTTTCTAAAAATCCTTTTTTTTTTTTTTTTTTTTTCTGTCTCCCACCGCCAAAGGTGGGATTCAGCTATATATATATCTGACAGGTAAGTTTCATGAACAAAATGATATTGTTAAGATACAATAAAGTTTGTTCATACTTACCTGCAGATATATATAATTTTAGTACCCACCCACCTCCCCTCAGGCAGACAGTGGAGATAGAAATCTGATAGAAAATGGGAATGGTTCCTGATACCCGCCTCCCAGCGGCGGGAATGGGTATAACCCACCCTAACTCCCACTACGTGTGTCGTAAGTTTTAGAAATTCTGTCGGACTTCAGAGAATACAGCTATATATTATCTGCCAGGTAAGTATGAACAAACTTTATTGTATCTTAACAATATCATATTTTCTTCTATTTCTTAGGAACTCTAAGAAACTGGCTCCTTCGACGATCAGAGGATATAGAGCCATGCTCTCGTTCGGTTTTTCGACATTGAGGTTTGGATATTTCCTCCAATTCAGATCTGTCGGACCTCATTAGGTCTTTCGAAACCACTAAGCTCCCGCAAGATACTAGTGGCTTGGAACTTAGATGTGGTGCTTAAGTTCCTCATGGGGCCACCGTTTGAGCCTTTGAAGTCGGCTTCACTCAGGAACTTGACTAAGAAGGCACTTTTTCTTATTGCACTAGCTTCTGCTAAGCGTGTCAGCGAATTGCACGCTATAGACAAAAGAGTCGGTTTCTCTCTAGGCAAAAATTTCGGTATCTTTGACCTTTCTAGCCAAAAATGAGAATCCTTCTAATCCTTGGCCGAGGAGTTTTGTGGTAAGGAACTTATCTGATTTGGTTGGACATGAGGAGGAAGAAGGCTCTTTATGTCCAGTCAGGGCTATTAAGCAGTATCTGTTTGCCACTAAGGGTATTAGAGGACAATCTTCTAAGCTCTGGGACCTCGGTTCAAAATCCCTCTCGTCCTCTTTCTAAGAATGCTATATCGTTCTTTATTAGAGAGCTTATCAGGGAAGCTCACTCGCAGTCCGAGAACGACAATCTTTCCGTTCTGAGAGTTAAAGCTCACGAGGTTAGAGCAGTGGCAACTTCTTTAGCTGAAATTCAGAAAGAATTTATCTTTAGCTTCGATTCTTCAGAGCACGTTCTGGAGATCGAATTCGGTTTTTGCGAGTCATTATCTCAAAGAGATAGAAACGGTTTTCGAGAATTGTAAAACGTTAGGTCCGGTGGCGGTTTCTGGCATGGTGTTGGAGAAACGGCACAGGGTCGTCACCTCTATGCTAACTTTTCACCTTGAATAGGGTTGTCGAGTTCAAGGAAGCTGGGGGTGGGACTGAGTACCTGGGATACTCACCAGTCTGTTAGGTCAGATTTTACAATGGTTGGGTATATATGTTTTTTAAATCTGTGTGGTACAAATGTTTTTGTATGATTGAATTTCTGGTCTTAGCCCAGGGCAAGGGCAATCTTTGTTGTTACTATCCTCGTCCAAGTCAGCCTTGACTCGCTTGAACTACGGAAGGATTCCACTCACCTGTAGAGGCTAACTTTGGTCAAACAAATTCAATTCCTCTACAATAGTAAGAAAGATCACCGACCAGAGGCAGTAACAGTCTGCTGTAGCTCTCTTACAAGGTAAGGTACAACAGACACCTTGAGTGTTTACTGGTATTGCAATAAATGTAACCATTTGAAAATACTAGTGGTCCACTGAATCCCACCTTCCCATAAATGTGTAATCAGCTCTATAATTGTTCGGTAAGACAACTATAATAAAAATGAAATTTTCATTATTAAAATGAAGTTTTATTGTATACTTACCGAAACAATTATGATTATACCACCCTCCTCCCCTTTTAGGTGGACGGACGGGCAGAAAGAATTGGATTCACCTGGGCAGTTGTACCTGGTTCTCCCGCGAGTGGAGGGAGATGGCGCCATCACCACCAGTGTTGGCGACGCCGACGCGCTAAAATTTGAATTTAGTATCCTGCCGCTCGTGGAAATCACGGCTCTATAATTGTTCGGTAAGTATACAATAAAACTTCATTTTAATAATGAAAATTTCATTTTTGTTGCCTATATTAGTGAAAGTATGAAACTTGTTATTCCCGGGGTTATGGTTTGAACTGAATTCATTCTTACCTTGTAACGGCGGCGGTTTTTATCCTTACTGCCATCACAACTGAAACTGCCACAGTGCTTATTTGATTGTATTATACACATTTTGGTCTCAGTTCACTCTACATTGCACTTTAAACCTGTGCTGTTTTCTGGTTTCTAAGCACGCGCCGCCTAAACACAATTACGAACAGCAGACGCGACAGACGACGAAACTGCAAAGTTTTATTCCCTAAACTGTTTACTTTACTCGTTATTTAGTTTAAATTTACTTTGTTATTTAAAAATTTTGATTTAATTCATGTATATTATCCCTTTTTTGCAACCAAATTACCCCGAAAAATTACAGATATTTCTAAAGTAGATAAAATCAATGTTTTCTAAACGTTTTCGTACATCTGGCTGCCGAAAACCATAGAGGAACAAATACGGAAAAGTGCAGAGGAACGACTACGTTTTTTTTTGTTTTTTTTTTTTTTTTGCTTTTTGGTTTTTGCTAGCACTTTTCATTGATTTCAGTCTTTATTAGTATTTTGAATTTCTTAAATAATCGTATGCCAGAAATAAATGTAACCTTTAATGTTTGCATGCTTTAATGTTTGCATGCTAAGAATGGCAAAATCATCGTTGCCACATTAGTGGAGGCTTCACACATACGCCGTTCCATTGTTACAAACTGTTTCCATGAATTCTAGTTGTCATAGTAATGCAATAATGATAAAATTGCTTTAATATTATGTATATATACTTCCAATACATAGCCTAATTTCACCAATTTCAACGTTTTGTGTGTAGTCTTATACCCAGTTTTGGAGGGTCAACACATACCGATGGCAACAGAGAGAGAGAGAGAGAGAGAGAGAGAGAGAGAGAGAGAGAGAGAGAGAGAGAGAGAGAGAGAGAGGAGAGAGAGGAAGGCGAGAACGAAGAGAAAAGGGATGGCGGTGGAGGGGGTCGGGGGGGGTGGGAGAGGTAGGTGGAGCTTTATACACGTGTTTCGTATCCATTTCTGCATAAATGGAGTTTTTTGTCTCTTGGTACAAGGACAAGCGTCTTATTCTTTACGATTAGTGATTCACGATACCCTTATAAATTACGGCACTGGGTGTAATGCACTAAAGCAAATCTCGTTCTGTTACGAATGTTCGTTACAAAAATAGGTATTGCCCAAAAACGTGCTTGCACTGTCTCTGAAACCCATAGTAGACATGCTGCTTAGTTGTCAATCAAGTTTTTATAACCAAGTATATTTTACAAGCTAGCTATTGAATAAATTTGTATTTTTCTCAGTCAAAAACATATGCCCCTCAATGCTAACTTTCCTCTTTAACGCTTTCTGGTCATTGCAAATTCGGCCCCATAATTTCTTATGGTGCGAAAACAGACAGAGGCCCCATGACCGAAAAGATTGCGTCACACTACTGGCGATAATCCAGCAGTAAAACATCTTCATATATCCAAAAAGTAAATAATAAAGATATATATGCGCATTACGATTATAACAATTACATGTATAGCTGATAACAATCTGCATGAATAACTGGTAAACTGTTCTGCAATGACAGTTGTATAGCATTTATTTACAATAGGTACGAAAGTCAAGATGTCGTGACGTCATAATACAGAACTTAAAAGAACGTTCTAAATTCAGAAAAATAATTACTTAAATTTGAGTCAGAGTCGAGGTACTTTTCAATAACTAATATTTTCAAATTAATTCATCATAAATATGTAAAATATTGATGTTTTACTACTTATTTAAAATTTAGCTAAGAGCACGCTTCTCGTCATCTTCTACCAAAACAAGCTGTTTACTCCTGGCTTGTTGTGATAAAAGTGCCCCAGCGTCTGTGGGAACAAGTGGTGTGCGGATTTGTTTATCACAGGAAATGGAAAGTTTGTTGACAAGCGACTCCGTAAACATCGAGATGGAGTCAATCTTCGAAACATTTTTAGTTGTAAGTAAAAATTCAAAAGCGTTTTGGGGTGATTTGCACTGCATGGCCACCCCCTTTTCATACCCTCTGTGTAAAGCTTTAAATTTGGCGTTAATTTCTAACTTTGGAGAAAATACTTTGAAAGGAGAGTACTAGATGTCTTTAGCTCCGTTTCTCACCAACAACAAGTTGCGACTGATGCCCATCTCGGGTGTCAGGACGCTTTATAATGTACTTTTTCGGAGGGTGGCTAGCGTTGATTATAGGTGGCCTGCTTGGCCTGCTGTGATATTCTACCCTACTCAAACTGTCATTGCAGAACAGTTTTACCAGTTATTCATGCAGATTGTTATCGGCTATACATGTAATTGTTATAATCGTAATGCGCATATATCTTTATCATTTACTTTTTGGATTATATTTTAGATGTTTTACTGTGCAGGATTATCGCCGTAGTGTGACGCAATCGTTTTCGGTCCATGGGCCTCTGTCTGTTTTGCATCATAAGAAATTATGGGGCCGAATTTGCAATGACCAGAAAGTCGTTAAAAGAGGAAAGTTAGCATTGAGGGGCATATGTTTTGACTGAGAAAAATACAAATTTATTCAATAGCTAGCTTGTAAAAAATACTTGGTTATAAAAACTTGATTGACATCTAAGCAGCATGTCTACTATGGGTTTCAGAGACAGTGCAAGCACGTTTTTTTGGGCAATACCTATTTCTGTAACGAACACTCGTAACAGAACGAGATTTTGCTATAGTACATACACCCAGTGCCGTAATTTATAAGGGTAATCGTGAATCACTAATCGTAAAGAATAAAGACACTTGTCCTTGTACCAAGAGACAAAAAACTCCATATGCAGAAATGGATACGAACATGTGTATAAAGCTCCACCTACCCTCTCCCCACCCCACCCCCCTCCACCGCCATCCCTTTTCTTCGCTCCTCCGCCTTCCTTTCTCTCCTCTCTCTCTCTCTCTCTCTCTCTCGTCTCTCTCTCTCTCTGTTGCCATTCGGTATGTGTTGACCCTCCAAACTGGTAGAGACTACACACAAAACGTTGAAATTGGTGAAATTAGGCTATGTATTGGAAGTATATATACATAAATATTAAAGCAATTTTATCATTATTGCATTACTATGACAACTAGAATTCATGGAAACAGTTTACAATAATGGAACGCGTATGTGTGAAGCCTCCACTAATGTGGCAACGATGATTTTGCCATTCTTAGCATGCAAACATTAAGCATGCAAACATTAAAGGTTACATTTATTTCTGGCATACGATTATTAAAGAAATTCAAAATACTAATAAAGAACTGAAATCAATGAAAAGTGCTAGCAAAACAAAAAAGCAAAAAAAAAAAAAAAAACGTAGTCGTTCCTCTGCACTTTTCCGTATTCGTTCCTCTATGGTTTTCGGCAGCCAGATGTACGAAAACGTTAGAAACATTTGATTTTATCTACTTTAGAAATATCTGTAATTTTTCGGGTAATTTGGTTGCAAAAAAGGGATAATATACATGAATTAAATCAAAATTTTTAAATAACAAAGTAAATTTAAACTAAATAACGAGTAAAGTAAACAGTTTAGGGAATAAAACTTGCAGTTTCGTCGTCTGTCGTCGTCTGCTGTTCGTAATTGTGTTTATGGCGCGCGCGCTTAGAAACCAGGAACAGCAACGGGTTTAAAGTGCAATGTGGAGTGAACTGAGGACCAAAATGTGTATAATAACAATCAAATAAGCACTGTGGAGTTTCAGTTGTGAGGCAGTAAGGATAAAAACCGCCGATTACAAGGTAAGAATGAATTCAGTTCAAACATAACCCCGGGGGAATAAACAAGTTTCATACTTTCACTAATATAGGCAACAAAATGTTTTATTGTGCTGATTACAACTGCAATCTTGAGTAAGATCAATAAACGTTACATACATACGCTAACATTGTTCAAATGAGTGCTGGGAAGGCTGGGGGAAAGATGGTGGCCGTCACTGATGAGAAACGTCCATGCAAAACGTAGCCGCCATATTGGATTTCAAAACTGCCTTGAAAACATATTTTACGAAGAGCTCACATGCTTATTTTAGTTCGTATGGGGCTTTCATATATCACAATGTGTTGACGAAACTTCAGTCTTTTAAATGGTATGCTTAGAGTTGCAATTGTATTCATGTTTCACCAATTAAATATCGAGTGAATAAGACCCGTCCACCGTGATGAGGGTTGGCCTGTCGTGATATTCTACCCTAAATATTGAGTAAAGTAAACAATTAAGGGAATAAAGCTTTGCATCTCATAATCAGTGTTGTCGTCTGCTGCTCGTAACTTTGTTTACGGAGTGAGTGCTTAGGAAACACGAACAGCAATGTGGTTCGAGTGCACTGTGGAGTGAATTAAGACCAAAATGTGTATAATTACAATCAAATAAGCACTGTGGAGTTTCAGTTGTGATGGCAGTAAGGATAAAACCACTGATTACAAGGTAAGAATGAATTCAGTTCCAACCATAACTCCGGGAATAACAAGTTTCATACTTTCACTAATTTAGGCAACAAAATGTTGTTTTATTGTGCTGATTACAACTGCAATCTTGAGTAAGATCAATAAACGTTACATACATACGCTAACATTGTTCAAATGAGTGCTGGGAAAGATGGTGGCGTCACTGATGAGAACCGTCCATGCAAAACGTAGCGCCATATTGGATTTCAAAACTGCCTTGAAAACATATTTTACGAAGAGCTCACATGCTTATTTTAGTTCGTATGGGGCTTTCATATATCACAATATGTTGACGAAACTTCAGTCTTTTAAATGGTATGCTTAGAGTTGCAATTGTATTCATGTTTCACCAATTAAATATCGAGTGAATAAGACCCGTCCACCGTGATGAGGGTTGGCCTGTCGTGATATTCTACCCCGGTAAACAATCACGGACGATCCACCATCATCACGCTGGCCGGATCTTATTCACTCTATGGACCGCCTGTTGATTCGTTGGGCAAGAGTACCGTCCGCTAGAGAATCGGCGGACAAATACAAACAAGATGGCAGAGTTATGTTTTGGCGCTAATTTTGAAAATGTGCAGTAATGGAATACCCAAAAGTTTATAAAAACGGTAAAGGGGGAAGTTTTGGGAATTGGGGTTTTGGGTGGGGTTACAAAGACTACGAAAATTCACACTAGGAAATGCACGAAACGGCTGTGTGGTTGACCCCCTACTCTGCATTTGTAGAGCTGTTAGCCTAAGAAAACGTTTGGGCACGAGAACAAAAACAAAAGACACCCACGTACCTAGCTAAAAATGACCCTATCCAAATGAACCCACCTAACCCGACTTAGAACAGGTGTCCTAACTGTTTTCGTTGGCCTACTTTGAAAAAAAAAGAGAAAGAGGCGGAAATCCACGAAACGGCTGTGTGGTTGACCCCCTACTCTGCATTCGTAGATCGAACATATGGGTTGTTAGCCTAAGCAAAGGTTTTGGCACAAGATGCATAGAAAAAAAAAAAAAAAATCGCGTACCTAACTAAAAATGACCGTAACGAAACTAACCCACCTAACCCGAGTTAGAACGGGTGGACTAAAACTTTTCATTTGCCTACTTTGAAAAAAAAAAAAAAAAAATCGGGAGGGACTACATATCCGCGGACGATCGATTTGTGTGTGCCGACATTTTTCAAGATTCTTGAATCGATCGATTGATGTGTGCTGTCAGTAAGGCCGTAGCGGCCGCATTTTTAAAGATTCTTGGCAGGCACAGGAGGTCGTCAGCTGTTTCGGGTGGAACTACTTACCTTGGCGGAGGGATTTGCGGCGCGGGCAGAAGGAGTTTTGAGGCCTGCCCAACGAATATGCAGACAATTCCACTATATTTAATTGGTGAAACAAGAATACAGTTACAATTCTAAACATACCATTCAAAAGATTGAAGTTCTGTCAACATAATGTGATATATGAAAGCCCCATATGAACCAAAATAAGCATGTGACGCTCTTCATAAAATATGTTTTCAAGGCAGTTTCGTCTGCTAGGTAATCAGCGGATGAATACAAACAAGAGGGCGGCCATTTGTTTTGGCGCTAGTTTTGAAAACCTGTGTAGTATAAAACTCAAAAACCTATAAAAATGGTAATGTGGGGACCCTTTAGGGAACCGGGGTTTTTGGGTGGGGGGAGAACACACGAGAATGGGTAAAAGTTCTTTAAAACGGTAAGGGAGGCCTATTGGGAAAACAGGGTTTTGGGGAGGGGGAATACACACGACGACAATGAACACTAGGAAAATCACGAAATAGGCGTGTGGATGACCCCCTACTCTACATTCGTTCCCCCGTTTGGTCAGGCTAACTAAACTGTCCCCCTTACTCAGTTTAGTTGGCCAAGGTTATTGTCTGCTAGTTAATCGGTTCATGAGATGAGTAGCCTAGGTAATTAAACTGTCCCCCTACTCTACATTCATTCTGCGTTCGGTCAGGCTAACTAAAGTTGGCCAAGGTTATCACCTGCTAGTTAATCAGTTCATGAGATGAGTGGCCTAGGTAACCAAACTGTCCCCCTACTCAACATTCGTAGACTGAACATATGCGCTATTAGCCTAAAAGAATGTTCATGCATGAGATGCGCTACCTGGCCAACTGAACTGATCCTAACCAAACGAACCAACCTAACCAGACTTAGGCCACATGCCCTTACCTGGCCCGGGGGCGGACCCCCCAGTATAATATGGTAACACTGATTGCGACCTAACCAAAGGAACCGACCTAACCAGACAAAGGTACCTGGCCGGGGAGTTTCACCCCCCTGGACCTCCCAGTATGGTATGAACAATGTGATTGCAACCTAACCAAATGAACCACCCTAACCTTTGGCGAGTTCTGTAAGCTGGCATTGTAATGCTACCATTTTAGTAATCATTTCATTAACACGTGCCGTTACTTGTATGTTTGGACATGACTGGCACTGGTAACTACTTACGGATATCTAAACACACTAAATATTAGCTAGAATACATGAATTAAAGTCACGTCTGAGTTCATAGTTCAAACACGTGGACTGCTAGCGCACATGAATGTTCGGATACGGTGAGCAGCCCTGACTTCCGCTTGCCAATAAAAACACTGACCTGCTATATATTACCTACTTGGTTTCAACCTTAAATGAACATATCTTACAGATACATCGATTAACTTACTTTAATATTGGGAGGCGTCAAATCCGTGCTCTGCCCGATTCCCCCCAGAAATAAAGTCAAGCTTAGAGTTGGAAATCGGAATCATCCAAGTCTTCGGGGCACACGATACTTCTTTTCTTTCTGGCTGGGATCGTTCATCACGGCAAAGAATCACAAGGTTTGGTATAGTAACTGGAATGGTGGCGGCAAATTGCATGTGCGCGGGATACGACGTGGAAGCAGACATCATGTATGTTTATATGCTGACAAAGGAACATACTGGGGTTGAATCATGGTCAGGTCAGGGAACTACTTCCTCGGCGGAGCGATTAAGGGCCGGGCAAAAGGTGTTGCGCGGCCTGGCCAAGGGTATTGTCACGGTAAAGGTGGTAGAAATGAATTAAAGGGGCCTAGCATATAATCAACAGTCAGTATGATTCTTATAAAAACTGATAATAAATAATGGAGCTCCAACAGTTTAATTGGCCAAGGGGAACGTCTGCTAGGTAATCGGCAGACGAATACAGACAAGATGGCGGCCGTTTGTTCTGGCGAAAGTTTTGAAAGTCTGACTGGTCAAAGCATGTTCGGGCAGGGTGACCGTCGGGTCCGTGAACTACTTACTGTGGCGGAGTGATTAGGGGCCGGGCAAAAAAGTGTTGCGCGGCCTGGCCAACTAAACTAAACTACCCCAACATTTTGTTGCCTATATTAGCGAAAGTATGAAACTTGTTATTCCCGGGGTCATGGTTTGAACTGAATTAATTTTTACCATGTAATCGGTGGTTTTATCCTTACTGCCATCACAACTGAAACTCCACAGTGCTTATTTGATTGTTAATATAGACATTTTGGTCTTAATTCACTCCACATTGCACTTGAACCACGTTGCTGTTCCACAAACACAGTTACGAGCAGCAGATGATGACGGTGCAAAGTTTTATTCCCTTAATTGTTTACTTTACTCATTATTTAGTTCACCTTTACTTTGTTATTTCAAAATGTTTATTTAATTCATGTCTATTACCCCTTTTTTGCAATTAAATTACCCCCAAAAATTACAGATATTTCTAAAGTAGATACAATCCAATGTTTCTAACCTTGTCGTCCATCTGGCTGCCGAAAACCATAGAGTAACAGACTACGGATAAGTGGATTATGTCTATATTAGTATTTTGATTTTTTTTTATAACTGTATGCCAGAAATAAATGTAACCTTTAATGTATGCATGCTAAGAATGTTAAGGTAATACTTGGAAAAGCTTTTGCGGCCTTATATCTCGGTAACTAGTGCGTAGCCTGCAGAACACCATAGAAGATAACTACTTCTTCATTCTAAATTATACCTGATGGATACACTTACCCATCCCAAAATAGGACAATTTCATTATCACAAAATTTCGTTACCAGACAGGATTTTTTCTAAGGTCCCCAGTAATTCTTATTGGGGGCACGAAAGGTCGCTCTCCAATAGTTCTTCCGATCGGTCGGGGGCATTTCGGAGGTTGGGTCAAAGGCATTTGCGCATGCGCCGACCAGGTTCTGGTTACTGCGCATGTAAGTAAGAGAGAGAGAGAGAGAAAGGACGGGTAGCGGTGGGGGGAGGGTAGGTGGAGCTTTTTAAGAGTGTTCGTATCCATTTCTGGATAATGGAGTTTTTGTTTCTTGGTGCAAGGACAAGTGTTGTTATTCTTTACGATTAGTGATTCACGATACCCTTATAAATTACGGCACTGGGTGTAATGCACTATAGCAAAATCTCGTTCTGGTACGAGTGTTCTTTACAGAAATATTGCCAAAAAACGTGTTTGCACTGTGTCAAGCTTTTATTTGCATAGATAGAAATGTATTGGGCGCTTGTTACCTAACACTTTGGCTAGACTGGTATCAAGTAAAAAGAATTATAAAAATTATTAATTTATTACAATAAATAGAATAACTTATAATAGTAATAGATGACACGTAGGTTGGAATGTGGGTACACTCTTGAAATTATCTAGATGGCTGAGGATGGTACGTAGTGGTTTAGAGTTTGGGTACATTCTTGAAATTGTCTAGATGGCTGAAGATGGTAGATCCATGATGACAGATCTTGCACAAGGTAAGTAAAATGGTACATCCAACAGGTCATACAAGTTAAGACAAGATGTCAAACAGACAAGACACCATAAGGCAAGATAATGTCAAGGAAGGCAAGGCAAGGTAAGGTAGAGTGTCATGTGAAAGGTTGCGAGGTTCGTAAGGTAGTGGCTATCACTTGGAAAGTAAATCAAAAGTAAACTATAAGTAATACCAAGGACACTAAAATAACAAACAGAACAACCAACGCCATCTATTGGATGAAAATACAACCAACACCCAGATTCTAGTTTTGAGAAAAGAAATACCTGACACAGTTTCTGAAACCCATAGGTAGTAGGTATGCTGCTTAGTTGTCAATCAAGTTTTTTGTAATAAAGTATTTTTACAAGCTAGCCTTTGTGTAAATTTTTATTTTGTTCATGAAACTTACCTGACAGATATATATATAGCTGTATTTTCTGAAGTCCGACAGAATTTAAAAATTCGCGGCACACGCAGTAGGCCGGCCAGGTGGTAGTACCCATTCCCGCCGTGGGAGGCAGATATCAGGAACTATTCCCATTTTCTATTCATATTTTTTCTGTCGCCGGTCGGTAAATAACTGTTTACAGACCTCCGCCTAGGATTTTGAAAACTTCATTAGCCGCTTAAGTATCCTAATTATTCTTTCGATTATTAACTTGGATTTGTGGCTAGGCATACGCTATCGTAAATTTTTTCATTGCATTTGATGTCTGAAGCTAGTTAGCCTAGTTTCAGACTTTGTTGTCTGCATGGTAAGGTGAGGCTACCGGAACTTTCGGTAGACACTCGCTTAGTATATATGACGTTTACATGTTTTCTTTGCATAAGTTCAATGTAATTAGTGTAATGTGTGACTGATTACGGAAGAAGGAGGATTCATGTACGCATTTTTAGAGCGTGTTTGTTAGAATCACGGAGTTTTCCTCCACAGTAAACAGAAGTTAGAAATAATGGAACCTTCTAACCTCCTGTAGATTGATTTATTTGCCTAACCTGTGGTATGGGCTTACGGGCCTAGAAGAAGTGTCTGCTAGAGGATTACATCAAGTAATCTTAGACTAAAGTGCTCGCTCTCCAATCAGTGTTGTGAAGTGTAGTGCCCCTTGTGTTTGTGTGAGGGGGCGTCAGATCGGCCCCATAATGCCTCTAGGCCTGGACCTCTGTCGGACTCCCAGGACTCAGGAGAGGGCATGTCGAAAGCCGCAAGAGGGTTACGGGGCTCCCCCACCGATCTGGCGTCCCTTCGGCAGAACCTGTTGACGCTTCCCAGGCTGCTAAAGATCGTGCACGTGCACGAATCTTGAAGGATTGCTTCTCGTCCTCCGAGGCGTCCTCCCCGCGCAAGGGTTTGGAGCTCTCGGAAGGACGCCGCGCCCTCTAGGAAGCTTTAGAGAAGAGGACGCTTCACGTCCTCTCTCTCGTTAGGAGGGAACGTCAGATCGGCCCCATAACGCCTCTAGGCCTAGACCTCTGTCGGACTCCTAGGAAACCAGGGAGAGGGCCTGTCAAAAGCCGAAGGAGGGTTACGGGTTTTTCATGGTGATCTGGCTTCCTTTCGGCAGGTCCTGTTGTCGCTTCCCAGGCTGCCGAAGATCGAGCACGTGCACGAATCTTGAAGGATTGCTTCTCGTCCTCCGAGGCGTCCTCCCACACGGGTTGGAGTTCTCGGAAGGACTCGCGCCCCCTAAAGAAGGTTAGAGAAGAGGACGCTTTCAAGTCCTCTCTCCGTCACGAGAGGATGAAAGAGTAAAAGAGACCACATTTTCCCTTTTAGAAGAATGCACTGGCTTTTTTCCTAAGGGACGATTTAAGGAGGCTCATTCATCTTGCCAGAAGAGTGATTTGAGCCTCCCTGCGAGGTGAACGCTCATGTATACATCATTTATACATTATTAATGGAGGCTCATTCATCTTGCCAGAAGAGTGATTTGAGCCTCCTGCGAGTGAAACGCGCATGTATACATCATTTATACATTATTAAGGAGGCTCATTCATCTTGCCAGAAGAGTGATTTGAGCCTCCTGCGAGTGAACGCTCATAAAGTTAGAGCTGTTTCAACCTCGCTAGCATTCCAAAAGAATTTGGTAATCAAGGACATTCTTGATTCCACCTTTTGGAGGAGCAACTCAGTATTCGTCTCCTCTCCTCATGGCGCTCCGTATACGTTATGTAACGTTCGCTTTACTTCGAAAAAGCAAGCTGATAAGTTTGACGGCCGGCAAGCTGCTTTGCACAGTCAAACAACTTATGTCTCTGGTCGGCATAAGAAGGGCAATTTAGACGTGAGGAAGCTTTTGGAGGTGCTCGACGTCCTATAAGTAGAGACATTCTCCAGGACGCTTCGGCAAGCACCTTGCGGAAGACGCAAAGCCATACGTCTTCCTTTAGTGTTCACACTCTTCAGGAGCAGTGTGCGGCTCTCATGGAGACTCGCATGAGGACGTCCCTTAAAAATATTCAACGTCATACGCAAAAGCGGTTCGTCATAACATTGAGATGTTGGCAAGGTCGCTCGCCAGGACGCCTCTTGGCGGGCCTTGCATGCATCAAGGCGCTCAACGAGTTCCTCTCTGAAACGTCGTTCAGAAGACTTGTGTTCTCTGCTCAGACACGCTCGTAGCTAAGCAGGACGTTTTTTGAGGACGCTAAGCAGGACGCTTTCCAGGACGCTTTTTGAGGACGCTCAGCAGGACTTGCTTTTGTGGACATTCGCCAGGACGCTTCGGTGGAAGCTCGGCAGGACGCTTTGCGAGAGAAAAGACTTGTTGAAGGCGTCTTATTTGCTGTTGAGGACATTTCTTTACAGAAATTTTTAAAAAGGATTCGGAGGTTAGCGGAGAGACATACCCGAATTTTTTTCTTCGATCCCTCTTTCCTCTTCATCGATTTCTTTGAGAATCGGGAAGATTATATACTCGGATTCCTGGGTGACTTTCGGTCATGTTAAAGGGTTTTCCCCTATTAGCAAAGTGCTAATAGTTTTGTCAAGTCAGGACGTTTTTACCCCATTGTCATTTAAGTGGGTGACCCCCTCATAATGGGGTGTTTCTCATTGACATAGATTTTAACGTTTTTATCGTTTAAGCGGATAAACTCATTAACAAATTTTTGGAAGAGCTCATCCATTCATTTTCAGAGGGCCTCATACCGGGGAGTAAGAAAAAGACTTGTAGACTAGATCCAGGAAGTCTTATGTCCAATATAATAAGAACATTTTGAACGGTCCTTTTCGATCCTCGGTTCTCTTGATGATCTCTATTCGAATATTACTCCCTTTTCTTGGCAAAGAGTCTTGGCAAAGAGTCAAGGAGTTCTTTTAAAAAGTCTCATTCATTAGAACGTGGACAGTCGGTTTCCCTTTCTTTCTCTCTTCCTCGTTGAGGAAAGATGTAGTAGAGAATTTGATGTTCAAATTACTACAATACTTATGTAGTTTATCTTTGCGTCATTTTTGCTAACGCATGGGTCAAGTCATTTACGCATATCGTATTTACCTCTGCGGATAGAAGCCGAAAGAACTGTTGTTCTAATGTATTTATTTGACACTCCCTTCAACCTTCCAAGAGTTTTCGGAGTAAGAACAACTCTTCAGGTATTGTTACGACAACACCAACTCAGCTTCTGTATTTAGCGAATTCTGTTTCGTTTAAATAGGCCTGCTTGAGAGTTTCCTTTTGCTCGATAATATCATACCTATTCCTTCGTAAAGGGAGTAGGCTGGCAAACTCAGGCCCAGTTCAGGTATTCTGTTCCACCATTGAAGCTTTCCTTAGAGGAAGACTTCCTTCATTCACTCGTTTTGATAGAGATCGAAGTGGTGGTCGATCTCCAATCCTTATTTTGTTTTCTTGAAGGAAAGAATTTCAGGATGGAGACGTGGTTTCAGAATCCTATAAATATACTACGTATATTAACCTCGCGACATGATTCTACTAAGCAGTTGAATTGTCCGAGGGGTAGGCGCATATCCTAGTTTTTCTACGGATTGCGACTTAGACGAGAAGTATTCTAATTGAACTGCAACTCGGGGTTGCCTGCAACCTCCCAGGAGTTTGTTTCAATTTCATTTTATACTTATGGTTTTGTCACGACAACACCATTTCAACTTTTATATTTACCGAAATTCGTTTCGCCTAAATATAATTGCTCGAGCATATCTTTTATGCTCGGTGGTTCTAGCCGAACGCATTCCTTTGTGGAATATGGATTACCTGGCAACTCAGGATGACGAGTCGCGGGAGCTCAGGCTCTGCTACTGCGTATTGAACTGCCTGTGCCTGATAGCCGCTCAGTATCAGCTGGGCCTCCGAGTTGCACGGTTGTTTATGTCTCTCTATCTCCCCTGCTTTGATTGACTACCGAACCTATCTCTGCCCAACAATCTTGGACTTAGGTCTCTGATTAAAGGGGATTCTCGGCAATTATGAAGGACCATCTACTGCTGTGCAATAGATTCCATCGCCTTCGATATTGTGAGAATTTTTAACAGAGATATCTTAGACTTTATTCATTTTACTGTTTACCCGCACGGTAACAGAAGTCTGTACAAGTCTCCCGCTGCATCGCACTAGATAATGCGAATGATTTTGCAGACATCTGAGTTTGTCTTTAAAATATCTCATATTCGTAGGTGTACAATTGTTCATTGTTCATCCCGAATTAACAGATATGTCATAAAGACATCGCCTACTCTCCGACCTGACAGCTCTACTTCCAAATGTTCAGCCCATGAGAAGCAGTTCTTCAGGCGGCTTTCCCGTGTTTTCATTACTGAAGAACGCCCCGCTTTCATTGCAACTACGACTTCTCACCGGACAGCAATGAAATAGCGGTTAGCGTTTTCAGTCATTTGTAAGCACGGAGGTTCAGAATCTTGAGAATCCTTCTCTCGATTCGTCTGTGAAGACGTAGGTTGCATTCAATACCTACCTTCGTCTTCAACGGTACATAGCGATAAGATCTTCAAGAGATGGCAGTCTCTTGGCCAAGGCAAAGCAGTGCTGCCTATTTTCAGTGTTCAATCGGAGGAGGCCGTTTCTGGAGTAAGTGAAGGGAAATGACTATTCCTCCAACTCGACCTCTGTGAATTTCCTTATGGTTCTATCTTTCCGTCTGAAGTATGAGATAAGCTAGAAGTCCTAACTATTGTAGAATATGTTGACGGCCTCTAGGCTCAGAGATTCGGTTCTGTCAAACAACAAAGCTTCACGATCTTTGAGGTCTGTGGAGATCTTGAAATTCTCTGGATCAAAACCCGGTTCCGGCATGGAACTTAGACGTAGTCTGAGTTTCTGATGCCAAAAGCATTTCGAACCTATCCTTTCTGCGAACTTAATACACGTGACCAGAAAGGCTAATATTCTAACCGCTCTAAGCCACGGCAAAGAGGTTAGTGAGGTTTTAGCCATCAATCAGAGGTTTTGGCTTAAAGGACATAATGCGGTCTGTCCTCTAAGCCTTCCGTTCTTGATAAGAACGAAAACCTGTCTAACCCTTGACCCGAAGGCTTGGAGACCAAGGGTATGGCACAAATTATTGGGCAAGGGCATTAGAGTCCTGTTCCCTGTAGGGTCTCTCAAGTTTTATCTTGATAAAACTATAGAAAGTCAAGGTCAACGGACAATCTGCGGTGCTCCGTAAAAAGACCAGACTGGTTCATGTCCAAGAACACCCTGGCATTATAGCCAAGGAGTTCTTTAAGAGGTCTCATTTCATTATGTTGGCATAAAGATTTGAGATTTTTTCTTAATAGATGCTCAAGAGGTGAGGGCGCGGCCTCGGAAGCATTTCAACAGAACATGACACTCAGTAACATCCTGAGTGGCCACGCTTTAGCGAAGCAACTCTGTGTTCGCTTCACACTCCCGACAATCTGCGGTGTTCCGTAAAAGACCAGACTGGTTCATGTCCAAGAACACCCTGGCATTATAGCCAAGGAGTTCTTTTAAGAAGTCTCATTCATTATGTTTGCATAAAGATTTGAGATTTTTTCTTAATATGAATGCTCAAGAGGTGAGGGCGCGGCATCGGAAGCATTTCAAACAGAGCATGACAATCAGTAACATCCTGAGTGCCACGCTTTAGCGAAGCAACTCTTTGGGGGGGGGGGGCGCTTCACACTCCGACGGGATGTGAAGACGACATTTGAGATCTGTAAGTCGCTAGGACCATAACCATTTCCGTAGATATATTATTGGGGGCAGGAAGCAACACGAATCCTATCCTATAGAAAAGGGATAGGTGTGCTTTTAACTTTGAAGGGTTGGTCGCTTGAGGCGCGTTCCTTTTTCTTTAGCCTAGAAGTTATGGAACTAACTTGATAGGTTAGTCAGGTGGTGGTTTTAGCTTCGGTGCCCTCAGAAGTATGGTCATATGGTCTAGTCACATTGTGGTCACGCCCCCGTTGACAGATCCAGCTAGAGCGCCCACACCAGCATTACAGGTTTGGTCTCTACCTCGCTGGCAACTCTAGTAACGCAGAAGCAGTACTTTGTGACAGTAATCACGAAGTCGGCTATGCTAACATGGTGAGGAACCAAGATGTATATCATCTACTTATTTAGTTTTCCCAAAAAATCCTATTCTGTCTCTTCCCACCATCCGAAGGTGGATTCAGCTATATATATCTGTCAGGTAAGTTTCATGAACAAAATGTTATTGTTATAATACAATTAATTTGTTCATACTTTACCGGCAGATATATATAATTAAAGTGCCCACCCACCTCCCCTCAGGAGACAGTGGCACTGATAAAATATGAATAGAAAATGGGAATAGTTCCTGATATCTGCCGTCCCACGGCGGGAATGGGTACTACCACCTGGCCGCCCGCTGCGTGTGCCGCGAATTTTTAAATTCTGTCGGACTTCAGAAAATACAGCTATATATATAATCTGCCAGGTAAGTATGAACAAACTTAATTGTATTATAACAATAACATTTTTCTCAATCAAAACATATGCCCCTCAATGCTAACTTTCCTCTTTTAACGACTTTCTGGTCATTGCAAATTCGGCCCCATTAATTTCTTATGGTGCGAAAACGGACAGAGGCCCAGGAGCGAAAGCAATTGCATCACACTACGACGGTAATCTGGCAGTAAAACAACTTCATATATCCAAAAAGTAAATAATAAAGATGTAGTATATGCGCATTACGATTATAACAATTACATGAATAGCTGATAACAGTCTCCATGAATAACTGGTAAACTGTTCTGCAAGAAAGTTGAGTATAGCCATTCATTTACAATAGATACGAAAGTCAAGATGTCGTGACGTCGTAATACAGGACTTAAAAGATCGTTCTAATTCCGTAAAATAATTACTTGAATTTGAGTCAGAATCGAGTTACTTTTTCAATAACGAATATTTTCAAATTATAATCATCATAAATATGTAAAATATTGATGATATACTATTTATTTAAATAATTAATTAGGGCATGCTTCGTCGTTGTCTTCTACCATAACAGTAGTTTCCTTAAAAACGTCGTGGTTAGGGACCGTGTTCCGATTGCTGTGATGAAAGTGCCGCAGCGTCTAGGGGTTCAAGTGGTGTGTAGATTTATCACAGGAAATGGGAAGTTTGTTGACACAAGCGACCCCGCAAACATAGAGATGGCGTCAGTCTTCTAAAATAATTAAGCGTAAGTAAAGATTTCAAAAGCGTTTTGGTGAGATTTGCACTGCATTAGCCACCCTTTTCACTACCCTCTGTGTAAAGCTTTAAATTTGGCCTTAATTTCTAACTTTGGAGAAAATACTTTGAAAGGAGAGTACTAGATGTCTTTAGCTCCGTGTCTCACCATCAAGAAGTTGTGACTGATGCCCATCTCTGGTGTCAGGACAGGACGCATTATAAGTACTTTTTTGGAGGGTGGCATGCCGTGACTGTCGGTGTGTTGACCCAGTCCATGCTGTTGTTTACCCTAATATGATATTTGAAAGCGTTATACTAACTAAAATAAGCATGTAGAGTCTTCAAAAAATGGGTAGTTTACAGTTAAGTTGGCCAGGCCGCGCAACACCTTATGCCCCGCCAAGGTAAGTAGTCCCTTCAACCTGGAAGACCTACCAGACCTGCGAGGTGGGACCATTCAAAATAGTCAACATGGTGTCACTGTCTGCTCCTCTTCTCGTTCTGTGACGATATTGACGTGTTATGTTCTTTCCTCTTTAAAAGTGGCCTTTTAGGTGATTTTAGTGGTCAATATGAACAATGTCCGAAGATCCACTTAGGCTAACAGTCCATATGTTTGAACTATGAACTCTGCCAAAATAGACATCCTCGGATTCTATGAAAAATTATGTTTATATACACATAGGCGAATACCACAGGAAAATGATAGTTAGAAATCCAAGCGCTTTCGTAAAAGAAGTACCTAGGCCAGTCATGTCAGAATGTAGAGTAGGGGTTAAGCCACACAGCTGTTTCGTGGATTTCCTAGTGTTAATTGTCGTACATCGTTGTCCCCCCTTCCCCCCACCCCCTTCCCCACCCAAAAACCCCAGTTTCCTAATAGGGCCCCCTTACTTTACGAAAGAAAAATTATGCGCCTTGAAAATATTATTTCCATTTGCCTTTTATTATGTGTGTACCCCCCACCCTAAAACCCCGGTTCCCAATAAGGCCCCCCCCCCCCCCCCCCCCCCCCCCCCCCCCCCCCCCACCATCCCCCCCCCCCCCCCCCCCCCCCCCCCCCCCCCCCCCCACCATTTTTATAGGCATTTGTATACACGCTATCTTTGTAAAGTTTTACCAAAATGTTATCTTCTATCTGGCTGCCATCATGTCGCACCATCTTGTTTGTATTCGTCTGCCAATTTTCTAGCAGACAATAATAGTCTTGCCTGCTCATTGAACCCACCTTCCAGAAAAAGTTTTTTTTTTTTTTTAATGTGTCCTGACACCGGAGATAGACACCAGTCACGAGTCATCGGTTGGGATACAACACCTCGAGACCTCTACTTTCCCCTCGAAATAGTGTTTTCTACCCAAGTACAAAATTGTTATGAGATTAAACAGAGGTTAATGACAGTCTAGCCATGCACAGTGCAAAATTACCTCCATGACACTTGAAATTTTACTTATAACACTTTGTGTAGAAGATTGACACCATCTTATTTGCGGAGTCACTTGTGTTGATAAACTTTGTTTCCTGTGCTAAATCTGCACACCACTTGTTTGAAATAAATTGTTAAACATCAGTGTAAGGTTATGAATTACAGAAATTTATTACCTAATTCATGATGATTAATTTGAAAGTATTTGTGAATTGTATAGATTCCTGACACTAATGTCAACAGTTTTGCTGTGAACAGTAGCTATGGCGTTGTTGCCAATTGGTATCTGTTTACCTTCCGAACTGGGTACAAAGACTTGCACAGAACAGTGGAAATAAGTAAAATTAGAGTATCTATCCGAAGTATGTATACATAGAGCAATTTTATTATTGCATTACTATGACAACTAGAATTCATGGAAACCATTTATAAATGCATCGGCTTATATGCGAAGCTCCTAAATTGGTAATGATGAAATTTTGCCATTCCTAGCATACAAACATCAAAAGTTACATTTATTTCAGGCATAGGTATGGTGCTTTTGGCAGCCAGATGTATGTCCATAAAGTTCCAATACCATTAGAAGTATTTATTGCACAGAAAGCAAATAACATAGAGTAATGCAGTTTTTTTTTGTAGAATGTTCTATATTCAAGTTTACATTTAGAGCACTTCATTCTGCTAAAAACTGCGATACTGTTATATGGTTCTGAGCAATGAATACTTGTAATGGTATACTGAGCCTTTTTGGACAGCTGTACATTTGTCCTAGACAAATATTGTTCCTCCCATGGTGTTACTGTCAACACACACTCAACATATTTGGAGTTAAGAACAAAATGTTTATGATTAAAATCAAAGAAGTACTGTGGAGTTTCATTTATGATGTCAGTAAGGATAAAATCGCCGATTACAATGTAAAAATTCATTTCAGTTCAAACCATGGCCCGGGGAATAAGACATCTCATACTTTCACTAATATAGGCAACATAATGTATTTTTATCCTGCTGATTACAAATGCAATCTTGATTAATATCAGTAAACGTTACGTATATACACTAATATTGTTCAAATGAGCGCTGTGAGAACTGGGGAGGACGTGGTATCGATGCGGAGACGAAAGGGACTAGATGCGATAGATGCCATATTGGATTTAATAACTGCCTTAAAAACATTTTACAAAGACCTCACATGCTCATTTTAGTTTGTATGGCAATTATATATATCACATGATGTTGACGAAGCTTCAGTCTTTTGAATAGTTTGCTTAAAGGTGTAATTGTATTCTTGTTTCACTAATTACATATTGAGTGAATAAGGGTGATCTGCTTGAGTAAGATGGACTCAAGGCAGTTGTTTACTCTATGTTTTCAAGGCAGTTTTTAAATCAATATGGCATCTATTGCATCCGGTCCCATTCATCTCCGGCATCGATACCACATCCTTCCCAGTGCTCATTTGAAAAATATTAGTGTATATATGTAGCATTTACTGATATTACTCAAGATTGTAGTTGTTAAGTATACGTATCTTCGTTTTACCAAACCACTGAGCTGATAAACAGCTGTTCTAGGGCTGGCCCGAAGGATTAGATATTTTAACGGGGCTAGAAACCAATTGGTTACCTAAACGGAACCCACAGCTTATTTTGGGATCCGAACCACATTATGTCGAGAAATGAATTTCCATCACCAGAAGTAAATTCTCTGGTTCCGATAATCGAACTTTGGACCACTGGATTGGTAGCCGGTAGCCAAGCGTGAAATCCACTCGTACAACGAGGAACTTGATTGCAGTTGTAACTATACACATTTTGTTCTTAATTCACTCCATATTGCACTTGAAATACGTTGAGTGTTGACAGCGAAGCCATGTCGGGAACAATTTTGGTCTTAATGTACAGGGTGTCCTAAAAGGCTCAGTATAACATTACAAGTATTTTTGGTCAGAAGTCATATAACATAGAGTAATGCAGTTTTCTGTATAGTAATGAAGTGCTCTAAATGTAAACTTGAATGTAGAACATTCTACAAAAAACTGCATTACTCGTATGTTATATGGTTTCTGAGCAATAAATACTTGTAATGGTATTGGGTCTTCATGGACACCCTGTCATACATCTGGCTGCCTAAAGCAACGTACCTATGCCTGAAATAAATGTAACTATTTTTCTGTCATAACCAGTTGATACTCCCTGTTGCCTTAAAAATTGATGCATTGCTGTTCATATTAAAAAAAATCATGAATTAACTGAAAATAATAAAAATTACAGAAGGACTTCAACCAAATAACAGAGAAACTGTCTTGGCCCCTCTGAAATTTTCCCCAAGTCATGTGACTCATAGACACACGATGTAACTAACTACAATGGCATTTTGAGGTAAAACAAGCTCTTATCAGAACCACAGTGCAATTTTAAGAAAAAGAAACTCGCCAGAACAAGATTGTGTCAGTTTTTTTAGAAAATTTTTGAGGGTGGTGATTATATTTGTATATATATACATATCACAAGTATGGTGGATTTCCCCAAAAAATGTTCAGACAAAGTTTGAATATTTTTTTATGGAAAATGCATCTATAATACTAGAATTATTATAGAAAAAAATGGATTTATTTATTTTCACATAATACCAGTTATCCTTTACTTTGCTGTATCTGATAATACTGTATGTAGTCTTACTATTGTATTGTAAATTACAAACAGACAGATTTTTTGTTTGGAAAAATCAGCTGAGGGCAGGGGTAAGATTATTTCACCGTATGTAACTCAATCCAGAGCTATTTTTCTTGCATCTATTTAGCGTAAATTAATCTCTAGAAACTGTCTGCATGGGACAATTTTTTTTTTTTTTATTAATATGACTTAAATGTGTTCTGTTGTGTACTAGATTTAATTATTTTTATTAATAGATTGCATCATTGTCTGGTTATCAGTATTTAGCCTAAGTGCTGAGATACATAAATTACAAACTTAACAAATATGCATCTTTTCCTTGGCTCATTTAAAAATTTATGGTTTACTTCACTGTATCCAGTAATACAGTATGTAGTCTCATATGTATTACTACAGTATTATAAAATACAAACAAAGCGATCAGTGTTTTTGGTTTGGAAAAATCAGCCGAGGGCAGAGGCAGGTTTATTTCACCCTATTCAACTTAATTCAGAGTGATTTTCTTGCATATGTTTAGTTTAGATAGATCTCTAGATACTAAGGGCAGTCCCCGAAAATCAGTGATTTATGGCGCCATGATGGACCGCATTTCAGTTATTTCAACAATAAGAGTAATGGCACCATAAATCACCGAATTTCAGTTAATGGCAGTTTTGCTTTTGTGCGCCGTGTAGAGAGAAAGGAACCCCGCCACTAACTGGGGACTGCCTGTATTTATATGGGACAAGGAAATTTTTCATTATATGAAGCGCTTTTAAGTTGAAATTTGACTTTCATACGTCTTGTTGTGAACTATATTAGGTTATTTTTTGGTTAATAGATGGAGGAGATCATTGTTCTTGTTTTATTTATCTATTTATTTTTGTGTGTGTAAATAATGGATTCCTTTAGCTATTTTCATCTTATTTCATTTCACAATATGAGATTTATGTATTTATCTTTTATTGGCATAAAAACAATAATCAGATGTCTTCTCACGGTTTTTTTTTTTTTATTATTAAAATATACATTTTTTCTCCACTATTATTTACAGTAGAGTTGCATCCATATTACTGATAATTTATAGTCAGCAGTGTGAACATTTCTTTTCTCAGCTAAAGCTACAGCTGCAGCTTAAATTTAGCACTACTATATTCCTTGCCAATATTTTCTCCACACTAAATAAAGGTATAATGTAAAAATATATAAGTCATGTTCTACTTAATTATAATGTCATTTATAAATAACTACAGTAATTTTTTACAATTGAACAATGAAATGCAAGCAAAATTTTATCAGATCAGTCAGTTGTTGTTTCAAAACAACTGTTTTCGTTCAGTTGTTTATGGTAACAATCCTTTTATCGTTCTCTTTTCTGCAAATAAAAAATGGCAGCTAATCTAGGTATTATTCCCCACATAACTGTGACATTAACCCTGACAGTCTGGGCTAATTTACACTAAAGCATTTGCCCAATTTAAAGAAAAAAAATCACTGGAAAGTGGAAGATTATATAAATATACACACACACACTATATGTGTATGTGTATATATAGACATACAGATATATAGAGATATAGATATATATTGAGATATATAGATAGATATATAGATAGATATATATATAGACTATATATAATATATATATATATATATATATATATATATATATATATAATATATATATATATATATATATGTGTGTGTGTGTGTGTGTGTATATAGATATATATATCTATATAAGTGAATACCCACAGGAAAATAGTCAGAAATCCAAGCGCTTTCGTCTTTACTCTGAGTAAAGATGAAAGTGCTTGGATTTCTGACTATTATTTTCCTGTGGTATTCGCTTATTTATGAAGTCACGTGCATCTACAGTGATTTTTTAAATATATCTATACAGGCAGTCCCCGGGTTACGACGGGGGTTCCGTTCTTGAGACGCGTCGTAACCCGAAAATCGTCGTTAGCCGGAACGACGTTTGGAAATGTCTTAAACTAATAAAAAGTTATAAAAACCTTACTTGTAATTGGTTACACTACATGTTGTTTCCTGTGGTTTTATGTACAACCTGGAGTTATTTTCATAAAAAAATGCTGGTTCTTGAAGGTAAAAACTATTGTAATCCTCTGGTGACACTACATTCTTTTAAGTTTTATGTACAACCTGGAGTGATTTTGCCAAATCTTGAGGGCTACAAGAACAGTTGATTACTATTTATGTATCATATAGACTAATTAAAGTAAACGTATCTTTAAATAGGCTTATATATTAGCCCTCTTACGCCGGAGCCCTAAAAATCAAAACGTCTCCCGTATGCCGGGCCTGGTTTGGAGTGAGCGCGGAAGTGGAAAAAATAATTTTTTCAAAAAATTACAGCGCGCGTACTTTTGAAGATTAAGAGTTCATTTTTGGCTCCTTTTTTTGTCATTGCCTGAAGTTTAGAGTGCAACCATCAGAAATGAAAAATAATATCATTATCATATGTAAATAATGCGATATATGGTAGCGAAAAAAAAAAAATTCACACATAATTGTATTTAAATCACGCTGTGCAGAAAACGGTCAAAGCTAACCAGTTACTTTTTTTTGCGTTGTATTGTACACTAAATTGCAATCATTTTGATATATAATACATTGTAAAACAATAAAAGCAACACCGGAAAAATATTATCACAAAATGATGTACGAATTCGTAACGAGCGGTACGTAAAAAAAATGTTATTTTCAAAAATTCACCGTAACTCTAAATAATGTTCTAGAGACTTCCAATTTGTTTCAAAATTAAGACAAATGATTGAATATTACGATACTGTAAGAGTTTTAGATTATAATTGCAGATTTCGACCATTTCGGACGAGTTAAATTTGACCGAATGTCGAAATTTTAATATATATATTTTTTTATATGGACATATTTCAAAGATGGAAAAAGCTACAACCTTCAATTATTTTTTATTGTATTTTTCATGAATTTGCGCACATTTTGATATATGAAACTCTATAAAAAGGCTATATGAAAGGAGCAAATATTAGGATAATGCCATGTACGTATTTCGGAGACTTGCGGCCGCGAATCGGCGCGCGGAGTGAAGGTAAATATATTTTTCAAAAATTCACCATAAATCACAATATTGTTTTAGAGACTTCAGATTTGTTTCAAAATGAAGAAAAATGACAGAATATTACTAGGCCGTAAGAGTTTTAGCTTACAATTGCGTTTTTCAACTATTTCGGTAGAGTCAAATTTGACCGAACGTGGTTTTTTTTCTATTTATCGTGATTATATGCAAATATTTCGAAAAAAGAGAAAAGCTACACCTTCAATCCTTTTTAGTTGTATTCTACATGAAATTACGCACATTTTCATATATAAAACTTTATGTAACAGCTAATTTTAAATGGTGCAAACATTTCGACAATCGCACAAAAAAATTCTGATTTTTTCGGAAGTTACCGCGCGAACGTAATGTTTTTTTTTTCATAAATTCACCATAAATCGAAATATTGTGCTAGAGACTTCCAAGTCGTTGCAAAATGAAGGTAAATTATTGAATATTACTAGAATATAAGAGTTTTAGCTTACAATTGCATTTTTCGACCATTTCGGTAGAGTCAAAGTTAACCGAAAGTTGAAATTTTTGCACTTAACGTTATTTATATGAAAATATTTCAAAACTGATAAAAGCTACAACCATGGGTTGTTTTTTGTTGTATTGTGCAGGAAATTGCGCACATTTCCATATATAAAACTTTATGTAACGGCAAATTTAAAAGGGTGCAAACATTAGGACAATCGCACGAAAAAATTTATCGGAAGAGTTATCGCACGAACGTAAGGAAAAAGTTTTTTCATAAATTCACCATAAATCGAAATATTGTGCTAGAGACGTCCAATTTGTTGCAAAATGAAGGCAAATGATTGAATATTACTATAATGTAAGAGTTTTAGCTTACAATTGCGTTTCTCGACCATTTCTGTAGAGTCAAAGTTGACCGAAGGTTGAAATTTTTGCACTTATCGTTATTTATATGAAAATATTTCAAAACTGATAAAAGCTACAATTATGAGTATTTTTTAGTTGTATTGTGCATGAAATTGCGCACATTTTCATATATAATACTTCATGTAAAGGATAATTTAAAATGGTGCAATAATTATGTCAAAGGGACGAAATAATTTCCGAGATGTGTCACTGATACTTTTTAGTGCGATAAGAAAGAAATTCGCGCTTGCGCGCCTGCGTAGCGATTGTAAACAAAACAACGCCTTGATCCGTGAACTCCCAGCATCCCCCAAGGCGCGTGATACAAAAGTTTTCGGCTGGTAGGCCTATAAGTATTTTTCCGTGAATTTTTAAAAAAACTTTTTTGAGCCGACGTATGATACGTCCAATCGGCATACGGGAGACATTTTGACTCGACGTTTAATACGTCCAATCGGCGTAAGAGGGTTAGTATCAACAAAACATTTCCTGGCATGAGTCAGAGGCTGTTTAATGAAACGAACACTTCTCTGTCATATCTGTTCAGAAAATAAACGTTACGTCAATCCCCGGGACCATTGTTGCCAAGACGTCTCTCTCTCTCTCTCTCTCTCTCTCTCTCTCTCTCTCTCTCTCTCTCTCTCTCTCTCTCTCTCTCTCTGATCAAATTACACTGGAACCTTGACATACGATTGCCCTAATATACGAATGTTTTGAGATACAACAGAAAATTTGCGAAAATATATGCTTTGATATACAACGAAATATTTGAGATGCGATTTTACGATGTGATAGTTGTATAGGCGACCGATAAATGGCGTTCAGTCTGTTTGTTGGTGCTGCATCGTTAATACGTCGTTGTTTAGTTCGTTGTATTTGTGCCTATTTTTCGTGTTATTTTGCTATTTTATTATTAACCATGGGTCCCAAAGATAAGGACAAAGCAGGTGATAAGAAAAAACCCAAGAGAATTATTTCGATGGAAGCAAAACATGAAATTATAGCAAAGCATGAACGTGGCGTTCGTATCGTCGATTTGGCAAACGAGTATGGTCGAAATCCTTCTGCAATATCCACGATCATCAAGCACAAGGAAGCTATAAAAACCTTCCAAAGGCATCACCATTATTTCTAAACTATGAACTGGTTAAAAAAAATAAATAAAAATTAGTTTAGCAATGTTATTTCATTTTTGTGTTTTTAAGTAGTTATTAGTGTACATACGTAAATAAAAAGAGAACAAATCGTTCCCTGCCACCCTTCCCTACCTCCTCCCCCTGCTGGCCTCACGTCATCTTTCGTTGTGGTAAGTAAAACTCCTTTCTTTTTTTTAATTGATTTTATTAACATTTATTATCATTTATCACATTGCTATGTTATTTTATCATTGTGTGTTATTACTCGTTTATTTGTGTATAAATTGTGTATATATAGTAATTTAGCTGTGTTTAGGTGTGGTTTCATAGCGCTAGAACGGATTAATACATATTACATTATTTTAAATGGGAAAAAATGCTTTGAGATACAACTGTTTTGATATACGACGATGGTAACGGAACAAATTAAATTCGTATGTCAAGGTTCCAGTGTACTGGATAATGTGTCTCTTTGGATACTTCGATTTTGCCAAATCTTGAGGACTACAAGAACAGTTGATTACTATTTACGTATCATATAGACTAATTAAAGTAAATGTATCTTTAAATAGGCTTATATTATTAGTATCAACAAAACATTTACTGGCATGAGTCAGAGGCTGTTTAACGAAACGAACACTTCTCTGTCCTTAACCTGGAGCGTCGGAAGACGCCTCTCTCTCTCTCTCTCTCTCTCTCTCTCTCTCTCTCTCTCTCTCTCTCTCTCTCTCTGATCAAATTACTGGATAATGTCTCTCTTTGGATACTTGGAATTTGCGTTGTAATCTAACCAGAAACTTCGTTTTGTTATTATTACTGGAAACAAGCATTTATTTTTTCATTATTTGCGTTTTTGGACTGTTATATGTAAACTTTGCGCACCGCAAGCTAGTATGATTCATTCGCTCGGAAACTAGTTCCGCATATGAGGCGTCACTAAAAAACATAGAAAAATACGATATAAAAAGTGTCGAAAATCATCATAACCTCAAAATTTTTGTTGTAATCTAACCAGAAACTTATTTTTATTAACCCTTAAACGCCGACTGGACGTATTTTACGTCTACATTTTTTGTCTCTCGGGTGCCGACTGGACGTATTTTACGTCGACATACAAAAGTTTTTTTTAAAAATTCGCGGAAAAATACTTTTAGGCCTACCAGCCGAAAACTCTTGAATCACGCGCCTTGGGGGATGCTGGGAGTTCACGGATCAAGGTGTTGTTTTGTTTACAATCGTTACACAGGCGCGCAAGCGCGAATTTCTTTCTTGCCGCACTAAAAAGTATCTGTGACACATCTCGGAAATTATTTCGTCACTTTGACATAATTTTTTTACCATTTTAAATTAGCCGTTACATAGAGTATTATATATGAAAATGTGCGCATTTTTATGTAGAATACAACAAAAAAATACTCATGATTGTAGCTTTTATCAGTTTTAAGATATTTTCATATAAATAACGATAAGTGCCAAAATTTCAACCTTCTGTCAACTTTGACTCTACCGAAATGGTCGAAAAACGCAATTGTAAGCTAAAACTCTTATATTTAAGTAATATTCAATCATTTAACTTAATTTTGCAACTAATTGGAAGTCTCTAGCACAATATTTCGATTTATGGTGAATTTATGAAAAAACTTTTTCCTTACGTCCGAGCGGTAACACTTCCGAAAATAATCATACATGCGATTGTGGTAATGTTTGCACCATTTTAAATTAGCCGTTACATAAAGTTTTATATATGAAAATGTGCGCAATTTCATGCACAATACAACTAAAAACAACCCATGGTTGTAGCTTTTATCAATTTTGAAATATTTTCATATAAATAATGATAAGTGACAAATTTTCAACCTTCGGTCAATTTTGACTACCGAAAATAAATGGTCGAAAAACGCAATTGTAAGCTAAACGCTTATATTCTAGCAATATTCAAGCATTTACCTTCAATTGCAACAAATTGGAAGTCTCTAGCACAATATTTCGATTTATGGTGAATTTATGAAAAAAATAACATTTTCTTTACGTCCGCGCGGTAACTATTCCGAAAAAATCATACGTGCGATTGTGGTAATGTTTGCACCATTTTAAATTAGCCGTTACATAACGTTTTATATATGAAAATGTGCGCAATTTCATGTATAATACAGCAATAAATAGTTGAAGGTTGTAGCTATTCTCATTTTCGAAATATTTGCATATAAATCACGATAAATAGAAAAAAAACCACGTTCGGTCAAATTTGACTCTACCGAAATGGTCGAAAAACGCAATTGTAAGATAAAACTCTTACAGTCTAGTAATATTCAGTCATTTATCTTCATCGTGAAACAAATTCGAAGTCTCTAGCACAATATTTAAATTTATGGTGAATTTTTTAAAAAAAAACTTTCCTTCCCTCCGCGCGCAGATTCTCCGCCACAAATCTCCGAAATGCGTAAGTCCCATTCTCGGAATATTTGCTCCGTTTCATATTAGCATTTCATAGAGTTTTATATATGAAAATGTGTGCAATTTCATTGTAGAATAAAAAACTAAAATATTTGAAAGTTGTAGCTTTTCTTATTTCCGAAATAATTGCATATAAAAAATATATATAAAAAATATTGACATTCGGTCAACTTTAGCTCGTCAGATATGGTCGAAAACTGCATTTGTAAGCTAATATTCTTACAGTAGTAATATTCAATCATTTGTCTTCATTCTGAAACATATTGGAAGTCTCTAGGACAATATTTAGATTTATGGTGAAATTTTTGAAAAAAATGTGTTTACGTAAGCGCGTTACGAATTCATGCATTATTTTGTGATAATATATTTTCTCTGTGTTGCTTTTATCGTTTTACAATTTGTTATATAACCAAAATGATTGAAATTCAGTGTACATTACAACGAAAAAAAAAGTAACTTGTTACCTTCAACCGTTTTGCGCACAGCGCGATTTGAATACTTTATAATATGAAATTTTGTTTTTGCGCTATCATATATCGCATTATTTATATATGATAATGATAATTTTTTTCATTTCTGATGGTTGCATACTAAACTTCAAGCAATGAGAAAAAAAGGAGCCAAAAATGAACTCTTAATCTTGAAAACTAAGCGCACTCTGATTTTTTGAAAAAATATTTTTTTTCCGCTTACGCGCTCACTCTCAAACCCCTCCGGCACACGGGAGTCATTTTTTTATTTACCGCTCCGGCGTTTAAGGGTTAATATACTGTGCTAAACTATAAAGGATTTTTATCATAGTATGCGTTTTTTAAAAGCGTCGTTAACTCGGAGCGTCGGAAGCGTCAGCGTCGTAACCTCGGAACGTCGTAAGCCGGAACCGTCGTAACCCGGGGACCGCCTGTATATATATAATATATATATATCTATGTCTATATATACATATACACAGTGTGTGTGTGTGTGTATATATTCATATGGCATAAGAGAAAAAGTTATAAAAAGAAATGCATGTACCTTCCATGGGGAGTTTTAAGTGAATTTTTCCCACCCCTTGCAGGCCTCTTTTCCCTGTGACAGTCTTGAAAAATACACTAATTTTACAGTTATAAGTGATATTTCTAATATGCTTTTTTATTTTGTCAAATTCAAATTACAACTCAAATACTATCATAAATATGAAATAAAACTGGAACTAATTCTTAGCTTATTTATTATAAAATTTATGTCGCATCCTTGGATGGGAAATTCTGACTCATTCCCCTTCCTACCTGGAGCAAGACTGAAGGCAGCTCTGCTCACTCACACATTTATAAGGCGATCTGAAGAGTTGCCAATAGTGAGTGATATATGGAACTAAGAACATTTTTCTTGCAAAATTCTTTCAAACTGTAAGACACCAAATCTTGATCGTATATCTATGATACCCGTCCACTGCCTTTGGGGCTCTGTGATCATATATGTTGACTGTGAGGGTTAAACACCTTACTTATTATTGAAGACTGATCTACCACTTTACATACAAACGATGACAGGATTACATACAAACGATGACATCCTGTGTGTACTGACGTGCCCATCATGTGCTTCAGCACTGGCTGCAAATTAACCAAAACAATTTCAATTATCAATTTCATCATGCACTGTAATGAAAGGTTCAAGGGGAAATTTTTTTTTTCATCCTGTCATGTACTTTACCAAATGCGCAGGCTTTTTTTTTTTACATCCATGTAAATCAATTCTGTAATCCAGTTCTCTGAAGTGTTATACATACATCAGTTACATCAGGCTTTTATTTATTTATTTATTTTTCAATGGATTTATAATACTCTTGTCCTTTCAGCCGTTCCTGTAGCAATCGTCATGGACTGATTCGAAAGTATGGTCTTATGATGTGCAGACAGTGCTTCAGAGAATATTCTTCTGATATTGGCTTTAAGAAGGTATGTTTTGATTTTACTGGTATTTTAGCAGAAGCAGTAATCAATTTTATTATTCTTGTTTTAGATAAAATAATTATAGGTATTGAAACTTGGATTTTAATTAAGATTAACTAAAATCACTGGTATTTATTTAATGGTATACATACCAATGAAATTATTAATTAAAGTGTTGTAATAACCGGTTTAGTGTTAAATTGGTGAGGCTCTAAAAATATGTAATTTAAACTTTAATTTTTCTCCTTACAGCTGGACTAAAATGAAGCAGAGTCGGATTTTGCCATAAATAAAATTGGTGGTGAACAGTTAATTGTTTGAATTTCCTTACTATATTGATACAGTGGCAGTCTAATTACTTTTTGACAAATCAATGTGAGCATTTTGTGTAGACTGTAAAGTTATTAGTTGTAATGACATATTTTCCCTTGTGACCATATGTACCTGCAATAGATATATAACTGCCTTTAAAAGAAAATTTTTTCAAGTATAAATAAAAAAATTTTTATATAAGAGATGAATACTAACAGCAAGCTCTCTTAGAACAATTGAATGCATATACGTAGTTGAGAAGTGTTTCATGTTTCTTAAGGATTGCAGTGATTATGAAGTAGCTTTCTTAAATATCAGTAAGTGCCTTATCCAATTTAAGTTATGAAGTAATTGCCAGATTACACAGAAACTACTGTAGTTGATCAGGATGTGCTAGGTTTGAGTACATTACGTGTAGTGGTTTTGTGTATTGTAGGCAAATCTTGGTGTGAATTAACTAATTGTAAACTTAGGAATTCCCAGGTAGGATTGGGAAACTAAAACAATTGCACTCTACTGTATTTAGTACTGCGGTGAACGCCACTGCATATTATATGTATATAAGAGGTTGACACAGTTTGCCAGGATTGTAAATATGAATGGAGTGTGTACGAAGAGCTTCAATGTTTTGTGGAAGGGCGTGCACTAGAATTGGTGGAATAATTTCTATCTTGGTGGACTGTAAAATGGGTTGTTGTGTAGCCAAGTAATTATATAGCTATAGTTTCACTTAACTTGGGCAGCTAGAATTTGGAAATTTGCAGGAGCACTATTTTGTTTGGCTAGGCAAAACCACCCTGCCCTCTACCTGAGGAGAGAGGAACCAACCCAGGAAAGCAGATCAGTTGTTGCTGCCAGCTAATTCCCATAATAGTGGTTAGCAGCAGCGGAATTTTCAATTTGGTAGAATCTTTGTTGATGAATCTTGTCCATTTAAAAGATGAGCGAGGACAGATTCTCCTTTTCCTTCTAAGATTTGTGATATTCCTACTGAGCAGCGCCCCTCTTGTACTTTCTGGGACACTTTTGAGGGATGCTCATAGGAGTTCGTGTGTGGAAGGACAGTCTGTGCCAGAAAAGCCTATTCATCCAGGAGACCTTCTCCTCCACAAAATGTCACACCAGTGGGTGATCCAACACCAAGGTTGGTGTCTGAGCATCCATTGGCCCTGGGTACTCCTTCTGCCCCTTTCAGCCGTACATTCGGTTTCAGAGTCCTTCGAGGGTCATAGTAATGTGATTGTGTTTGCCCTAGAAGAGGCTCCTGCGCTCTTGTTAGTAGTATCTGATTATCCAGTGCCCGCTGAATGCTCTTCTAGGCCAAAGAAGTGTTGTGCAACTGATAGTCTATTGGTGCCTGGTCTCCCGAAGACATCAAGGCACCCAGTGCCACTAGAGCACCCATTGGCACTTATATATACCCTCTCCAGATGTCTCTTGAGCGCCAATTGGCTCTGGACCAGTCTTCCACAAGAGCTCACTTTGCACCATGGCCCCAATCGGCGCCATAGCTCCCATTGGCACAAAGGAGTGACCTGCTCTGAGAGATCCACTCTTATTTTCTCGCCACTTGTTAATAAGCACTTGTTTCCTCAGACCACAGGTTTTCAGATTTCTTCTGACCTAAAGAAGTAAGTGTCCTAGGGAAACGACCACCTCCAGTGTTCATACTTCATCCACTCAGTATTAGCCCTTTTGTGGCAGAAGTAAGCCAAGAAGTTTCCCCAGAACTCAATGGAATGTCCGCTTTGCTGAGTATGGGACCTTACTCTGGTTCTGAGTTTGGTTTCTCAACTTCCCTCAGGCCCATGCATCAATCATCTCCCAGGAAACTCATTTTGTAAGCAGTTTTTCTTATGACCTAGGCTTCCATGAAAGGGTTGGAAAGCTTCAGGGTCCCTTCAAGCACTGCCTCTTTATCTAAACCTCTTGTCGCCTAGAGCTTAGGCACAGGCCAGGTTAAGAAAGGTGTCCTAGGGCACCCTTTCGGTTGTCTATGCAAGGTGTTTATGCAGAAAAGCAGACTCCTCATCAAGTTCTCCCACCGAGCGCCTCAGTGGCGTGGTTGGTTTGGTGTTTCTCTCTCACCTCGGTGGTCACAGGTTCGATTCACGGCCATTCCATTGAGGAATGAGAGATGTGTATTTCTGGCGATAGAAGTTCACTCTCGACGTGGTTCGGAAGTCACATAGAGCCGTTGGTCCCATTGCTGAATAACCGCTGGTTCCATGCAATGTAAAAACATGCAATGTAAAAACACCATACAAATAAACAAGTTCTCCCACCGATTGGGTGCATGCAGAATCTCATGATACCAGAGGAATACATTCCTCTGGCATGTAAGTACTTAAATGTTCATAAGTTATGAATGCTGGTTCATGACTGCCTCAAGCCACTTTCATTCTCTTCTGTATGAAGAACATTGCCCACAGGTCCTTGGATACATTTTCCTAGGGTCCAGTGGTGGCTATTCAACAATTGTTACTCATCCAGTGCCCCTGGCAGGACTGTTTATATCTTGCCGCCTAAGATAATTAGTGTGGAGTAGGGAATGGGGGAGTTGAAAGACACCTTTTCTTTCCCTTTTCTCATTTCTTCATTCCTGCAGGCAGTTTGAAGAATAGACACATCATACGTTAGAACTGGCTTGATGTAGGTGAGCAGTGCAGCCAAGCTGTTAGAGCACTTTTCTTGTGCCATGCAACATGAAAATCTGCTCCTCAGTAGCTAAAACAACTCTCTAGGAAGGGGAAACCCATTTCTTGTGGCTGACATGGTTTGTTGCCTGAACAGATATAGTTCTCTTGCACTAACATGAATGATTTGAATCTGGTCATGTTTCGTTGTATTTGAACTCTAATATCTAACCTCTCAAAGGCTTAGGTCTTCTTTAAGCAACTGATTTGCTTTGCTGGGTTAGTTCCTCTACCCTGGTAGTGGGTGGGGTGGTCACTTGGCCAAACAGAATGCCACTACCACGAATTTTCAAAGTTATAGCTGCCTACAGATAGTGAAACTAAAGCTATGTAATTACTTGGTAAGTATACATAAAGTCTCATTGTATCGTGTGAATATCATATTGTAATGTACAATAAAGGGAAGAAGATCATTCAAGGGAGCACAGAAACTTATTTTATCTAAGTAATTACCAAGTGATACAAAGCTATTAGTTTCTAGCCGTGGCAGCATTAAATTTTGAAATTCACTTGAGTGCTCATTTGTGTTGGTGTAGGTAACTGTCCTGCCCACTTTCAGGGGAAGAATAGGTACAACACAGCTGAAGAACTTTATTCATTTCTGCCAATCAGTGACTGAATATCAGTTGTTGACAGCTCGTTTTGGATTGTTTACTGGTTGGTTGCAGCATTTGTCAGCTTTTGTGAAGAACACTACATACTTGGTTAAATGATTTATAAAGTTTTTTATATATGTAGTACTTGTCAAGTACTAAACTGATCGGAGCCTGCCCTCCCTCCCCTCTCATGGACATGGGCACAAAGAAATTGAGCTCATAAGCTGTGTTGTACCTATTTTTCCCCCAAAATTGGTCGGGGCTAGTTTCCCACAAATTTCAAAATTTAAGATGCTCAGATATTTGGATTCTAATAACAACTCTGTAAATATTACTTGGTAAGAATATATAAAACTATTTTATTAAAAAAAATAAGTCATTTATGTTTTTACAGCTTTCAAAATCCATGGCTGCCATTGGTTGTGGATATTGTAGAAATCTTATAATGGATGCATTAAATCTCTTCTTATAGGAGAACTGTGGTTGTGGTATGAACTAATTCCATGTTTAGTAATACTGTGCTACCTTTTAACAGTCTACCCTGCTCTACATTAGCTGTAGTCTCAAAAGAGGTCCAGCTTTCCCAATTGTCAATGCATGAATGGATAGACAGGAGGGTATGCAAGTTATCTTCCCCCCACTCGTTTACGATTGGCAAGTCGACATTTGAAGGTAGGACACAGTGAGGAGCCATGAGTTGGAGATATAGTTCCTCCTAAGGATGGGTCTTGAAAAGACATGGTTTGTTTCCCCAGGAAATGGCAACCTTTTAAATTAGCAGTAGATATAGAAAACTGGGTCATTTGTTATAATCCCACCTCTGCCACCCCACAGTTGCCCCACTGCTGAGAAGAAACTGATGCTAGGCACTGTGTGTGCACAACCAATTGCCCTCAATACAACGCAAGCGTTCTAGATTTGAAACTTAGTTGTTAAGCTTCAACCAGGCTCTAAGAGATATTTCTAAAAAGACTCCAGTTTGTATGTGGGAAAAAATTCAGATAGAGTATTCGGACACGTGTGAACTCAGCTGAAGGTTTGACATTTCTGCCATATATACTGCCGTCAGCCACACCTTTCACAGTCGTCCAGAATTTTCTTTCTTTATGGCACAGTTGTTATCCTATGAAGCTAAAAACAAATATAGGGATTCTTTTATGAAGTTTCTCGGGCTTATCAACTTGAGTAAGACCTTTTTGAGTTCTGCTTCACATATATTACACTTCCAGAGAGCTCGCTCAGATCCAGTAGACCTAGCAAATGATTTTTGATATTCATTGTTAAGTAGCAATTTGGTCATTTATGTAATTGATGTTTGAGTAAATGACATCATGGGTCATTTTTTCACAAAAAAACTTGTGTTAATTTGTCAGTCACAACTCTCACAGACTGTCTTCCAGAATTTTTCACTCTTATGCCACAGTTATCATCATCCTATGAAGCTCAAAACAAAAATGGGATTCCTGTATGTAGTTTCTTGGGCTTATTAACTTGAGTAAGATCTTTTGAGTGTAAGATGTTTGCTTGGTATTTTATTACACTTCGAGAGAGTGCTCTTGGATCCAGTGGACCTTGTAAATGGTTTTGGATGTTTGGGGGAGGGGGCTACATAAACATAATCTCATCCTGTGCAACTCCCAATACTTACGCCAACCAATTGATGGAAGAAAGGGAAGGAGACAGCAATGCAACCGAAGCAAGAGGGAATGCTTCTGGAAGAAGGGGATGCCAAAGCTGAACCGTCCAAATGAGGAGGCAAAAAGCCCTCCTACAAAGGACAAGTTGAAACTACGATGCTCCTGCTTCCTGTAGAATGCTCTCCACTGCGACAAAGGCCAGGAGCGACATTTCGGGCAAGGATTAGTAATGGTACAAAAATGAGATCGGCACCTAAAGCATGTCGTATAGGGATCTGTAATGCTGGCAGCCAAAATCCTTGAGCATAGAAATCCCAGAATGCCCGGGCACATGCATTAGCGAGGCCTAGAAGAATTGGAGGACTTATAACAACAAAGCACAAACAAATACACTTAAACAAAGCAACTGGCTTGGGACGAGAGTGCTAGCAACTACGCTCCAAGGCGATCAAAGAAAGACGACGCGTCACGGGGTTCTGTGGCTGGTCAGTGATCAGCTTCCATCTCGTATATGCATGAGTTGCCAGATGCCACAGATCCCTTTACAATCTTAGATTGTTTTTAACTGGTTTCCAGCTGACACAAGAAGATTATCCTATTGTTATGACTTCTGGTTTGTAAGCTATGAAGAAAACAAATTGGTTAAAAAAAAAAATTCATTTTGGTTATTTATGTTATTGATGTTGATTAAATGACCTCTTCACAAGTCATTTTTCATGAAAAAACTACTGTTAAAAGAAGTGCAAACCTTGAAGCCTTGCCTCTCCTGAATCTGAGGTGGTAGTTGGATGATATCCAAGGTTAAGATGGTGCACGTTTTGCAAGTGGACACTTTTTCTGCAAAAGATAAGTTAATGCTACCTGCAAAAAAGTTAATCTGAAAGTAATTTTATAGCCAAGATTGTGTTAAATAAGAAAAGACAGTCATGCATTTTTATTGGACAATTATGATAATGTAATAATACTGTAATATTAAAAATTTTTGTTTTCCTTAATCTTACGTTGCTTATCCATTCTAGTACATTGCATCCTCTATCATAGGCACTGAAAATGATGTTGCAACAGTTACAGGGCCATAAACACCATTGATGGTGCTAATAGCATGTAAAAACAAAATTAACAGTGCTTATGATGCTGCAATTTGATGCAACATAAAGTTTTGGTGTCAAAACTCTAGTATGGTGCTGCTAAAGTGCCAATAACAGCAAAAAACCGACTTACAGTGGAAATCAACTCATTGTGCGGCACTGAAACAGATCCCTCATCATAAGTTGAGGATGCACTGACTGATTTTGTACTTTCTCACAAGAGGCTACCTTATAGGGACATTGGAGGCGTAACTGTTCAATTGGTGTGAAGGAATTTAAACAATATATACAGCTCTATAAGTAGGATGGTTACAAATTATTGTGAAGGCAAGGCCCTGGGGAACTGGATAACATTAAACATATGGGAGACAAGATTTAACTGCTACCATTGGTATGATAGTGGAAACCGAGTAAAGCACAGTAGGTTATTCTGCAGATTGTGCTTCCAGTAAGTGTCATCAGTCAGAAGGCTCAGAGTAGGTACCTAAGTGCAGAACAAACTTTCATTCTTAACAATAGGATAGCCTTATTCTTGGACGAAGGTACAAGTGCCCTGAACTGGCTGGGGGTACAGCCCACCTGACCACCCTTCCTAGAAGGGCGAGTTTTAAAGAAGGGGGTCTGAGGCTGTGAGAGAATAGATAAGCAAGTATATCTAAACACAGCCTGTTGGGATTAAACACAATGAGATATGTCCAGATTCATTGCATTTGTGGAAGATACAGATCAGAGGTCTGGAAAAACTAAGCCCTATTAATAATAATCAAGTATCAAAACATATATGCCAAAAAGGAGTTGATCACTCCTCCCTCCCTTTGTCAGAGAGGGGAGTAAGTGCTACTTTAAAGCAGATTTGTTTATTGTATAGGAACAAACCAAAATAACTGCAACCAGTATGGCTGCCACACTTTAGCTGTATGAGACTAGTTTCAGCTTATGACATGTCTTATTCTACAACCTGCCTGTAGGAAGAAAGGAAGAAACAACCTACTTTACTTGTTCTCTCTTCCACACAGTTATCTTCGGTAAGATACACGCTGTCCCACTAGATTTGTTTGTTTGTTTGTTTGTATGGTGTTTTTACGTTGCATGGAACCAGTGGTTATTCAGCAATGGGACCAACAGCTTTACGTGACTTCCAAACCACGTCGAGAGTGAACTTCTATCACCAGAAATACACATCTCTCACTCCTCAGTGGAATGGCCGAGAATCGAATCCGCGACCACCAAGGTGGGACACCAACACCATACCAACCACGCCACTGAGGCTGCCCCACTAGAGGTACTGGATGACCTACACAATTTGTTGGGCAGCCACCACCGGACCCAAGAAAAAATTGTCCAAGGATCCTGTGGTCAGTGTCCTATAGGAAAAGGAAGTGAACATGGTCTGCTGAAGCCAGGAACCAGCGTTCAAACTCCTATGAACAGGAAAATTCTTAAATGCCAAAGAGGAACTCATTTCTCTGATGTCATTTGCTCTAGCCTGAACAGACTCTGTGACAGAACTATAAGGTGTGGCGTATGCCTGCTTAATCACTTCACGCAGCCAGAATGAAATGGTTTTCTTGGTAATTTCCATTCTGGACCAGCCAGTGCTAACAAAGAGTCTACAACACTTAGGCCTTAGGTGAGGAGTCCTTTTTAGAAAGCAGCACAGAGCTCTGACTGAGCAAGGTAAAAACTGCTGTAGATTTCAGTCCACAAACTCATTCAGGGAGGAGTTTGAAAACTAGCCAAATCTGCTGTCATGAACAGAGGGATTTTGAGTCTTGGCTATGAATTCCAGGACAAATTCAAAGGCCACAGACCAGCAACACTTTTATACAATGCAATGAACTAGGTTAGAGATTATATATATTCAGACAGAATGTAAGTAAGGCTGCTACCTTAATTTGCGTGCAATTTCCCAGATAACCAAGCAAGACTGGAATTTTAGTTTTCAAATTAAAGCATGAGTATTGTACTATTTATAAAATTTAGAATTAAGGGAAATACAAGCTTGCATTATATATGAGAGGTCCTATAACTTTTTTGGTAAAAATTTAAGGTATTGTAGAATAAATGATCACAATGAGCTGTTCTTTATATGTATTTCAAAATTTAATAAACATAAGGAATGCTATGTACAATTACTGACATTACAGAACTTAAGGTACTGAACTAAATCTGCTCCCCTGCTGATGATGGAAGTTCCATATAATTAATTCCAATTATATTTATATCTGGAATTACATCTTCAATTAGCAAACACAACAATTGTACATTGTTAATATTGTGAAGTCCTGTTACATCCAAAGTCTTCAGCTTCCTGGAATAAAAGAATATAATGAAAATATTGGTATGTACTTTGGAATACAAATATGGAAAATTATAAATATAAAAAACAAGAAGCCTTAAAGTATAATTTTCTTAATTTGCTTATGCCATTACATTAACATGCTGACTTTGTACAAGATTATTTCAATTACTTGCCTTACTTTGAATAAGCCCTATGAAAAATTACTAAGATGACATAAAACATTACACTGTCTTTTTAATAGTAGAAGTGTAAAAAATTTGCAAACCTTTTAATAATATTAGAAGTGTAAGAAATTTACAAACTTTTTAATATTAGAAGCGTAAATTTAGAGTTTACAGACTTAAAATTTTATGTATATACTACACCTACCCAATAGGCCAATGGAAGAGGAGGAGGAAACCAATAATGATTAAGGTTAAATTCTCCTCATGGTTTGTATTTGTGCACTTGCCCTGAACGCAGCCAAAATTAATATATAGCAAACAACTCATTTTGCGCACTGTCCTTGTTATCTTTGTGAAGCAGTGTGGCTTTGGTTCTAGTGCCTGCTGCTCTTCATAGTGCTGCTGCTTGTGAAGCTCCATAAATTTCCTATTTTTTAATGGCACCTTGTCTGCCTCAAATAATGGAGTACAATCCTGCTTTTTTCCTGGCCACCTCTCCCGACCCCTTGAAATCTTGAACAAATTGAGGGCACAGCTCCTTCCAAATGTCATACTATATACCTGTGACCAAAATTCCATTGAAACTAGTGATTATATTCAAGACTGCCTCAGATCTGTTATCCTTTCCAAAGTCACTGATATATAGTTCATAATTCATATCCATTGCAGCTACAGCCTGTCTAAGCGTAAGAGCCCTAAAAATGGCAATGATCTACCCTGCCCCTGATGACACCAAATTTATTTTCCACTGTTCTACCCCTTTGTGGTTAGTATTTATGTGGTGAAGGACTTTTGCCACCTATTCTGTTTGGAGGAAGAGATTGCTGTTGGCCTTATCCGCAGTAGCAGGCGTGCCCTTTTACATATGACTTTCATGTTCCAGATATGGACAATTCTTCTTTTGAGCAGCTGTGGAAGATTCAGCCTATATTAAAGCTGTGGAAGATCTGGCCTATATTAACATAACTGGTAAGCCCATCTTTTGCAGCATTCTTGGACAACCTGGCAAAGCAGCAGCTCTCCCCTTCACATGCTGTGTCTGCTGCTGCTTTTCTAGCTGCCATGAAGGGGAACCCTCCTGAAGTGGTACTGCAAAGAGTAGTGACTGACATTTCAAAGCGTGATCTTTTGGAATCGCCAAAACTACTATATTTACTCTTGAGTTTTGGAAGGTTAAACTTCATGTTCCAAAGCCTAATCCACTATAAGCGCCTCAGTGGCGTGGTCGGTACGGTGTTGGTGTGCCACCTTGTTGGTGGCGAGTTTGATTCTCAGGCATTCCATTGACTACCTTGATGTGGTTCGGAAGTCATGTAAAGCCGTTGGTCCCTTTGCTGAATAACCACTGGTTCCATGCAATGTAAAAACACCATACAAACAAACAAACAAACTTACTCCACTATATGTGTGAGATCTCTATTCAAGGATTCTGCATCCACAGACTTGGGGCATGGGGAAAGGATCAACAGCTAGAAGAATAGCATCACAGTCATATAGTATGCCGATATGTTTGCCAGAACTTGTCCACATTTCACTAGCAAAATTAATATATGGCAAGTCCAAGAACAATACCTTAAGAACACCTGAAATGGCATTACTACTCCTGTACAGGGGCCATCAATAAAGGCCTTTTGGGTGCTGCCTATTAAAAGTTCATTTAAAATATTGATGAGAGAACTACATAATTCAAAATAATCTCCACCTTTAGATAAGGACTTTATGATTCACACATTCAAAGGCTGCACTAACATGTAAACTGACGATACATGTTATTGCACTATCATCAAAATTGCTTCACAAAGTGGTAGATATTGACAAGACTACCTCACATGTACCAAGAACTAAATAAATCCCCAATTGTCATGCTGGTAGCAGGTTAATATCTTCAACAAACCTACAAAAATGCATAGAAAGCCGTTCCTCCTAAACCTTTAGATAAAACAGGTTAATTGAAATCAATCTATATTCTCAGGGGCATGAGGATGGACTTTGTCCCTTAAGTAATGCTTCCTCCAAACACAGAAAAATTGCCCATCCAACTATCTTTTGGAAAATTGTGGTAATCTCGAGACCCATCAGGGTCTATGCTGCCATAACTGTCGGACCCCAAAAGCAAAATTTTCACTTCTCTTGATCTGAAGGTCATTAAACACAACTTAGGCCTTAAAAAGCATGACTAGGGCACCCTACAACTGCTCACAAGGACTTGAAAGTGTCAAAAGTTTGGCTTTCATTTAGGGCAATAGTATACAGCAGCTGCTTTAGTAACTACAAGGGAAGGGAAAAAAAAGTGCTCTCCTGTCATATATGCTTTTGTGAGGACAGAAACAAGGTTTTACTTTTTTCATTTTAAAAGTTAAGTAATACCACTGATTCACCTTTAAACTGATGGCATTTCAGTAAGGAAAGCTAAATGACCCCTACTACCCTGGTGAAGTAATTTACCTAGTTAAAACAAAATGCTATTCCTGAACATCTACATGCTCTGACCATAGTATACTAAATGTGATAGACAGTGAAGCTGGGAATTGGATGAGGTTTAGGAGAAGAAACTTCCACCTGAAGGATGGCCTCAACTGCTATAGCCAGAGTGAATGTGATGCTGAGAACATCCTTTGCAGGAATGCAATGGGGGAATGCCCTAGCCATATTCTAATTCCTTAATGCAGCAAGGTTTAAAGATTGGCTAATGTGCTTTCAGAAGTCAACCACAGTTATTGGCAGTGGGCCTATCCTTTGGAAAAAAAAAAAAAAAAAAAAAAAAGCTGCAAGGCAGCAGGTGTCCTCTTATGACACAAAAGCCTACAGAGATAGTATCCTCACCCCCACGCTAAAGGCTTTAGACAAAAATTAGGATAGATATATCATTCTATTTTGAGTTGATAAGCAACATAAGGATAATTAGGATAGATAAGCAAAATTAGGATAGATATATCATTCTATTTTGAGTTGATAACATAAGTTGCTTAAGTTTGGACAAAAAATTTCAGGGAAAAACAGAGTTGGGCTAAGGTTTGGTGTTCCAATCAAGGTGAAATTATTCTAAAACCTCAACAAAGATGACCCTTGGCTCCTGTAAAGCCACATTTCAAAAGTTTCCTAAATTATCCTTGCCAAGAGTTCCCTGACTATATTAATCTTGGTCACCTTCAAAATGTCAGAGTAAGGGGATGGTATCAGTGCCTGGGATCTCACTTCAAGACCATAAGTAATCTCCATGACAACAAAGGTTGTAAGCCAAAGCAATAGCACATTGCCAAGATTCTCTATGGGTAGGTAATATTCAAGCAGAAGACATGCACTGGCTGAATAAAGTGCAATCACTAGATATGCAGATGAAAACCACACAGCTGATAGGCTCACTGACATATGAGCACCAACTAAAGGTGTAAGAGTGCAAACAGAAACATCACTGCTGATCCAAGTCTGAGACCTGAAGCACATCAGTAAGACGTCATGGAGAATGATGCACAGGAGACAGAGTGAAGGTTAACAGACCTCTAGTGCTTTGTAAGCAATAGGCGACAAGTGAAAGCTCAAAGTAGCGCAGGCACTGGCCGCACAGGTGAAGCATGTGCTGACAAATGCCGAATGGCTAAAGGTAGTGCAGGCATTATCGGTATAGGTGATAGCCTATAACTCATGCACAAGCAAAAACTGAATAGAGGAAGCATATGCAGGCAACGAAAAACCAGAGTGGAGCCTCACGTTCTAACCCTCATAAGAAACCGTATAGGCAGACCGCATATTAGAGATACGGAAGGACTTGTGTTATGGCAAAATGTGTAAAACTGCTAGGCACAGGAGACTGCATAGCCCACACCTCTTGCATGCCAGTGAATCCTGAGAAACACAGAAAGAGGAAGAACCCCTACACATGTCTCTAGAAACTATAGGATCTTTAACCCTTGTCCTAGACCGTGAACGACCCTTACTAACAAAATGTCCCGATGCCAACCAAACATAAACAAGGTGAAGACAATGGGTGACTTCTCTCTACCCGAGCTATCATTCAAAGAACAAAATCTGACACCTGCACTGTCACCTGTCAAGCCAACTGGAGGAAAGGTACAACGGCACAGATCCACACTACTTTCTGACATATCCCAGTTTCCTGTCACTCCAAGTCTTGAGGGAACAAGTGAGAGACAGGACATGCCAAGGACAAGACAATAAAAAGCAAGGGCATTGACCCTTCCTGTAACATGGGAAACAATCTGAAGTTATTTACTCTCGGGATGGTCAGCGTGAAAATAAAACACTAGTAGTGATAAAAAAAGGCTCCACCTATCAGATCTAATGCCCTGAAACAATGGAAAGCGCATTTGGAGTAAGAAATTGAAGAGAAGCAGCAGAGGACCTAACCAATTAGTACTAAATGGGAAAGCAGAAAAGACATGCATCCCTTAAGTCTTATTACTAGTATAGTATTATCCTCCATAATTGTTTCTACACCTAACACACTCTCTTAGTTAACAATCAATTACTGCATTTCACTCAATTACGATCATAGAAGCCTAGTCATTCAAAGTTATCCAAACATAACTTTCCCCTCAGCAAAACATATCCTGACGTTAATAAAACTGGAATAATTCCTATTAAGGCAACTCTTACTTTACAGGATCGTACCAAATGAATATTTAAAAAATAAAAGAACAAACCAACATAAAAAACCAAGTGCATCTGCCAAACTCCTACCGAAGCTAGCATCAGAAGTAGACTGCCAGCTAAAAGTGTTTGTACCTATTAGTCCCCTGGTGGAGGATAGGGAAAGTGGATGGCCAGAAGAAAGATATAGAAAAACCAAGTGCTCTCGTTTTTTGTTTCAATCTGTCGTACTCCCAAATATGACCCCTAGTTGAAATTCTTAACTTCTACAGAGGTGCCCTGAAGGTTTTGTTCCTCTATACAAAAATAAATTTAAAAATATCTAATATGTTATAGTTTTAATGCTTAGTAATTGTATAAATTAAAAATGGCTTGCATAATATTGTTCATGGGTTTGTGTATGAAACTTGTCGATTTTGACTGGCTGATATTAAGGCACCCACACAAAATCCCGAGATAGTCTTAATGATTATATTTGGTTTTCACTTTCTAGTAAGAAAAACCTTGACCAGTTCTCATTTTCAAACCGGAAATCAAAATGTGCCAAGGTTTGATCCAGTCTGAATTGTTTCTGTTTTTGTTACCTCAAAAGTATTCATGTTATTTCAATTTATTGTATACCTGATTGGAAGAATTGAATAGGTGAAATGAGGTGTTAACATTAATTCAGGATGGGTTCCCTTTGTCTAGGGGAGTAGCAATTATGCTGTCTTTAAAAAGGCATCTCCCCTGTGAGACCTACCTAAACATACACCTTGCTCTCTAGTGCATTAAGGTTCATCAGTCTACTGAGTTTGAACCAAGCACAGTGGCAATGTTCAATATGATATTTCTCCTAACTTGGCCATATAAAGCACTCTAGTTTTACAGTGGAGAGGCATGCTATCCATCTCCACCGGACATCAGACATAAAGAGCAAACGTTTAATAACCCCCTTCAAATAACAGTCTTTATCATAACGACTCTTTTGATAAAGAAGAAAATTTATATTGATACTATGAGGAAAAAAAGTTAGTAGATGGCTAGTACCTTGTTACCACGTTTCAAAAACCTATTCTGGCTTCCACTGAAAGGTACTCTTACATAAGAGGCACTGGTTTGTATTGCTGTAGGAACAATTATGCTGTCCAACCAAGTACTAGGGCATTTGGCCCCATTCTGTGCCGAAGACAGTGAAATGGGGGAGGGGTGTGGTAGGCCATAAGATAAAGAGATCCAAAGAATAAAGGAGATGAAGTACAGTACAAGGATCTAAAGGTATAACTGGGAGAAGACCCTCACAGTTGCACTAAAAATAGTAATTGATATATAAAGGTTTCAGGGCTTTGATGTCTAATGTCATTACAGCATAGAGACTGCCTTTTGGCTGCCATCCTCTAAGTCCCCAATGATGGCAACAGAGCTGGAAAATGAACTACCTAAATAAAATATTGATGTTATCACTAAGTGTTAAATTTGTTAGAATAAAACATAATAATTTCATGCAATATGAACTATTACTTACTTCAATCTTGCTAGTGCAGCAAATCCCCGTTCAGATATGCTGGTACAGTTACTTAAGTTCAGGTACTCCAAACTGTTGGCAAACTGACCACATATTCGGTCAACGCACCAATCATCAATAAATGCACAGTTTGCAAGATTCAGCCACTTCAGATATTCCAAATTACCTTAAAAAATGTATAGGGTATGAATTAGTTTTATGCTAACTAACTACTTTACTACTTATACATTTTTCCATAATCATAATGCTATACTGTACACTCATACAGTGCTAAATGAATTAAGAAAACTTGTTTCACAGATGCAAACCAAGCTTGAAATTCCACACAGCCTTGGCAGTTGTAACTGAGTGACAGCACTCTCCTGTCCCTTATTCTTCACTCCAACTTATGCCAGTGGGACAAGGTGATTTTCTGCTTATGTAACAGGAATGGAGGAACGAATGAAGATTGCTCCTTATAAGGCAATATTTTAAAACTTTTTGTCCTCAGCTTTCAAACCTATGGCAACTTTCAAGTTGGGCTACTATGCCATGAATCAGTTCTGGATCACAATGGTATAGTTACTTTCAGTATATTGCATTATAAGTGAGTTCCTGTATTCATGTATAGTGACTCTTACACACCTTGTGTCAGTGGAAAATTTAAGTTGATCGAAAAAACCCTTGATAACCTCTTTGTAAATATTCCTTAGGCAGAGTAAAATTGTAAAATGATCATACTATATACTATCATTACTACTGTATTGAGATTTCATCATCATATATACATGTATTTTATATGCTTACCAAATTTATTTTAGTTAAGCCTCAACAGTACAGTATGGAACATTAAGCAATACTACATAAAGCTGAAAATTACCTTGGCCATTACCAAAGCTTGCATCACAAAAGTCATACAAGACCCAAGGGCATTTCAGACCCTCACTCTCTTGTAAAAGGGGACTATTTATATTCCCCACTTAAAATACACCTTTTGTATTTCATAAAAAATCTTTTGTATAAATAAAAAGATTTTGTATTTATACAAAATTATGTTTTTGTAAATTTGATATACACACTCAAACCATTTATTATACATAATTAGATATAACTACTATAACCTTTGTTATAGTTTTTTTTCTGAGTTCTCCCAAACAGGCACTAATAAATTTTATACACAACTATTAATAAGGAGATTCTTTTTAATCCCTGGATCAATCACTGCTTAAATCTACTATTTCCTCAGCATGGAGAGACAAATTATCGCGAAACCAGATTGTAAGCCAATAGTCACTTGAAAATTCCTGAATGGTGAAACAGCTGCCACGAGAGAAAATAATGAGACAGAAGTTTGTGTACTTCTTGATATATATAGTATATATATATATATATATATATTAATATATATATTATATATATATATATATATATATGTGTGTGTGTGTATATATATATATATATATATATATATATATATATATATATATATATATATATATATATATATATATATATATATATATATATATATATATATATATATATATATATATATATATATATATATATATATATATATATATATATATGATATGTATATGTATATATGTGTATGTATATATATATATATATATATATTATATATATATATATATATATATATATATACACACACACACACACAAAACTCGAGATACGAAAGCCAATACAAAAAATTTAATGGCTCTACATACGAAAAGTTTTCAAGATACGAAAGGCTTCTGAAAGTCAGAGATTCGCCCGAACCACTGATAACAATTTTGAAACTCGCGCGCTGCAAACTTAGTAGACTCGCCACCATCCTTCTGCTCTCCCATTGGTTCCTGATGCTAATCACCGCCATGAGATCCTTCTCTCCTATTGGACAGCATCTCTCCCATCAGGCATCTATGTACGTAATACGTATACGTGGTGGCGTGCCTACCTCGTCCACTTCGTAGCAGCATTGTTATCGTACGCACGCGGTATTCGTTCGGTCTAACGATTTCATTCAGTAACGTAAATTTGTTAGTGATTTCGTTGCAGTAAACGTACTTTATCGTGTTGTGCGAAAACTTTATTGTACTTATACGTAAATTACGTACAAGATAATGTAGTCATGGGTCCCAAGAAAGTTGAAATTCACGGAAAGAAGCGAATGCTCTCTTTGGAGACAAAGATGGAGATCATCAAGAAGTATGAAGCTGGTATGCGATTGAGTGTGATCGCCAAGGAATACGGCCGAAATCCGTCGACAATAGGCACCATCCTTAAACAGAAGGATGTCATCATCAAAGCAGCTACACCGTCCAAGGGCATGACTATTTTGTCCAGCAAGAGGACCCACATGCACGACGAGATGGAACGGCTGCTTCTTATCTGGATAAAAGAGAAAGAAATCGCTGGCGATACGGTAACGGAGACGGCAATCTCCCACAAGGCCAGCGCTATTTTCGGCGCTTTGATTGCGAAGGCGGAAGACGACGGAGGGGAAGGGACATCAACGCAAACCCCAGAGTTCAAGGCTTCGCATGGCTGGTTCGAGAAATTTCGTAAACGAACTGGCATCCATTCGGTGGTGCGGCATGGGGAGGCTGCCAGCTCGGACACGAAAGCGGCCGAAACATTTAGAAAGACTTTTGACGAGATGATGACCAAGGAAGGCTACAGTTCTCAGCAAGTTTTCAACTGTGATGAGACTGGCCTTTTTTGGAAAAAAATGCCTCATTGGATGTACATCACGGAGGAAGAGAAGCTACCCGGGCATAAGCCTACGATAGACAGGCTTACGCTCGCACTTTGTTCCAACGCCAGTGGGGATTGCAAGGTGAAGCCCCTACTGGTGTATCATTCCGAGACTCCTCGAGCCTTCATGGCCCACAAAGTGCTTAAGGAGAAGCTTCCAGTGATGTGGAGGGCTAATGCAAAAGCCTGGGTAACGAGGCTTTTGTTCACCGAGTGGGTAAATCTGTGTTTCGGCCCGACAGTGAAGAAATTTTTGGAAGAGAAGCGCCTCCCCCTGAAATGTCTGCTGGTGTTGGACAATGCCCCTGCCTACCCTCCTGGCCTCGAGGAAGATATCCTAGCGTAGTATTCCTTCGTCAAGGTTCTTTTTCTTCCGCCCAACACCACCCCTCTCCTCCAACCCATGGACCAGCAAGTGATAGCGAACTTTAAGAAGCTGTACATGAAACATCTTTTCAAGCGAAGTTTCGACATCACCGATACCACAAACCTCACCTTGCGTGAATTTTGGAAGGAGCATTTCGACATCGTCATTTGCATCCGACTCATCGACCAAGCTTGGCAGGAGGTTTCAAGGCGAACCTTGAATTCCTCGTGGAAGAAACTCTGGCCTGATGCCGTATCCGCCCGAGACTTTGAGGGATTCGATGTGGGCGAAGCTGGTGCTGCAGAGTCAGAAACAGTTGACGATCCCGAAACTGTTTCCCAACCAGATCTTGACAAGATCGTTGCACTATGTAAGTCCATGGGGCTGGTCGTCGACGAGGACGACATCAACGACCTTCTCGAGGAGCACCAAGAGGAGCTTACGACGGATGACCTGAAGGAGTTGGAGGCCATGCAACATAACATCGTTCAAGAGGAGTTCTCTAGCAGTGGCGAGGAAGAGGAGGACCCTATGACAACGGCAGAAATTAAGGATGCTCTAGCCGCTTTTCATAAAGTGCAATCATTTATAGAAAAAAAGACACCCCGAAAAGGCTCACACAGGTTGTATGCTTGCGCAGTTCGATGACGTTTGCCGCAGAAGCAATCTTCCTTGGATCGTTATTTTTTAAAGAGGCCTTTAGCATTAGCAGGAGTAAGCAAAAAGGAAGAACCAAGTGATAAAAAACAGAAAGATGAAAGCAAAAAGGAAGAACCAAGTGATGAAAAACAGAAAGTTGAAAGCAAAAAGGAAGAACCAAGTGATAAACAGAAAGTTGAAAGTGGTGATGAAGTTGAAATTCTGTGTAAAAAAAAAAAAAAAAAAAAAAAAAAAAACAAGACACCACTACACACACACAACACACCTACGTAAAAGTAAAAAAAATTAAAAAAAGTTAAAAATCACAAAAAGAAAGAAAAAAAAAAAAGTTTTAATTTTATTTTAGATTTTTGTAAAGTTAAGTGTTTACAGTTTTTGTTAATGTGTTTCGTAAATTTTAGTTTATGTATGTTTTCCTTACATTTTTTTATGTGATTTCGTAAAGTTAAGTGTACGCACGTACGTACATATCTGCCGTTTGTTCCTCCCTCCTCTGCCGCCACTTTCGGAGATAGCCTCACTCGAAAGGTAAGCTTCCACATTTTACGTACAGTATTTCTTGTATACCATGTACACTAATACACTTTATTTACAGGTAATTTGCATTTCGTTATTAAGTTAGGTATTGAATGGTCCAAATTGTTGTAGTATTTCATTGTTATAGGTCAATTTAGCTTTATTATGAAATTTACTGAGGTGTTTTGGAGGGCTTGGAACGGATTAGCCATTTTACATGTAAAATGTGGTCCAAGATACGAAAACCTCATGATACGAAGGGCGCCTCAGAACGGATTAATTTCGTCTCTCGAGGTACTACTGTGTATATATATATAATAATATATATATAATATATATATATATATGTATATATATAATTATATATATATTATATATATATATATATATACCTATATATATATATATATTATATATAGATATATCTATATATATATATATATATATATACATATATCATATATAT
>NC_087202.1:70012880-70045380 GCF_015104395.2 Macrobrachium nipponense | reverse complement strand
GAGTTTCTCCCAGTATCTTGAAGGGAGGAAAAGCATACATGTCTAGGCCCTTCCAATCTAGGAGAAAAGCATCTATCGACACTGCCCTCGGGTCCGATATCGGAGAGCAGTAGTTGGCTATCCTCGCATTCTTGGCTGTGGCGAAGAGGTCTATATGAGGCCTGCCCCAAAGATTCCACAGGTCCTGGCAAACATCCTCGTGAAGAGTCCACTCTGCAGGCAGGACTTGATCTTTCCTGCTTAGGAGGTCTGCTCTGACGTTCTTTTCTCCCTGTACGAACCTGGTAAGGAGACAAATTTTCCTTTTCTCTGCCCACAGCAGAAGTTCTTTTGCTGTCTCGTACAGGGAGAAGGAGTGAGTCCCCCCTTGCTTCCTGAATGTATGCCAGGGCCGTGGTGTTGTCCGAGTTGATCTGTACTGCCGAAGCTAGGACGTAGGGCTCGAATGCTTTCAAAGCTAGCCAAACAGCCATCAGCTCTTTCTTGTTGATGTGCCAGGTCACCTGTTCTTTCTTCCAGGTGCCTGACACTTCTCTTGAGCCGAGCGTTGCTCCCCAACCTGTTTTCCGACGCGTCGGAATACAACACTTGGTTGGGGTTCGGAATGTGAAGGGACATCCCTTCTGCAAACCTGAGAGGGTTCGCCCACCAAGAGAGGTCCTTCTTGATTTCTCTTGAAATCTCGAAGGAGAACTCTAGGTTTGCGAACGACACCTCCAGTTTCGATGTAGAAAGAACTGGAGAGGTCTGAGGTGCAACCTTCCTAGAGAAAGGAATTGCTCCAACGAGGAGAGTGTCCCCAACAAACTCATCCACTCCCCTCGCTGTGCATACGTCTTTCTCTAGGAAGGCTTTGACTTTCTCTGACCCTCGGGCTATCCTTTCTGGAGACGGAAAAGCCCGAAAATCCAGAGAAACCATCCGAATCCCCAGATAGATACGATCTTGACTGGGGATCAACTGAGACTTTTGAAAGTTCACCAAAAGTCCCAGAGAACTCGCCATGAAAAGGGTCTTTTGTAGGTCCTCCAAACATCTTTTCTGTGACTTGGCTCTGATTAGCCAGTCGTCCAAGTAAAGGGACACCCTGACTCCCTCCAAATGTAGCCATCTTGCTACATTTTTCATTAGTCCTGTGAAGACCTGAGGGGCTGTTGAAAGGCCGAAACACAAGGCCCTGAACTGGAATATCCTTCCTCCCATCATGAACCTGAGGTATTTCCTTGAAGAAGGATGGATAGGCACATGGAAGTAAGCGTCCTGAAGATCTAGGGATACCATCCAATCCCCTGGACGAAGAGCCGCCAACACTGAGGATGTCGTCTCCATGGCGAACTTCCTCTTTTCTACAAAGAAATTCAGGGCGCTTACATCCAGAACCGGTCTCCATCCTCCTGAGGCTTTTGGAACTAGAAATAGGCGGTTGTAAAAGCCCGCTGAGCATGGGTCGCTCACTAGCTCTATAGCCTCTTTCTCTAACATTTGTTCCACTGCCTGTGTTAGAGCGAGGCTCATGATGGGATCCCTGTACCTGGCCACCAACTCCCTCGGAGTCGTCGTCAAAGGTGGTCTTTCCGTAAAGGGAATCAGGTATCCTTTCCGGATAATCGAGAGGGACCAGTTGCCCGCTCCTCTCTTTGCCCAGGCTTCTGAGAATCTTAGAAGCCTGGCACCTACTGATGTCTGGAGGACTACTTCCCTACTTCTTAGCTCTGGAAGAGCGTGAGAAGGATCTACCTCTCTTGAAGGGTCTATTACCTCTAGAGGTAGAGGCTCTAGAAGGAGGGCCCCCTCGAAAGGGCTCCTGTCTAGCTGGAGTCTCCTTCTTAGTCTTCGTCTGGAAGGAGGTCCTAGGTTTCCGTGCCGACTGAGCGAGCATGTCTTGAGTCGCCTTCACAGAGATAGATCCTGAGATGTCCTGGATTATCTTCTTCGGGAAGAGAAGAGGCGAGAGCTGCGAATATAGAAGCGAGGCTCTTTGAGCATGCGAGATGGACTTTGTAAGAAAAGAGCAGAAGACTGATCTCTTCTTAAGAACCCCTGCTCCAAACAGGGAGGCTACTTCGCTCGATCCATCTCTAACTGCCTTATCTATGCACGTCAGAACACTGATGAGATCCTACTTATATAGTCACTTTTATTCATTATTACCACTGCATTAGATTTATCTGCTTTTGTCACCTTCACTGTTTCGTCCAGGCTTTTAAGAAAATTAAAGAAGACGAAACAGTGAAGGTGACAAAAGCAGATAAATTTAATGCAGTGGTAATAATGAATAAAAGTGACTATATAAGTAAAATAATGACATTGCTAAATGACACTGATACTTATACGAAACTGAGGTCTGACCCCGACACAGACAGTTAACTCCCATTTTAATAAACAAATTAAATCCATTTTGAAGGGCTTGGACCATTTAATTAAACAGTTTACACCGCAATGCGCCTCCCTACCTTACATGTATGGTTTAGTCAAGACACATAAAATCAATAACCCTATCAGACCAATCATTAGTTCAGTGGGCTCAGTTACGTATAATTTATCTAAATGGCTTGTAAAAATTCTTACTCCTTTGGTAGGAAATATTTCTAACACGAATGTTAAAAACAATGTTGATTTTATAAACAAATTGAATAGTTTAAATTTGAATTATGATTTTAATATGGTTAGTTTTGATGTTGTCTCTTTATTTACAAAAGTGCCTGTAGATGACTTACTTGAATATTTGGAAGAGGAATTAGAGCGTCATGACATTCCCTTAAGTGTAGCAAATCTCATTAGTCTCATAAGGTTATGTATCAAAGATAGTAAATTTTGGTTTCAATGGGGAATTTTTGTACAAAAGTTTGGCATGGCTATGGGTAATCCCTTATCTCCTGTCCCTTAGCAATATTTACATGGAATTTTTTGAGACAAAACTCTTACCAAGAATTTTGCCCCCAAAAGTTATTTGGTTTAGATTATGATGATATTTTTCTGTATTTGGCCAGTTCACGAAACCTCCAGGAATTCCTTAATAATCTCAATAATTTAGTCCCTTCTATAAAATTTACTGTAGAGGAAGAAAGAAATTGTAATTTGAATTTTCTTGATGTAACTGTCCATAGAAATGATAGAAATTTCACCTTTTCAGTCTTTCAAAAATCAACTAATATTGCCTCTTTTGTTCATTACTACTCCAATCACCATCAAAATGTTAAATTCTCTGTTTTTTCTGGGATGTTCCTAAGGGCTTTACGTGTCTGTAGCCCGCAGTTTATTGACGCTGAAATTAAAACTATTTATGATATTGCATTGAAACTTAAATACCCAAGGACTTTTGTAGATGTGGCATGAAAAGAGCTAGAAAAAACATTTTATTCAACAAACAAATGACAAACTTGAATTTAGTTAAGCATAACATTCTAAAATTACCTTATGATGAAAAGTTTTTAGATATTCCTAGAATTTTAAAGCTTTTTAACATAAATGTTGTTTTCAGTAATATTAATGTCAAGAGTTTAGTAATCAAAAATTCTCCTAAAGATCTTCCAGGCTGCATATATGAAATTCCTTGCAAAAAGTGTGATAAAGTCTATTACGGACAGACCGGCAAATCTCTTTCACAGCGTCTCAAGCAACATCAATATTCTGTGAGAACTGGGCAAATATCGAATGCATTATTTGTACATATGAGAGATTTAGACCATCCTATTAACTGGAGTCAAGCAAGAGCCTTAGTCCCATGTAATGACACAGTTAAAAGGAATACCATTGAATCTTGTTTTATCAAGTCAAATAATAGAAATGTTCTAAATTTAAGTCTTGGTTTATTTAAAACTTGATGCTTTCATAATTAAAAAAGTTGTAGATAAATATAAGCAACAAAATTAATATATTTAGTTTTTACATGTTTTGGACTGTAAAGATACTTTGTAATTTCGGTTAGGGTCAGAATCTGTTTAAGTTTGTGACCGTGTGATATCCGAAAATCCTGGATTACCCGTTTTAATTTTTACCTTTTGATAATTAACCATCTGGTATTCCTGATCTTGTTTGTACCTGAGGCCTTCCTCTCCAATTGTACTTTAGTAGCTCCTTGACGATGTCTGAATAAAGACGAAAGCGCTTGGATTTCTGACTATCATTTTCCCGTGGTATTCGCTTATATATATATATATATATATATATATATATATATATATATATCTATATATATATATATATATATATATATATATATATTATATATATATATATATATATATATATATATATATATATATATATATAGATATATATATACAAAGCATTTCTCAAGACTCAGAGGTCTGGAAAAACTAAGCCCTATTAATAATAACATGCATTCCTCGGTTATCAGTGGGGGGTTTCCGTTCGCGGTGGGGTGTGATAAGCGCCACCCATGAACTGAAACTTGGTGATTTATGGTGCCGATAACTGGCAGCGCCTCTGTTAGGTATGTTATGGTGCCATAACTCATTATCGGCACCTTAAGGCACCAATAACTGAAAATTGGCCCGTTATGGTGGCCCATAAATTGCCGATTTTATGGCACTTAACAAGAGCCATAAAACCGGATCGCATTAACACAAAGTCCACCGAAACCTAACAGGGGACTGCCTGTATATAATATTTTGTCTAGGATTTCAGGGGGTTGGGAAGGGGGGCACTTGCCCCTATGTGCAGGAGCCCATAATATTAATTAAAAGCTACTTTATTTCCAACAGATACAGGTAAAAAACTATTTCCAATAAGAAATTGACATGTAGGACCATGCCCTGTTATTGTCTCAAAATATAAGAATTTGATGTGTATACCTATGCCCTGCCATTACCTCAAAATACATGAATTTGATGTGTAGGCCTATGCCCTCTCATTGCCTCAAAATATAAGAAATTGATGAGTAGGCCCATGTCCTTTCATTGCTTCAAAATATAAGAAATTGATGAGTTATGCCTTGTCATTGCCTCAAAATATATGAAATTGACAAGTAGGCCTATGTCCTGTCATTGCCTCAAAATATAAGAATTTGACGTGTAAGCCTATGCCCTGTCATTGCCTTGAATATAAGAAACTGATGAGGAGGCCCATGCCCTGGCATTGCCTCAAAATATAAGAAATTGTTCACGTAGGCCTAAGCATGGCATTGCCACAAAATATAAGAAGTTGATGTGTAGGCCTAATCTCTCAATGATATTGGCATTTAACATATAGAATTATGATGAATTGATACTTTAATATACGAACTGACTGCAAAAGCCTATGCTTAATTTCAATCAATGTGGTCTATATGGGATTGCTTATAGTACAGTGGAACCTCGACATACGAAAGTCCCTACTTACGAAAAATTCAGGTTACGAAAGCAAAGACGAAGATTTTTTTGCTTCTGTATACGAAAATAATTCAAGTTGCAAAAGGGTAAAGTCCGAGATTCGCCCAGACCACCAAGAACAATTTTAAAACTCACGCGCCACTAACTCAGTAGACTCGCCACCAACCTCCCGCTCTCCTATTGGTTCCTGATGCTAGTCACTGCCATAAGATCCTGCTCTCCTATTGGTCAGCATCTTGCCTCTATGTAAAGGCGTTCCTTGACTATTTTTTGCGGCAGTGCTATCGTAAACACTGGAATTCGTTCGTTCACATATATTTCGTTTGTTAATGTAAATTCGTGTTAGTGATTTCGCTTTTGTTGTACTGTAAGTTATTTTATCATGTTGTGTGCGAACTTAATTACTTGCATTATTAGCCATGGGTCCAAAGAATGTTGCTGAAGTTCACGGAAAGAAGAGGATGCTTTCTATGGAGAACGAAGATGGAGATAATCAAGAAGTGTTAATGTTTTCTGCCATTTGTTAATGTGTTTCGTAAAGTTTAGTGTTAATGTTTTCTGCCATTTTTTAATGTGTTTCGTAAAGTTGAGTGTTCATGTTTTCTGCCATTTGTCCTCCTCCTCTGTTGCCACTTTCGGACATCGCCTCACTTGAAAGGTAAGGTTCCACATTTTACTACATATGTGTACGTACATGTGTAAGTGTTTACATAATAAAACTAAAGAGGTCAACCAGATTGCTTGCAGGAATGTGATCAGACTAGAGACGCTAAAGATGACGTATACAATAAAAGTATGCTAAGATAACATGCCGTCACCTGTAGTCATTCAATTGTTTATAAACCCTAGTCCAAGCTCCCTGCTTGAGACAACTACCCCGACCTATAATTCAAACGGCCTACGTGATCTGTAGCGTGTCTCATTTGATTGTGTGTTCGTATGAAACTACGTATGTCATTTGTATGTATGTTCATATGTTCGAACTACTGTCTGTTCCTTCATAACTTGTAACAGAGATGGTAGACGGGCAGAACAGAGTTAGCTATCGTCATTAGAAGACCTGTATCTCTTTACCTAAGCTTTATCATGTAGAGAGAACAGAAGTAGCCATCATCATTGGCAGAAGCGATCAAGCTATCGTTATTAGAAGACTTGTACAATCATATCTGATCTTCAGCATGTAAAACTTCAGAAGAATATATCTATTTTTATACTTCGTGTTTTCTACAAGAACCTCCTCACCATGAGTTTAACACATCATCGTCATAATCCCGACTTTGTAAGTGATCTACAAACCCCCAAACACTCCATTGAAGATGGAAGTGCAATACCAACCGACTTAGTGTAAGATTATCGCAAGTCTAACATTACCTCATAGGGCGCCTTATCATACAAGGCACAAGCCCTAATACATGTACGTAAAGTATTTCTTATACCATGTACACTAATACACTTTATTTACAGGTACGTACTACAATAAAGATTATGTTAGGTCCAAATTGTTGTATTTAATTGTTTATTGGTCAATTTAGCTTTATTATAAAATTTACTGTGTTTTTGTAAGGCTTCGAATGAATTAGGCAATTTACATGTAAAACGTAGTTCAAGATACGAAAAAATCAGGTTACGAAGGCCACTTCAGAACGGATTAATTTTGTATCCTGAGGCACTACTGTACAAGCAATTCCAATTTAAAAGGAAAAAAAGCAAGATAGATGCTTGTGTATTTAGGTTGTGTATGATGAAAAAAAAAAGATGCACAGACAAAATGATCCCAGAACTTCATAATGATATATAACTTCATAGTATATCTTTTATCATGGATATCAATTACATACTTCACAATCCGGAACTCAAATCTGTGGTGTCATGATACATGCACAAGACTCAATATTACCGAACGGAGTCAAATCCATACTGGTAATCATTTGTTCTGTTAACTAACATGTCATCATTCTACCTTCAAGAGCTAGCCAATTACTGGTGTGCAATGGGCAGGGCTTAGCTGCAAAGCTAGGTGGACTCAGCTATAGTTTGCCTAGTGCAGTTGTAGAATCTTTTGATCTTAAAATGTTTATGCTAGAAGCAAATTCTTTCCTACTTTCTACTGATGTCTCTCCCATATATATTTATTTTTCACTTCTTCTATAACTTTGTCTCTTTCTGCAGGTTGATTTCCTTTGGAAGCCACCTTTAGTTTATATATTGACAGTCCATAAGGGTTTTCAGCTGAAGACTTAAAGAAAGAAAGGAAAAAGCAAAGTTATTATTTATCAGTTATTGCTAATTCTCATTTTCATCAGGTTATTTGAGACTGCACTAGACATGCTCTAACCAACTGCCTCTTGACAAGCAGTGAACAACTATCACTTCATGAGCATGCCAAAATTCCTCCAAAGTGTCTTTATATACCAATAATTCACAATTGCATGAGCACTTCATCCTTAGTAGTGCACTTGTCCATGTTATCCAATCCTTGGCTATCAACATCCAAAAACATCTCAGTCCTCATCAGCTTTTTCAAACATACTCTTACCATCATCTGATCAACCTCTGGGGTCAGGTCATCTTTCCCTCACTTATGAAGTAGCTCATAGCTTTTGTCTGTCTCATTCAAGATTTGTTTTTTTTTTCACTAAATTATAACTTTTTACAAACATTTTCTGAAAACTCATCCCATATGCTAAACAACACCTGTACTACTTAGAGATGCAAATATCAAATGACCAAATAACTTTTACTTCCAAATGTAGAAAAACAAATAAGGGATTCTGACGGAGGAAAAATCTATTTCTGGGCAATGACCTGTGTCGCCCAGTAAGAAATGGTTCTTTGATACTCATTTCTAAGGCATAAGTATTGCTATAATTATAACCACAGAAAAAAGAGAAACGATAGTGCCAGAATATCCTGGCTCGCTCACCTTTTAATTAAAGGTGTCGGTATAGTAAAAGAGCGAGTGGATACCACTACCAGAGGTCCCTTGCCATTTAGTCTCCTCCGCCAAAATCCCTCACCTACAGAGCCGATCTAAGGCCCCGCTACCCGCTACTACTACGGTGAGCGTCTTTGTCGTCATTCCTGAAGATAGCACCCAAGTTTGGGCCAAACAGTGTGTGGAATGCAAAAAGGATGGGTGGGATTTCACTGGGCAACACAGGTCATTGCCCAGAAATAGATTTTTCCTCCATCAAAATCCCTTTTCTGGGCTCGGCCTGTGTCGCTCCGTGAAATAGTACCATGAAATAGTACCATGAAATAGTACCATGAAATAGTCGCTCCGTGAAATAGTACGTGAAATAGTTGCCCTTTCAAGCTTGGAAAGGAAGTGCAAACAATAAAGTGCAAACATACATAGTAACATTGCGTTTTAATAAACCTTAAAGTAAGTTAATCATAAAAGGACATATATCCATAACAACAGAAATGGTAATTAATCACTAAATAGGCAAGGGAACTAAGCCCAAACACAAAGTGATAATATTCAGTATGTACAAAACTACATCCAAAGCAAAGTTATACAGAGACGACAGAGCTAAGCAAGGGTGCTAGTGAAGCAGGCAGAAGGGAAAGAGCTACAGAGATAAATGCTAAGTAATTAGATATCATGCAGTGTCAGGTGAAACTGTGTTTCCGGCTGCCACTGCATAGAATTTAAGGGCTTCTAAAGACTTCAAATAGTGGCGTTCAAATAGTGGCGTTTAAATACTGTCGGAGATTTCCAGCCTGTGTATTTCTTGAGATCGTCAAAGTTCATATGTTGAAAGTAATTGATGGAGGTGGCAACTGCCCTAACATCATGAGCCTGTGGGAAAGACTCCGGATTGGCCTGTTTTATGAAATACAAAATTTGTTGCCTAATCCCTTTTAAGGAAATCGTACCACCTTTTTCCCTAATGAATAATGGACCTGAGAATATCAGGGTAGTCCTGCTTAAGTATGCTTTCAGGGAATTGACTGGACATAGTGACTGGTCCTGTGGAAGTGGTATAATTTTCCATGGGGCCCACTTTTCTTGTGGGTCTTCATTTTTGGCTAAAAATTGACGATCTGGGGAAAGGAGAAGTTCTCCTGAGGGAAGGAATTCAATGTGACCTGGTTCCCTCAAAAGAGCCGACAGTTCTGAAATTCTAGCTCCTGAGGCCAAGCTTATTAAGAATAATGTTTTCCTCAAAAGAGCTATATAGTCACATGAGTCATTATCGATTTCTGAGGCCAATTTAAGGACATAATTTAAAAACCATGAGACTGACCTGGGTCTCTCAGAGGGCCTGGGTCTAGCGCAAGCCTTTGGAATAGAAGAAAAGTATGTGTCTGTTAGATCTATACTGAAACCAAATTGGAAGATCTTCTTAAGAGCAGATTTGGTAGTAGTGATTGTGCTTGCTGCTAGACCTTTCTCGAATAATGTCCTGAAGGAGGTTATGGCCAAATTTGTGGTCATGGTTTGTGCGTTTGAGCCCTTCAGGAACAAGGCCAGTTTCTTAACAGCTGAGTCATTCCCTTTTGTCGGATTCTAAGAATCTGATGTTCTGGGGATCGATGTTGGCATCCCTTTGTGCCGCAAACTTCATGAAGTCCATAAAGTTAGGGCTTTCTGAATTCTTGAGGAAGCGGACACAGTCCGGGTTTGTACTAACTGAGTCAGTTTGGGATTGGGAATCTGTTGAGGCCGGAGTCCCAATTCCAGGAGTAGGGGAAACCAATTGCTTTTGGGCCAATTGGGAGCTACTAAAGCGACGTGTCCTTTGAACGTCCTGAACTTGTCTAGTACTTTCAGGAGAAGATTTACTGGAGGAAACAGATAAATCTTCTTCCACACATTCCAATCTAGAGCCATAGGGTCTGTGGCGTAGACCAGAGGGTCCAGGTTGGGGGCCACGTAGCAAGGGAATTTGTGATTTGACTCCGTGGCAAAGAGATCCACCTGGAGCCCCGGAACCTTTTGACAGATCCATTTGAATGACTCCTTGTCTAGGGTCCACTTCGATTCCAGTGGGGCGGAGCGTGATAGGGCATCTGCTACCACGTTCCTTACGCCCGCTAGGTGGGTGGCTGATAGGTGCCATTTGTTCCTGTCCGCCAAGGTAAATATGGCTATCAAGACATGATTCAGGTGGCTTGATTTGGATCCGCCCTGTTTATGCAGTGGACTACCACTGCGCTGTCACGTACTAGCTTGATGTGAACCTTCTTGGAAGGTCGAAGCCTTTTCAGAGTGAGAAACACTGCCATGGTTTCCAGTACAATGATATGTAGCTGGCAAAATGGTAAGGACCAGGTTCCATGGACCTTTTTGTACTGTGAGTACCCGCCCCATCCGCTTAGTGAAGCGTCCGTGTGGATCACTAGTGACGGTGGGGGAAACTGGAGGAGTACTGCTCTTGACAGGTTCTTGATGTCCGTCCATGGGCGGAGACATTTCCTTAGGGTCGCCGGGATGGAGGCTAGTTTGTATCGAGACCTGCGGTTTGCTTTTGAACGCCAGACGCGGTTTATGTCCTTCAGCCTGGCTTTCAAAAGAATGTCCGTGACTGAAGCAAATTGGAGTGAACCCAAAGATCCTCTCTTGGTTCCTCCGAGATGTCTGTGCATTCTTGAGAAATTGCCTTGTGGACACTTGGCTATTTCTTTCCTTTTCAATGGCGGAATTGATAGAGTGTGAGATCTCAAGTCCCACTGTAGACATAACCACCGGAAGCATGATTCCGGTGTTAGCCTGGACTTGGTCCTGTTTATTTGGAACCCTAAGCGTTCCAGGAACTTGATTACCTTGACCGTCGCCTTATGACATTCCTTGGGATTTGTTGCCCACATGAGCCAATCGTCTAGATAGGCTACTAACATTATTCCTTGTGTCCTCAATTCTTGGACGACTGATTTTGCCAATTTTGTGAAAATTCTGGGGGCAATGTTGAACCTGAATGGCATCACTTTAAAGGAGTAAGCTTGGCTTCCTAGCTTGAAGCCTCCTAGAAAGGGGCGGAAGTGTCTGGCTATGGAACATGATAGTAGGCATCTGTAAGATCTATAGAGGTTGTGACGGCCCCACGGGGAAGTAAGGTCCGTACCTGCGAAACGGTCAGCATCCTGAACTTGTTGCAGAGAATGAATGAGTTTAGATGGGACAAGTCTAGGATTATTCTTTGCTTTTCTGAGCCTTTCTTTGGCACGCTGAACAAGCGCCCTTGAAACTAAGTTCCTGACCCTTGATACAACACCTCTGTGAAGAAGATCCTGGGTATATTCTACCAATTCCGCTGTTGGTCTCTGATAGAAGCTGTTGGATGGAGGAGGATCTTGAAGCCAACCCACCCCAGACCTTTGGTCACAATGCTCTGAGCCCAATTGCTGAACCCCCATCGGTGGCAGAAGAGGTACAACCTCCCTCCTACCTTGGGACTCTCACTGGTTTGCCGATGGACGTCCACCAAGTGCTCCTCGGAAACCTCTGCCCCTGCTAGCAGCCCATCCGGCTCCTCTCTGACGAAAGGAACCTCTGGCCCGGCTACCTCTAGCGAACCTATTGAATGGCTGAAAGGACTGGGCCTCAAAAGCCGCGTTATAGGCCGGCGAGACAGCAAAGGAGGTTGAAGGTTGGGGCTGTTGCGACAGTTGCGTCAGAAGCACAAACTGCTGTTGCGGTTGTGTTTTTGACGCAGCCTGCTGTGGTACTTGAGGTACCTGGACTGCCTGTACTAGAGCTTGCTGAGGGGCCTGGAAGGGCTGGAACTTCCTAGGCCTCTTTTTCGATTTAGGGTTGGATCCGGTGGATTCCGGTTTCCTTTTTGGAACGAGACCCCACCGGATCTTCAAGCTCTGGTTTACTTTGGAGGCCTCGTATAAAACCTCAGTCACGACAGGGTTGGGGAAGAGATCTGTGCCCCATATGGATGAGGCGATCAATTTGTTCGGTTTGTGGCGGATGGTGGCTTCCGCCAGAACATGCTTCCTACAGTTCCGTCTTGCAATGACAAAGTCATAGAAGTCGCACTGCATTGTATGCAGTAGTGACTTGGCCATAACCTTAAATAACGGTTCTTGTTCGTAAACAAGAGCCGTCATTTCCGCCATTGTTAAGGAGCTGAGGGACCTGCTTAGCCTAGTCCGGGCGTCATACTCCGTCTGGATAAGGTTTTCCGAGAGCCTCGGTAACCTCTCATTGAACAGCGCTGTGGCACAGTCAGGTTTGAGTTTACCTAAGAAAATACAGGAAGGAAGGCTTTGATGGTATGGACACCTGTTACAAAGGGAGGAACGTCATGTTGGAAGACATACGATGGAAATGGAAGTGCAGGGTAGAAGGAAGAAGGGAAGACCAAGAAAGAGATGGTGTGATTGTGTAGGGGAAGATATGGAATTGAAAGGTATAAATGAGAACGAGGCACAGGACAGAAATCGAGGGAGACGACTCATTCGCAATGGCGACCCCATATAAAAATGGGTTTAAGCTAGGAAGAAGAAAGTAGGAGCTGCCCCTTCAAAGTAGTTCTCAGAACCTGGGATTAGGAGGGAGGTTGGCTCTGTTTCCCGGAGCTGAGGCATGGGCTTGTCCTTCAGAGCTGCTTGGTAGGTGGCTTCCACCACTTTAAGTGTGAGAGGGAATGACGTGCCCTCCACCGTTGTGAAAATGGTGAAGGGGCTCTTAAAAGCGGTGAGGCGAGTATTCTTGCACTCCCACTCCGCCAAGCTCCGTAACCAAGCCTGCTGAGCCTGTTCCCGGGGAAGGATAACAGTCTCTTTTGGGACTTTATCTTCCCTCATCATGGCTGCGTCAGTTAGGCGGACGTAGCCCATGAACGGGGGTTGGAGATTTTCGGGGTAGAACTCGAAGTCCTCAAGCCTTCCAGAATAGTAGAGGAGAAAGCCTCAGGGTCAAAGGAAGACTGGGTTTTCTCCTTACGAGGTCTATGTTTGGAAGACTTGGCAGAAGGGATAGCCTTCACCTTGTCAGCCCCGGGATGGTGAGCTGGTGGCTTAGTGACAAGGGAAGAGCTCGACTTCTTTGGCAGGTTCTTGTCTTTGGCAGGTTCTTGTCTTTGGCAGGTTCTTGGTTTTGGGTTTGAAGTCTGTAGAAGACTTCACTTTGGGGATCACTGCTCCGGATCCACCACCGAGAACCTTCTTTGCTCTGGGGAAGATGAGATCCGCCATGTCCTGGGCCAGGATGTAAGGGCATCCCTTGGGAGAGTTCCTCCCGAACCCTCCGACCCAGGCTTTCAGGGAGGTCAGCGCTGCTGTCCGGACCACTTCCAGGCCCTGTAAGAGGGGTTAGTATTAGTACTTAAAACTAGAGACAGAATTAACTCAGTATAAAAACCAAAACCAGTATAAATGAGACCCATTATATCAATATAAAAACGGAGTGAAATGCGACATACCTTGGCGGAAGCTTCATTCACGAGAATGTAGCACACGGAGTAGTTCTCGTGGTGCCACACGGTGAAGTCGTCCACCCTCACTGCACACCCGGCGCGAGAATGGCACACCTCATAGCCACAGGGGTCTTGGAGCACTGCGTTGCAGCCCCCTTCTTGAAAACAGGTAACCTGTAAGTCAAATGATACATGAGTATCATCGACAACCTTTGGAATAGTTCCAAGGTTGTGAAGTATGAGACTACCGCCGGAGTAGCTCCGGCGGCAGTATGCACATAGTATACACATAAATATATATAATTTAATATATATATCTAAGGGATAATTGTCACCCTGTCACAACCAACTCCGGGGTCTGTAAAACTTAACGTGATGTAACAAGGGGAGTATGACTTCAATAGAACTCCGGCAGGAGCCGGAGTTCCAGGTGTCCCCGACGCCGGGTGAGTAACATTCAAAGAAAGAAACAGGGTGCAGAGTGTTGTAAACGGGTGACAAATATGGCGAAATAATGAAATAAAAATAAAAATGAGAGAAAGATGTCCTAGAGTGGGTAGGCTAATCGCAAATCCGAAGATTTGAGTGTGTTAGCCGTGTCACGCATAGCGGCTAGTCATTATGCCGTACCGAAAGAATCGGGGGGCAGGCGACTAGGGGCAGAAGGACAAGAATACGAAGGGACAAGGTCCTAACGTAAAGGCATGAGGGCCAAAAACTCCTAACGACAGAGAATCGGGATCTAAACAGGCTAGGCTAAGATCCGAAACATGCGGTCGGAGTAAAAAAACCCCGTGAAAGGACTAGTATGTAAAAAACAAAGCTAACTGCATTAATAGGAACAAATAATATTTATTAATATTATATATATATATATATATATATATATATATTTATATATATATATATATATATATATATATATATATATATATATATATATATATATATATATTATATATATACAGTAGACCCTTGACTCACGAACACAATCCGTTCCTAGACCTTGGTCGTGTTCCAATGTTCGTGACTCGGAGCTAATTTCCCCATAAGGTTTTAATGGGAATAATATTAATTAATTGTTCTCGACCCCTACGAACCAATATATATTATGTATATTTTGCCTTATTTTACACAGATAATGTAAAAGTCAGTGTAAAAAACCTTAATATATCTAATAATATAATTTAAAATGGTAAACTAACACTATAAAAACGTTTGTAAAGTGAACACTTACTATGACTGGCGAGACTTCTGGCTTGACGGACAAGAGAAGAGGAGGGTGGTGGGTGGGGAGGAGGTTATTGTGCGGAAGGAGACCCTCCCCCATCCAGGTCGGGGAGATCTCGTTCCGGAGATTCAACTCTTCTAGGTTTTTTTGGTGAACGTTTAATCACAACTTATCCAATGTCTGTTGCCTTTTCCTTCCTTGCATAACTTTTCTGAAATGGCTCATTAAATTTTCATTGAGCATATTCACGATCCTGTCGTAACAATTTTGTCGGATGATACAATTCAAGGAAGCACTGGACATCATTCCACTTTTCCAATGCGGCTTTTATCACATCACTGCTGACATCTGTAACTTCCTCCCCAGCCTCCTCTTCGTCAGTTGATTGCTCCCGAGCAAGTTGCTCCTGCTGCTCTTTGTGGAGTTGAACAAGTTCGTCCGCAGTCAAATCTTCTGAATGTTCAGCGACCAATTCTTCAACATCTTCGTCGTTGACTTGTAGACCCATACTGTTGCCCATGGACACAATTTCTTGCACAATCTCTGCATCGAAGCCCTCAAAGTCACGGACAGTTACGCACTGGGGCCAAAGTTTCCGCCACGCAGAATTTAATGTGCGGTACGAACTTCAGTCCATGCGTTATCAATGAGGGTTATGCAGTGAAAAACATTAAAGTGCTTCTTCCAAAATTCTTTTAAGGTTAATTTTGTCTCTTCAGTTACACGGAAGCATCTGGAGAAGAGCGCCTTCGTATATAATTTCTTAAAATTGCTAATGACTTGTTGGTCCATGGGCTGGAGAACAGAGGTCGTGTTGGGTGGAAGGAACTTGAACTGAATGAAGTCATGTTCACTGCAGTCCAGCCAAAGTACGAAGGGTGCCGGGGCATTATCCATGATCAGAAAGGCACCGCAGGGGTAGCTTGTTCTCTGTTAGGTACTGACTCACGGTCGGCGCAAACACTTCATCAATCCTACTCCATAACAAGTTCCGTGTCACCCATGCTTTTTGTATGGCCCTCCACATTACAGGCAGTCTGGCCTTATTTACGTTGTGCTGCTTAAAGGCACGCGGGTTATTTGAATGGTAGACAAGTAGCGGCTTTAGTTTCAAGTCGCCACTTGCGTTTGAGCATAACAAAAGAACGTAAGCCTATCCTTCATTGGCTTGTGGCCTGGGGAGCGCCTTCTCTTCTTGGGTGATAAATGTCCTGTTGGGCATCTTCTTCCAGAAGAGGCCCGTTTCATCACAATTGAAAATCTGTTTGAGCGACGTATCCTTCGGCCTCCACGAACTCGGCAAACTCAGTCACGAATGCCTCAGCAGCAGCCTTGTCTGCGCTAGCAGCCTCACCATGCCTAATTACAGAGTGAATTCCAGTTCTTTCTTGAAGTTATCAAACCACCCTTTACTAGCCTTAAAATCATCTGGCGTGGCACTAGTAGAAGGAGTTTCCTTCAGCAAACTCTGATACACTTGCCGAGCTTTCTCGCAGATGAATCGGCTAGTTTACACTATCACCTGCCATCTGTTTTCTCATGTACCCACTTCAAAATTATTTTTTTCTGCCTCTTCGACGGGTTTGCGATCTCATCTTGGTTAGTACTGTCACTCCCTTCGCAACATTTGCTTCTTTAATGGCATCCTTGTTTTTCAAAATTGTCGAAAGTTGTCGACTTGGCCCATGCTTGTACTCACTTGCGATATCGGTCACGCGAACACCACGTTCAAACTTTTCTATAATTTCTTTCTTTGCTTTATTTCAATGGTTATCTTCCTCTGCACCCTCTTCTCACCATCACTCTTCACTTTCTTACTTTCACCACCACTCTTCACTTTCTTAGGGCCCATTATGAAGAAAATCACAAGTTTTTAGCGCAAAAAATGCTAAGCGAATTGACGAACGTCTTGTACACAATGAGATGAGACAAAGAGCGATGCGTGGGTGACGCCGTGTGTGGCGGCTGGAGGATGGCTGTTCCCATGGCAACTCAAACGCTCTCACGTGTGCTGGGCGATTTCGCGCCATTTTTCAAATGTTTGTGTCTAAAAATTAGTTTGTGAAACAAAGTGAATTGTTATTTTCCAGAAATTTCCAGCATTTTTCAAATGTTCATGTCTCAAAATTAGTTCATGACCCAAACAGAATTTTTATTTTCCGCATTTTTTTTTTTGTTCGTATCTCAAAGTTAGTTCGTAGGTCAAGGGTGAAATTTTACCTATAATTTTTTGGTCGGGGATCGAGTTGTACGTGGGTCAATGCGTTCGTGAGTCAAGGGTCTACTGTATATATATATATATATATTATATATATATATATATATATATATATATATATATATATATATATATATGAATATACTGCTGAACATAGTAGGGTCCAAATGGTATGGGGGACCAAATGGAGCATGTGAAACCGCCATGCGGTCGACGAGCCGAGGGAAGGCGGCGCAAGAACAATGGATCTCCCACTACTGCACTTCTAAGACTCAAAAACACGTCTAAAACGTAGAAGATCCTCGTAAAAGGGGATCTAAAACCTTAATAGCAGTACTTAACTTGGATGTAGAAGCTTGTTGAGCCATCTTGGAAACAAAGGATAAAATTCCTAGTGTGAACACAGCACAGAACAAAAACGTGTGTGGCGTCGACAATGATATTGAAAGGAATGACGACAAAGACGCTCACCGTAGTAGTAGCGGGTAGCGGGGCCTTAGATCGGCTCCTCTGTAGGTGAGGGATTTTGGCGGAGGAGGAGACTAAATGGCAAGGGACCTCTGGTAGTGGTATCCACTCGCTCTTTTACTATACCGACACCTTTAATTAAAAGGTGAGCGAGCCAGGATATTCTGGCACTATCGTTTCTCTTTTTTCTCTGGTATATATAGAAATATTTATGCCTTAGAAATGAGTATTAAAGGAAACATTTCACGGAGCGACACAGGCTGAGCCCAGAAAAACTGTATATGACATATAGCTCCCCAAGGTAAAAATTTAAATTTATAAAAAACAATAGTAATTACCCATGCATTCCAATCCTTCATATCGAAGCTGAGTTCCAGATGCATCGATGCATTCCACGAAAAAGTCTGGTGTGAAATGGCGAGGTAGACAATATTCCTCATCTTTGTCCTTTTCAATCCATTCATTTGATCCTTTCTGAAGTATCTTCCCTCCTCTGTGCACTATGAAATGAGCAGCTGCTAGTTCACATCCAAGAGCAGTAACACGCTCTTCAATATATCTGTTGAAAGAGAATTCTTGTATAAGTTACTATGCAATTTGTGTCAATTCCCTAACTATATACTGTACTATGTACTTGAAAAAAATTTAAGAGATGTTTGGCAGTGTTCCATGCCATGTTAAAAAGTCCAGCAACATGGAACAAAAATCATTAATGACACCATCTAGTTAATCTTAAATCTTTGAGAATCTGCTAATATCGTATGATGTCGAACAAATTTAATTCCTTGGGATTCAAATTCCGTCAAAGGACATCATGTGTCAATGATAAAATTGTAAAAAGCAGCCACATATATTTTGATGTAGAGTAGCATTAGGATTGTTTTAGGAGAAAGTTGGGGATGGTTTACCCATATCTCCTCTTGAAGCAGGGGCAGTTCAAAGCGAATTATAATAAAGTAAAAACAGAAAATAAAAACTTTAACTTATTTTTCCAGCTGTTACTTATGTTTTCTATATGCACTAACTTGTATACACAACAAAGAAATTTATCACAATTTTCCAAGAAGCAAAAAGATTTTATAAATATGATATTGTTATGATACAATAAGGTTTGTTCATACTTACCTGGCAGATATATATATGTATTCCTGTATTCTCTGAGGTCCGACAGAATTTCAAAAACTTACGACACACATAGTGGGAGGCCAGGTGGTTAGTACCCATTCCCGCCGCTGGGAGGCGGGTATCAGGAACCATTCCCATTTTCTATTCAGATTTTCTAGTGCCACTGTCTCCTGAGGGGAGGTGGGTGGGCACTTTAAATATATATCTGCCAGGTAAGTATCAAAAAACTTTATTGTATCATAACAATATCATTTTGTTCATGAAGCTTACCTCTCAGATATATATATAGCTGAATCCCACCTTTGGAGGTGGGGAGAGACAGAATAGGATTTAGGAAACAAATACATGTAGATGATTGACATCTTGGTTCCTTACCTGTTAGCATAGCTGACTTCGTGATTACTGTCACCCAAGTCCGCTTCTGCTTTACTAGAGTCTCCAGCAAGGTAGTGACCTATATAGCTGGTGAGTTCTAGATGATCTGTCAACGGGGGTGTGACCACAATGTGACTAGACCATTTGACCATACTATGAGGGCAACGAAGCAATAAACCACCACCTGACCAAAACTAGCCAAAGTTAAGATAGCCTATCTTAAGCTAAAGACTGGGAAATCCGCCTCCGGCGGCCGACCCGACAACCATAAATGCAATAAAATTAAAAACTCCTCCTAGCCATTTTCTACAGGATAGGATGAGTGCTACTTCCTGCCCCCAAAATTGTGTCTGCGGAGACGTATGGCCCTAGCGAACAGCAGTTCTCGTATGTCGTCTTCACGTCCCGCAGGTAGTGTGAAACAAACACCGAGTTGCTTCGCCAAAAGATGGCACCCAGGATGTCACAGAGCCATATTCTTTTGGAAAGCTACCGAGGTTGCAATAGCTCTCACTTCATGCGCATTCACTTTAAACAATTTCATATCACTATCATTACAAGATGAATGAGCCTCCTTGATGGTGTCTCTCAAGAAGAACGCTAGAGCGTTCTTAGACATCGGTAAGTCTGGCCTTCTTACCGAACACCACAAGTTGCTTGAAAGGCCTCGACAATCCTTCGTTTTCCGCAAATAAAATTTGAGAGCCCTGACAGGGCACAGGACTCTCTCTGGCTCTTGTCCAATAATTTCAGCCATCCCTTTTATCTCAAAACTCTTAGGCCAAGGGTTGGACAGATTTTCATTTTTAGCTAGGAACGTTGGGCTCAATGAACAAACAGCATTATGCCCTTTGAAGCCAATATGCTTACTGATCGCTTGAATTTCGCTAACCCTCTTCGCCGTCGCCAGAGCAGTTAGGAAAATACCCTTTCTTGTAATGTCCCTCAAAGATGCATCCTGGAGAGGTTCAAACGGACTGGACGTCAAGAACTTCAGGACCACGTCCAAGTTCCAGGAATGCAGCTTAGGTTGAGCTACCTTCGTGGTCTCAAAGGGTCTTAATAAATCATGAAGGTCCTTGTTATTAGCCAAATCCAGGCCTCTGTGTCTAAACACTGTCGACAACACGCTCGTGTAGCCTTTAATTGTCGGGACTGCTAACTTTAAGTCATTCCTTAGAAAAAGGAGGAAGTCTGCTATTTGGTTCACAGAGGTCGTGGTAGAGGAAACGCCCTTCTTTCTACACTAACTCCTGAAAGCAGCCCACTTGGATTGGTACACTGCAAGACAGGAAGCTCTCCTTGCATTGGCAATAGCTCTTGCCACTGGTCTTGAAAAACCTCTCGCTCTGGCCAACTTTTCGATAGTCTGAACACTGTCAGACTCAGAGCGGAGAGGTTTTTGTGGTACCTCTCGAAGTGGGGCTGTCTGAGTAGATCTGTCCTCAAGGGTAGCGTTCTTGGGAAGTCTACCAAGAAGGTCATGACCTCTGTGAACCATTCCTTCGCAGGCCAAAGCGAGGCAATCAAAGTCATTCTCGTCCCTTCCGATGCTGCGAACTTCCTCATGACTTCTCCCAAGATCTTGAACAGGGGGAAGGCATAAAGGTCCATCCCTGTCCAATCCCAGAGAAGGGCATCTATCGCTACTGCTCCTGGGTCGAGAACAGGGGAGCAGTATAACGGAAATCTCCTCGTCCTCGATGTAGTGAAAAGGTCTACTAGAGGACGTCCCCATAGCCTCCACAGCCCCTGGCATACCTCCTGATGAAGAGTCCATTCGGTCGGTAGCAGTTGATCTTGCCGACTGAAAAGATCTGCACGGACGTTTTCGACACCTGCTACGAACCTCGTAAGGATCGTTACGTCTCGAGCTTGTGCCCACAACAGGATCTCCCTCGCTAGACTGAACAGGGCCGAGAGTGCGTTCCTCCCTGTTTCTTGAGGTAAGCCAGAGCTGTGGTGTTGTCTGAGTTGATCTGGAGAATTCGGTTTGAGACTTGGTCTTCGAAGAATTGGAGAGCCAAATGAATGGCCGCCAACTCTTTGAGATTTATGTGCCAGGACACCTGTTCCCCTCTCCAGGTGCTTGACACTTCCTCCCCCCCTAGTGTTGCTCCCCATCCTGAGGAACATGCGTCGGAAAACAACACTAGGTCGGGGCTCTGAAGCTTGAGAGAGAACCCCTCTGATAGCTTGACGGGGTCGAGCCACCACTTTAGGTGATTCTTTACTACCTTCGGGATCCTCAAGATCGAATCTAGATCCTCCTTGTCTAGCCAGTTTTCCGCCAGGAAAAACTGGAGAGGTCTGAGGTGCAGTCTCCCCAGGGAAACAAACTTCTCCAGCGAGGAAATGGTCCCCAGCAGACTCATCCATTCCCTCACCGAGCATGTTTCTTTCCCCAGAAAGGCTGAAACTTTGTCTAATCCTTGCTGCTGACGTTCCTGGGACGGAAAAGCCCGAAAAGCCACTGAATCCATCTGAATCCCCAGATACACGATGGACTGCGTCAGGATCAGATGGGACTTTTCGAAGTTTACCAGAAGTCCCAGGGACTTCGCTAAAGCCAACGTCGTGTGAAGGTCCTTCATACACTTTGCCTTCGGAGAGGCTCGAATCAGCCAGTCGTCTAAATAAAGAGAGATCCTTATGTTGGAAAGATGAAGCCATCTCGCCACATTCTTCATTAAGATTGTGAATATCATCGGGGCTGTGGTTAACCCAAAGCAAAGCGCCCTGAATTGAAAAACTTTCCCCTTCAGGACAAACCGCAGGTACTTCATCGACTGAGGATGGATCGGGACGTAAAAATAAGCGTCCTGAAGGTCTAAGCTCACCATCCAGTCGCCTGGTCTTAAGGCCCCTAGAACTGACTGAGGCGTTTCCATTTTGAACTTTTGCTTTTCTACAAACAAGTTCAACCTGCTGACATCTAACACTGGTCGCCATCCTCCCGACTGTTTCGGCACCAGGAACAACCTGTTGTAGAAGCCTGGGGATTCCAGGTCTAGGACCTGTTCCACAGCCCTCTTTTCGAGCATTTGCTCGAGCAGATCGTACAGAATCTGCTGCTTCTCCTGATGGTAAGAGGGTGATAAATCCCTGGGTGTTGTGCACAGCGGGGGCGGTTCGAGGAAAGGGAACTTGTATCCTTGCTCGATGACATTGAGGGACCAGTTGTCCGCCTCGCTCTCTCTCCAGGCTTTTGCAAATAAACGAAGCCTGGCTCCGACTGGTGTCTGAAGGACAGACGTCTCATTTTTTACCCCTGGTCTTGGAAGGGGCTCTGCCTCTGGGAAGACCTCTTCCTCGAGGAGACGATTTCGAGGAAGTTCCCCCTCGAAAGGGCTTCTGCTTCTTGGAAGCTTGACCCAGCGTAGAAGTCGAAGGGACTGCCGGACGTCTGGAAGACTGGGCCAGAAGGTCTTGTGTAGCCTTCTCTTGCAGGCTGACGGCTAGATCCTTGATCATTGCCTGGGGGAAGAGATGGCTCGAAAGAGGGGCGAACAGCAACTCTGCCCTCTGAGCGGGAGAAACGGACTTCACAGTGAAGTTGCAGTGCAACACTCTCTTTTTCAAGAGCCCGTACAAAAGTGCGAAGCCAGCTCCTCCGAACCATCCCTGACGGCCTTGTCCATACACGCTAGCACGCTGGACAGCTCCCCCAGACTAATCGAGTCCGGACTCCGAGACTGAACATCTGGGACTCCCAAGCACCAGTCCAAGAAGTTAAAAACTTCCATCGTCCAGAACAGTCCCTTAAGATGGTGGTCCAACTCAGAAGGCGTCCACGACACCTTCGCCGATGAAAGTAGAGACCTCCTCAGAGCGTCAACCAGGCTGGCAAAGTCGCCTTGGGCAGAGGAGGGAACCCTCAACCCAACGTCCTCTCCCGTCTCATAACACATCCCTGCTTTGCCATTAAGTCTCGACGGAGGCAGGGCAAATGAAGTCTTTCCTTGAGCCTTTCTCGAGTCCCTCCAGTCATGGACCTTCTTAAATGCTCTCTTGGTCGAAAGGGAAGTCTTCATCTTTACAAATCCTGGTGATTTACTGGATTTGGACGAGGAAAACTGAGAAAGAGGAGAACGAGGGGCCAAGGGTTGAAACTTGTCTCCAAACGAAGAACGAAGAAGACGGGCCATGACCTGGTAATCCGATGAAGCGGATGTTGAAGGCTGCTCTTCATCTACTGCCTCCGTAGAACTGCTAACTTCTTTTACCGGAGCAACTGACGGGTCCACCGACTGGAGAGGTCTAAGACCTATAGGCCTCACTCTCAAAAGAGATCTGCATTTCGAAGCAGAACCCTCCGCACCAAGCAGGACGTCTTTCACAACTGCCTCCAATGCGTCCGGCAAAACTGCAGAAAAAACGTCTTGAAGAGCGTCTTGACCAGCGTCTTGACAAGCGTCCTGATGAGCGTCCAGGCGTCGGCGAGCGTCCACAGAAGCGTCCCAATGAGCGTCCATACGAGCGTCCTGAAAAGCGTCCAGCTGGGCGTCCTGCCGAGAAGTCCGACGAGCGTCACGACAAGTGTCTTGACGATCGTCCCGACAGGTGTCTTGACGATCGTCCCGACGATCCTTTCGACGCGACGAAGGAGCTAGTGAAGCGTCAAGCTTAGCAGCTTGAGGAGCGTCCTGCCTCGCAGCAGTCCGAGCGTCACGAAGAGACGTGGGAGGAGCGTCTTGATGAGAATGAAGACGATCCCTGCTACGATGAGCTTGAAGATCTTCCTCTCTCTCAAACGACGAAAGTTTGAGGAGACGTACATCGCGCCCTCTAGACAAATGCTGGGGTGCCGAACGAAATCTAGAGGGCGACGAAACAGGTGAAAGAGACGAGCGAGGAGAGGGAGAGGGGGACTGCCTGGACCTCTTGATAGACAGTCTGTCATCCTTCCTACAACGACGAGGCTCTGCCTCTCTCTCTGCAAGGAACAAAGCTAACTGTTGCTGTATTGACAGGAGCATTCTCTTGGTAGGAGAAGACTCCTTCTCAGGAAAAGGGCTAATCCTGTGGGAAGACGAGGGGCGAGGGGACACCTTCTTCCTTCTCACAGGAACAGCTCTCTCCCTAGAGCGACTGGGGCGCTCAACAGCGTCATCCTCGGATGACGTCCTGGTCCTCTTCTGCGGTGGGAAGGCGTCGAAATCTGGAGAAGACCGCAAAACATCCGGAGAAAAAGGACGTGAAGCGTCCTCCTCTCTGAAGCTTCTCTTCAAGGGTCGAGAGTCCTTCTGAGAGCTCCACACCTTGGGCGGGGAGGACGCTTCGGAGGACGAGAAGCAATCCTTCAGGAGACGTGCACGAGCATGCTCCTTGGCAGCCTGGGAAGCGTCAACAAGTCCTGCCGAAGGTACGCCAGATTGGTGGGGAGCCCCCGTAACCCTCCTTCGGCTTTCGACATGCCCACTCCCTGATTTCTGGGAGTCCGACAGAGATACAGGCCTAGAGGCATTATGGGGCCGATCTGACGCCCCCTCCACAACACTAGGGGCACTATCACTGCGCTTCACTGCACTAGATTCCAAGGCGAGCACTTTGGATTCCAGATTACGGAGCGAATCCAAAATCACAGAAAGGGCATTACCCTCCACAGACACAATCTCAGGGCCCGTAGGCAACACCACAGGGTTAGGAGAAACAAAGTCTACTGGAGGGTTAGCAGGAGAAATATTACTGCCCTCATGCCTACTGCCTGATACACTCCTGGACGAAGACCTCCTGATTCTGTCACGCTCTAACTTGCGTACGTAAGAATCATACATCTTCCATCCTGAATCAGACAAACTTTCACACTCCTTACAACGGTCATTAATCAAACACAAATGTCCCCTACAATTCGTGCATACAGTGTGGGGATCTACCGAAGCTTTCCGTAGCCTCACCTTACACTCATCCATACAACATACTCTGACACTAGCAGAACTAGAACCAGACATCTTAGTTATAGGAAAAATCAAAGCCAAAATCAAAAACAGTCCACAAAAGCGTGTGCCTAGCCACAGATCCAAAGTCAAAACCAAAAGGCAATCAAGATACTTAAGTGACAATGAGAAGTTAACGAAATCCAGAGCGGAGGTACTGAAAACAGGTGTTGACAGTACCGGCGACAGAGAAAATCTGAATAGAAAATGGGAATGGTTCCTGATACCCGCCTCCCAGCGGAGGGAATGGGTACTAACCACCTGGCCTCACACTACGTGTGTCGTAAGTTTTTTAAATTCTGTCGGACTTCAGAGAATACAGCTACTACATATATATCTGACAGGTAAGCTTCATGAAAAAAAAGCTTTTTTACCTACAGGAATTAAAGCAATATCTGTTCTTAGCTACCATCAATATACTATACGGTGCAAAATGAATTTATGAATCATTGTTTTTATTTATAGGAATGAAAGAAATCTCTGTTCTCAACTAACTATAATAGTACATATAATACAATATTGTAAGGACAGCATTTCCACCGAAATTCCCGTCCTTCCATTGTACATACCTTTTCACATACATACCAAAATGTAGAGCAGTTTGCGGCCTTTCCACCCATATATATATATATAATCAAAATATGTTTCCTGTAAGCTTAATTATATGTATATTTGTAGGTGCAAGACAGTATAATCACAGCGGGACTCCGCTCCCTTATTAGGACAGTAGCGGTTTCGGCCACTCACCCTAGAAAACCATTAGCGGAATTAATATGGCATTCAGTCTTGGTTTTCTGGAGCTCCTATCTGCAGTCGACCAAAATGGCATTAGCGGACTTCATACGGCACATCCTCTACAGGAGTGTTTTGGCATTTTTCCTCACGGTTTGGCCCGCCTTTAATGAGATGGCGGACTTGGAGAACTTAAATCAAGAATTGGAGCTTACTAATGCCCTCCCAAGTGGTTCCTTGATGGCCCGAGCCACGCCCCGATCCATGTCCTTGTGAGCCATACTCCATCAAACTGCCACCCTTCTCCTGGCAGAACGTCGCAGCCTGGCTTGACCACGCGGAAATCCAGTTTCAGCTCCAAGGGATCACCCAGAGGGGACCAAGTTGGACCTGATTGCCACAGCTGTCCCGGAGGAAGTGTTCAACCGTCTCGCCCCATGGATGGGCACCCAACCCAGAGCGCTGCCCTACAGTGATCTGAGGACACAACTGATCCAGGTCTTCTCCCTCCCGGTTCCCGAGAGAGCCGCCCAAATCTTCAACCTGGTGGTCATCCTTTGGTCAACGAGAACCCAAGGTTAGCCTGACACAAGCTCCAGGCCCTGGAGGCTAAAAACCACCACACGGGCCGCGAAACTCGTCTCCCCACTGTCAGCCAACAGCCTGCGGCAGGAAGATCCCGAGGAAGTCGGTATCGATGCAGCCTTCCAGAGGAGGAGAGCCCCACAGCCTTTCCAGAACACCGGCTAGTGTTTGTTCCATTAGAAATATGGAAAGAAGGCAAAGAAGTGTGAATGCCCCTGCTCCTTCATGCCTTCAAAAAACGAAGAAGGCGGTGCCCAACACCACCCTCCCTGGTGGCGGCAGTAGCCAAGTCCCGCCCCAAAGAATTCTATGTTGATGATGCAATCTCCAGCCACAGGATGCTGGTCGACACCGTGGCCAAGCAATCGGTGTTCCCACCATCAACAGAGGACTACAGGCGCACCCCTGACGCCCACCAACGGGACCCCCATTTGTTGCTGTGGCACCAAAACTCAGACCATCGCATTCCTGGGTCGGACCTACACCTGCCCCTTTGTCATTGCAGACGTCAGAACCCCGTCCTCGGCGCGGACTTCCTGGCCCACCACAGGCTTCTAGTGGATGTAGCTCGCCAACACCTCCTGGACACAGAAACCTACCACTCACCATGGGCCCCAGGGCACCTGGAATCTGCTCCCTCTCCCCCCACAAGTACAGCTCCCTCCTACAGGAGTTCTTGGATGTTTTCAGACCCGAGCTTCGCCAGGTGGCAGGTGCCACGGCCATGCATAGTGTGTAACACCACATTGAGGCCAAGGGCCCCCTGGCTCACGCAAAGTTCCGCCGCTTCCTGCCAATGCCCCTCCTGGAAGTCAAGAATGCGTTTGCAGAGATGGAGCAGATGGGCATCTGCAAGAAGGCTACGAGCCCATGGGCTTCCCCCCTCCACATGGTAAGGAAGGCAGTCGGTACATGGAGGCCATGCAGGGGCTACCGCTGCCTCAACCTTGTCAGCACACCCGACAGCTAACCCCCTGCCGAACATGCAGGACCTCACCAGATCCCTCCACTGGGCAAAGATTTTTTCAAAGGTGGGCCTTCTAAAATCCTACCTTCAGGTTCCCGTCCATCCTGATGACATCCCAAAGACAGCAATCATCACGCCTTTTGGGTCTTTCATGTTCGCCTTCTCCACCTTCAGCCTGCAGAAGGCTAGAGATACCTTCCAGCGCCTAATGGACAGCATCCTCAGCGATTTAACCTTCTGCATCTACTATGTAGACGATATTCTTATATTTTCCAGGTCGCCAGAGGAACACATGAACCATATTCCGGGCCATCCTCAAGCGCCTGCAGGAGAACGGACTTGTAGTCTGGTTCGACAAATGTACCTTCAGTGCGGAGAAGATGGATTTCCTAGGCCACAAAATCACCCCAGCAGGAGTACGTCCCATGCCATTGAAGGTAGCCGCATTGGAGAAGTTCCCGACACCAACAACGGTCAAGGCCCTACAGGAGTTCATAGGGATGGTGAACTACTACAGGAGGGTCATCTCAGACATCGCCTGCACCATGTGCCCTGAAGGGAAAGCCAAAGAAGCTGGTATGGGAGGAGGCCCAGCACGCCTTCAATCTCAACAAGGTGTCCCTCAGCAGAGCTACAACCTTGGCCCACCAGGATCCCGACGCGCCCGACTCTCACAACTGATGCCAGTCACATTAAACATTCAGAAGATTTTTGTCACAAATTCAGAGAAGCACATATACCTCTTCACAACATAAAACTTTTAAGCCTTGACGTAGATTCCCTATTCACAAAAGTACCAGTACAGGACGTCTTCAGTTTTTTAGGGAAAAATTATCCTCCTATTCAGATCATTTCCCATTGGCGCTTGACAAAATGATAAAGTTAGTTGAATTATGTGCATCTAATAATGTATTTTCATTCGGGGAATCATTCTACAAGCAAAAATTCAAGTTTAGTATGAGTAGTCCTTTAAGTCCAGTTTTAGCCAATCTGTACATGGAATACTTTAAAACTACTGTAATAAATGCAATAAAACCCAAAAACATGCTGTGGATGAGATATGTAGATGATATTCTAACATTTTGGGATAATAGGTGGGGCAATTTTAGTGAATTCCTTTCAAAATTAAATGCATTAGTGCCCAGCATCAAATTTAAAGTTGAATGGGAAACAGACAGTAAAATTCCTTTTCTTGATGTTTTGATAATCAGAGACACGACAGAATACAAATTTACCATATACAGAAAACCAACGTTCTCACTTTCATACATTCATTACTTTAGCTATCATGACATTGCTATCAAGATAGGTGTAGCCAGCAACCTGTTCTTAAGAGCCTTACGAATTTGTTCCCCAGATTTCCTGGACAAAGATTTTGAACTAATTCGTAAGCAACTTTCGTCTTTAAAGTATTCTGACCATATAATTGAGAAAGCAATTCACAAAGCAAACGTAATTTTCTACCGACCCCCTAAAGACAAGACCAGAGATACACCCAACAACGAAATAAAAATTCCACACCTGGACAAGATTAAGAAGGTGACTCAGACCCTCGGAAAATCTAACCCTTTTGCATTTACTTACCCAAACACCTTAGCCAAATCCCTGATTAACATCCAACAAAAGACATCCCCCAAGGACACTGGGGTTTATCAAATCCCATGCCAGGAATGTGACCAATCTTACATCGGATTTACAGGTAAATCACTTCCCCAGAGATAAATACAACACAAACGGTCAGTTAGGTATGGCCAACAGAACTCAGCTATTCTCAACCATATAAATGAACATAACCATAGAATAAACTGGAATTTGTCAAATATAATTTATAGCAGCAACTGCCACTACAAGAATCAAATGATGGAATCGGCCTTAATAAAAGATAGGCAGGTAATGAACATCTCAAAAGGAGCATGGGTTTCAGATACGATTGACAAGAATTTCATTCAACCAACGCTTAAGAAGATTAAAGGAAGATTATCAGCGGGGGTGACCTAAATTGGCTTGCATGTGGATGGACCTCTTGGTATAAATACCACCTTTTCTGTAAACTTTTTTCATTCATTTACCTGAAGAGGGAGACAGCAGTCTCTGAAATATAGTACTTTTTTCTCTATATTTTGGTGTTTTTATGGGCTCCTTTTATGAGATATATATATATATATATATATATATATATATATATATATATATATATATATATATATATATATATATATATATATATATACACACACATATATGGGAAAATAAAAGGCCCATAAAACAGTTTTAATGTTGGAACCATATGTTTTGAGCACTTCCCTCTGTGCTCCGTACAAAAGGAAAATGCTGGAATCTGCTATCATCAATCAAGCCAACAATATGAACCTGTCAGGAGGACACTGGAAATTGGATGAAATTGATGAACTAATTCTTAGGCCGCTCCTCAAGCAGGTATCCAAGAACATCCGACCACCGGATGAGTCGCCAGACAGGAGTTAATGAGGCTAAATATCACCAGGGAATAGTTTATTTCCACCCTTGCCTGGGTCACTAACAGAGACTTACTGCTACATATGTTTTTGTATATATAATCCATATTTTACCAGTGATCTGGAGCACAAAAGGAAGCTCGAAATATATGGTTGCAACATTAAAATAGTGTTTTATGGGCCTTTTATCTTCATATTATAGTTGTAATAATATATATTATATATATAAAATTATGGGCCTTTTATCTTCATATTATAGTTGGTAATATATAGATATATATATATATATATATATATATATTAATATATATATATATAATATATATATATATATATATATATATATACATATACATACATATATATACATATATACACACACACAAACATACACACACACACATATATATTATATATATATATATATATATATATATATATATATATATATATATATATATATACAGTGTTCCCCCCCGTATTCGCGGGGGATGCGTACCAGACCCCCCCGTGAATAGTTAGCATCCGCGAATGTTTGGAACCCCTATAAAAGCGCTAAAAACAGCCTATTTTGTAAGTTAAAACTTAAGAAAAACCACTAAAGATTTTCATACTTGGTTTTTTTTTTAATAGTTTTATCACAAAAAGTGCATTTTATGATGAAATTGATCACAAAAACCAGGAATTTGTGGATATTTCTCATAGAAAAATAACGCGAATGCGCGAATTTTCCGGGGGGCCGCGAATAATGCAAGGAAACATTCCCGAGAGAAATCCGCGAATGTGTGAGTCCGCGAATCCGGAGAACACGAATACGGGGGTCCACTGTATATATATATAAAGATTTTTTGCCACGAAGGGAAAAATGAAAAAGCGAGATAGCCAAGTACTTTCGGTCCTGTTCGGACCCTTTACTGAGGCCTCAGTAAAGGGTCCGAACAGGACTGAAAGTACTTGGCTATCTTACTTTTTCATTTTTTCCTTCGTGGCAAAAAACCTTTATTTATATATAGCATCACGTTTTATATACTTCGTGATAAAGTTATTCATATATATATATATATTATATATATATATATATATATATATATATATATATATATATATAGTGTTACCTCGAGATACGAAATTAATCCGTTCCGAGGCGCCCTTCGTAACATGAGTTTTTCGTATCTTCGACCGCATTTTACATGTAAAATGGCTAATCCGTTCCAAGCCCTCCAAAAACACACCAGTAAATTTCATAATAAAGCTAAATTGACCTATAAACAATGAAATACTACAACAATTTGGACCATTCAATACCTAACTTAATAACGTACTGCTAATTAATTACCTGTGAATAAAGTGTATTAGTGTACATGGTATACAAGAAATACTGTATGTATGTAGTAAAATGTGGGAGCTTACCTTTCGAGTGAGGCTATCTCCGAAAGTGGCGACAGAGGAGGACAAACGGCAGATACGTACGTACGTATGTACACTTAACTTTGCGAAGCACATAAAAAAATGTAAGGAAAACATACATAAACTAAAATTTACGAAACACATTAACAAAACTGTAACACTCAACTTTCAAAAAACTAAAATTAACTTTTTTTTTTCTTTTTTTGATTTTTACTTTTTACTTTTTTTTTTTTTAAACTTTACATTTTTTTTTTTAAAACAAAATTTCAACTTCATCACCACTTTCAACTTTCTCTTTTTTAGTATCACTTGGTTCTTCCTTTTTGCTTACTCCTGCTAATACTAAAGGCCTCTTTAAAAAATAACTATCCAAGGAAGATTGCTTCTGCCTACTTTTCACAATTTTCCTGAAACGACTCAAGCAAACGTCATCGAACTGCGCAAGCATACGACCTGTGTGAGCCTTTTCGGGGTGTCTTTTTTTCTACAAATGATTGCACTTTATGAAAAGCAGCTAGAACATCCTTAATTTCTGCCGTTGTCATAGGGTTGTCCTCCTCCCCCTCGCCGCTACTAGAGAACTCCTCTTGAACGACGTTATGTTGCATGGCCTCCAACTCCTTCAGGTCATCCATTGTAAGCTCTCTTGGTGCTCCTCGAGAAGGTCGTTGATGTCATCCTCGTCGACAACCAGCCCCATGGACTTGCCGAGTGCAACGATCTCATCAAGATCTGGTTGCAAAACAGTTTCAGGATCGTCAACTGTTTCTGAATCTGCAGCACCAGCTTCACCCACGTCGAGTCCCTCAAAGTCTCGGGCGGATACAGCATCGAAATGCTCCTTCCAAAATTCATGCAAGGTGAGGTTTGTGGTATCGGTTATGTCGAAACATCTCTTGAAAAGATGATTTGTATACAGCTTCTTAAAGTTCGATATCACTTGCTGGTCCATGGGCTGGAGGAGAGGGGTAGGCAGAAGATAAAGAACCTTGATGAAGGAATACTCTGCTAGGATATCTTCCTCGAGGCCAGGAGGGTGGGCAGGGGTATTGTCCAACACCAGCAGACATTTCAGAGGGAAGCGCTTCTCTTCCAAGAATTTCTTCACTGTCGGGCCGAAACACAGATTTACCCACTCCGTGAACAAAAGCCTCGTTACCCAGGCTTTCGCATTAGCCCTCCACATCACTGGAAGCTTCTCCTTAAGCACTTTGTGGGCCTTTAAGGCTCGAGGAGTCTTGGAATGATAGACCAGTAGGGGCTTCACCTTGCAA
>NC_087202.1:69985380-70005380 GCF_015104395.2 Macrobrachium nipponense | reverse complement strand
TATGGCACCGATAACCAAAACTTAACCCATTATTGTGCCATAAATTGTCAATTTTTTGGCACTTGTCTATGGATCGCCATTAACCGAGTGCACGATAACCTGGGACTGACTGCCTGTGTATTATATATATAATATAGGGTATATCTCAAGTATGGAAGGCACCATTAAAACATTTTGGTTTAAAGCTAAGGACTACATTTTGGTGGATTGACTCCCACCCTTCCCAAATAGTGAATGACAAAAAAAGCTACATTTGCAAAATATATAGTGGGATATAAGCCCTTAGGTGATGCCTGGGGTCACCGCTAAGCCCACATCGGTTCTGTCAAATGTCTTAATCTGCTTCATTTTTGCCTTATGAAAGATATTGTCTCTATGGTCAGGGTCCCAAGCTCTATTGGAAAGGTCGATCCTATTATCATGTTGTTTTATCGGTGAAGATTCTATCATCTGACATTTGTATCTACAGTGAGGCGATCTCCAAAAGTGGCGACAGAGGAGGAGGACAAATGGCAGAAAACATGAACACTCAACTTTACGAAACACATTAAAAAATGGCAGAAAACATTAACACTTCTTGATTATCTCCATCTTCGTTCTCCATAGAATGCATCCTCTTCTTTCCGTGAACTTCAGCAACATTCTTGGGACCCATGGCCAATAACGTAAGTAATTAAGTTCACACACAACACGATAAAGTAACTTACAGTACAATGAAAGCAAAATCACTAACATGAATTTACATTAACAAACGAAATATATGTGAACGAACGAATTCCTGTGTTCACGATAACGCTGCCACAAAAAATGGTCAAGGAACGCCTTTACATAGAGGCATGATGCTGACCAATAGGAGAGCAGGATCTACGGTGGTGATTAGCATCAGGAACCAATGGGAGAGCGGGAGGATGGTGGCGAGTCTACTCAGTTGGCGGTGCGCGAGTTTTAAAATTGTTCTCGGTGGTCCGGGCGAATCTCGGACTTTACCCTTTCACAACCTGAATTATTTTCGTAAACAGAAGCAAAAAAATCTTCGTCTTTGCTTTCGTGACTTGGATTTTTTGTAAGTAAGGACTTTCGTATGTCGAGGTTCCACTGTACTTTCTCCACCATAACTAAACATTAGGGGAAAATTAAAATAGATTATTTATATTTGGTATGAAAATGAGAGTACCCATATCAAAAGATTTTTTCTTACCTTTGATCGATTACCGCCTTTGTATCTTGTAATTTGTTATACCATGTCTTAAGTGCTTTAGGAGAGAAGTTTAATGGTTTTTGTAATGCACGAACAAAATCAACAGTAATTCCCTTTTCAGGTGCAAAGTAATGAAAAAAGCCAGTCCACTCTTCTTTTGGCCTATTCCATCTGGAAAGGAAAAAAAACATATTTGAAAAAAGTGAAAGCGATTACCCAGAATATTTATCAGAAGTATGTACAATTAATTTCATAACAGATTAATCAGCTTTACACTAAAACTATCCACATATATTTTTTTCAAAAGCAGACATCTTTGACATTATAGTAATAATATCAACTTTAAAAATAATATTTCTTAATTTCTTAATGGTATATCATCACACATACTGCTTCTGTTCAGTTTCTAAAGTAGCACATAGTTTTCTCATTCATTATATAAGATTTTCTAATCAAGATCCTCTTCACCATCACCATAAATGGTTTTAAGTTTGCTTTTCCATTTGAGGATTAGACAAGAAATGAGTTCTCTCCATTCTTCTTTATTAAGTGTTCTTCTAGCTTGAATTTGTATCAAGCACAGGACATTAGCTAATGCCTTTATCCATTATTTCCTAGACCTTCCTACAAGTCCCATTACAGTAGTACCTCGAGATACGAAATTAATCCGTTCCGAGGCGCCCTTCGTATCATGAATTTTTCGTATCTTGGACCACATTTTACATGTAAAATGGCTAATCCATTCCAAGCCCTCCAAAAACACCCCAGTAAATTATATTTCCAGGCCTAAAACATGTTCTAGGATTATGACGCCGATCCGATGGAAGAAATATGACTCCAAAAAGGCAAAATACTGTACATACTTGAGTAATATTCAACTGCATGTAATGTTCAACCCCATTTTTACTGCATATATTAGGACTTTAGCATATGTCCCTTAGCAATAAGCCTAGCCTATGTTAGCAGTTGCTACTGTAGCCTAGTCTATGATTCTGACATCTAAACCTAAGAGCTAAAATCTTAGAATATGCCAATAAAATGTATAAATAATCAGTATGTACTCATTTCAAATAATTATTAATTAATCATTAACTATAATACACACAAAAAAAAAAAAAAAAACTTCCAATCGATTGTTTACATTCAGCTCTTACCAGTCTTACGAAGTTACGAGTACCGAACGAACGCCAAGCAATCATTTTTCCTAGCACACAGTAAGCCATAAATTTTCATTAGTATCTCTCTTCAACTAATGAAACTACCAAACAGTATAATAACCATTCATTTCTATTCTTTATTCTATCTTTACCTAATGGAGATATACCGAGTTACTGACAGCTATAATGAAACATACGTATACGTAAAGTAATAATAAAATAGAAGAAGAATCCTAAAAAATACGTATTTGTTGGCAGTCTGATTTATTTTAAATTTTATGATATCTAATTCACAATTTTCTTATTAAATGTATTGCATGTACTCATTTCAAATAATTATTAAGTAACCATTAACTATAATAAACAAACAAAAAAAAGCTTCCAAACTTCTGTTTACATCCAGCACTTACAAGTATCGAACGATCGCCAAGCAATCACTTTACACAGTAAACCATAAATTTTCATTATCTCTCTTCAACTACTGAAACTACCAAACAGTATAATAACCATTCATTTCTATTCTTTATTCTTCTTTACCTAATGTTTTTTTTTTATTAAATGTATTGCATAAGTTTTTCAATTTACAGCATCCTTTTACCAATAGAATACTTAAAGCACAAGGGGTAGATGCTGACCAATAGGAGAGCAGGACCTTATGGAGTGACTAGCATCAGGAACCAATGGGAGAGCGGGAGGATGGTGGCGAGTTTACTCAGTTGGCGGCGCGGGAGTTTTAAAATTGTTCTCGGTGGTCCGGGCAAATCTCGGGACTTTACAGCAACAAACCCTTACGTATCTTGAAAACTTTTTCGTATGTAGAGCTGTAAAATTTTTTCGTATTTGCTTTCGTATCTCAAGTTTTTCGTAAGTTGAGCCTTTCGTATGTCGAGGTACCACTGTACTTCATTATTTCCTCATCTTTTTTCAAGTATTTTTCCAGCTTTTTGATACGATACTGCTCTGCATTCCAGACACTCAAAAATATTTATAAAAAAACTTTTTATACAGAATAAATGCAGTTTTACGTAAAGAAAAACAATATGAAATAAAAATGATTAATGAAATGTTTAAATAAACATTTAACATCACTTTTACCTTTATGGAAGACTCTTGTTTAGCATATGGAAGATGGAGAGGAGGGGAGAGGGAGAAGAGGAGGTTATTGTTTGGAATGTGAATCGCCCTCCAGAAGGAAGGAGAGGTTATTGTTTGGAATGTGAATCGCCCTCCAGAAGGACTTCAGGTATCAAGGACCCATCTGGGGTTACTTTTCCTCTTCATTTTTTACTGGCACTATCAGGGGTTACTTGCAATCTTCATTTTTTTACTGGCACTAGGACCAGCTTGAGAGTCACTAGACTCCTGTTGCACTACAAAACTGTCCAGAGACATTTGTTTTTGGGAATCTTTAAAATTTGCCTAAAGTGAAACAAGGCATTGTCATTAAACATGTTGAAGACATGGATTACACCATCTTTGTTGCAATGATAACTCTCCACAAAATTTCTTACATTACTCCACTTTGCAAATACGTAAGTCCTTAATCACTGAAGTACGCACATTAGGTATGCCCGTTCAGTTTTTTTTAATTTATCAAACCAAGTTCTGCTGGCCTTAAAACCACTAACAGCAGCACTTGTTGTAGGCATTTTCTTACTGTGATCAGCATACAACATCCTTGCCTTTTCACAAATTATTGCCTCCAACACTTTGCTACAAGTTCGTTCTTTAATTCTATTGTGTTTCTCACCATGTACAGAAAGGCTGGCACTTGGAACTTTCTTTAGCCCATGATGGCTTAATCAGCAGTTGCGCTCAAATAAAAAAAGCACAAAAAACAATGAACACAAAGGCAGAATGGGTCATGGGAGAACCATGGGATGCTTTGTGCGCTCAGTAAGTGGCCTAGTAATGAGTTGGGCCCTAGAAGGAGCATTTCTGGTTGTACAAAAACTGATGATATGTACAAAACCTGAATAAAAAAAATTTCAATGGAAAAAGTCTATGAAAACCAAATTGTGCAACAGTAACCCTAAATGCTAATTTATTAGGCTATATGAATTTAATGTCAGGCTTTAATAAAAAGCTTATTACAACATTATTATTTTATTAGCTCAAAACGCAGGTGTGTAGTTGACTGCAAGTTGACTGTGATCTAACACACGTTTACTTGTTTGAAGTTGTTTCAACACAGTTATAAAGATTTTCATGAAAGAAAATGTCACTTACTTGTGATATATCATACTCTGTTCTTTTGTGATCCTGTTTCTGTATGTAACAGACTTGATGGCCCAGCAATGATGCCTGAGGTGGCTCTGCTGCTGCTGGTCTGTGCAGTCGCTGCTGCTTCCATCTCTGGGAATCAACACATAGCAATGGCACCCTACTTGCATGCGATAGTCACAGGACTGTCCAATATCCTACCCTATACTTACTCAAACTTATATCAAAGACTTTCTCAGTGTAATACAACTGTTCTTTGGACTTTGTGCTTGTGATCTGTGTTAGTGTTTTGCATTGCCTACTAAGCCTTAATGCAGATGTAGTATGTATGGGCCTATCTGGTAAGCTTAATATTAAATTTTTTAAAATGTTGAAATGGACTCTCATCACCTGTCAAATGCTTCTCAGGGCTAACCTGTTCAGTGTACCAGAATTGGTTTTTAGGTCAGTTAAGCTAATAACTCTACAGACAACACTGTAAAAGACATTCCAAAATGCCACTGGCAAGGTCAGAATATCTTCTTGAAGAGTTCTTTTATAAGTTCTTTGGCAACTCCCATATCAACAGATGGTAGTTAAGTTGCTGATAAAGGAGCATCCCTCTTCAGAAAGTGTGACTGTCTGCACATCTGAATTCAGCCTGTGTTTTCTAGTTCTGGTCAACTCCCCACAACTGCCTCTACATATATATATACAGGCGGCCCTTGGTTAGCGGCAGGGGTTCCGTTCCTGGCCGCTGACGCTAAGTGATTTTCAATGCTAAGCAATTTCAAAGCCTACGGCCACTGCACACCTTCTTTCGAAACTCTAGACCAGTCAAAGGTGCCGTAATCCCTCAATGGCGCAATAAGTAAAATTATATTTATGCAGTATAGTACTATAGAATTTACTGTACAATACATAATAGCATTATAAAAACTGTAAAGTGAAAAAAGCCTAGCTGTAATCCTTTGGGTGTCTAGAGTATGTAAAGATATAATAAGGTTTATACAGAGTACAAGTAGCTGTAGTGTTCAAGTTACGATAATTCGTCTTACGATAGTCCGATTTTATGAGAGACCAAATTACAATAGCCTAACTTTATCCATCTTCTAGTTACATAAATTCAATAACAGCAAAAGAGAATGATGAAAGTATTGTTTTAACGTTATACTCGTTGCATGAACGTGTGCAGCCATGAACAACCAAACAAGAAATGAAGTTTTCTTTTCTAAGTACAACCAAATTGGATAACATCAGCTAGGCTTGTATTTCAAACATCGTACTACAGTACACTATTACCGTAGTTGTTATAAATAGTGTTATGTATAGATATCTTAATGTAATAACTTTATTCGCTATAGATCAAAGATCAATATAAATCAAAGATCAATCGGGAAATATATTGTTAAATTTAAACCTAGTTATAATTGAAGCTGAGAAAACTGTTCAAGTTGCTAATGACTATTATCGTACATCGGCAACAAGGATAAAACTCCAGTAAACGTATGCCATCAAACACAACCGTAGATAAAATTGAGATAAAATCATTTTAATCAAAACTACTGTGCTTGAAAGAAAACATTTTACTGTTGGTTTCACGTCGATATAAGATAAATAACGTAAAGTTCGTATTACGATGATATAAAGGAGAATTGCGAACGGAATCAAGTAATTGTTTTACACAATAAACATGGCGCCAACGTAGTCTGTTAACGAAAAAAAATTAGTTCACATTCACAACGAGATATATTCAATTCATATTTCTACCTAAAAACACGTATAAGGAAAAAAACCTCATCTCATATAAGTCAAGTATCTAGATATTCGTTTATGCTTACCAGAAGCAAGAGAATTTGCTCAGAATTGCGTTATGACGAAACAAACTCGTATTCGCCATCAGCTGATTTCAAACCACATTGGCCGCTTCCGTGGAATACTGGCTTAGATTTGCCGTAGTATTTTATAATACAATAATGTGAGAATACATACAATATTATTGGATACAGTGAAGTAATGTATAACTTTTTAAAGGATTTATGGAAATGTCTCCTATAAGTCAAGTATCTAGATATTCGTTTATGCTAACCAGAAGCAAGAGAATTTGCTCAGAATTGTGTTATGGCGAAACAAACTCGTATTCGCCATCAGCTGATTTCAAACCACATTGGCCGCTTCCGCGGAATACTGGCTTAGATTTGCTGTAGTATTTTATAATACAATAATATGAGAATACATACAATAATATAGGATACAGTGAAGTAATGTATAACTTTTTAAAGGATTCATGGAAAAGATGCATAATTAATAAAATAACCATGCATTTTTCAGAACAGTGGCGGACAAGAACGAACATGAAAAAACATCCCCTGACAACGTGGAGCGTAGTTACAAAGGCTGCCTTAATTTGTATCATATTTATGTACAAAAATAAAAATACCCTATACATAATATATTTTCATACACATTTTAAACATAAAGGCATAAACATTTAAAAAATTGACACATCGATCGCTAAATTTGCACTCTTTTTTTAACTTGATATTTATGGAAGAGCAGCAGATGGCGGCTTAAAAGAATGAACATGAAAAAACATCGTATTTGATAACGTGAAGGGCAGTTTCAAAAGCTGCCTTTTTATCATATTTCTGCACAGAAATAAAAATACCCTATACTTAATACATTTTCATACACATTTTAATCACAAAAGGATGAACATTTATAAAATCGACACATCGATCGCTAATTTGCATTTTTTTTTTAACTATATTTTCGGAAGTGCGGCAGGCGGCGGCTCAAAAGAAAGAACATGAAAAAACATCACATTTGATAACGTGAAGGGCAGTTTCAAAAGCTGCCTTTGTATCATATTTCTGTGCAGAAATAAAAATACCCTTTACATAATACATTTTCATACATATTTTTAAACATAAAATTGACCCATCCATAGCTAAATTTGCACTTATGTAACTATATTTTTGGCATAGAACAGCGTCAGAGGCATATATTTTACCCTAATACGTATGTAATAAACTCTCAAAAAATTTGTCAATGTAATTTGCATAACATTTATAGTTTGAACGGCATTTCTACAAATGTATGACTTGTTAGCACAACGTCGTTTAGCGGTGCTGTTAACTGAAAATTGTGCCGTAAAAGTACCTTAAAATGCCTTATTTTTTTTATGAATATTTTTTACGACAGCCATAATACCGATTTGCCGCTGAGCGATTGCGTCGTTAACCGCGGGCCGCCTGTGTGTGTGTGTGTATATATATATATATAATATATATATATATATATATATATATATATATATATATATATATATATATATATATATATATATATATATATATATATATATATATATATATATCAGACATACTCAACCGGGGTTCCGTCAGGTTCCATGAACGATCGCCAGGGGTTCCGTGAGAATTCATGCTTTATTTAATTTTTCTTCGTTCTTAAACGTGCCGTGAGAAATCGTAGTCCTATAATTTATTTTATTGCAACATATCATGTGAGATTTTTTCCTCTGTTTTACTAAAGGTAATTATTACACATGCACACGACACACACACACACACATATTTATGCATATATATATATATAATATATATATATATATATAATATATATATATATAAAATATATATATATCATATATATATATATATATGTATATGTTATATATAATACACATATTATAGTATATATATATACACACACAGACACACACAGTGTATTCACGGGGATGTGTTAAAACCCGCGAATAGTTAAAACCACCACTAAAAATGCTTGTAACTGCCTATCTTGAAAGTTAAGATACCAAATGTATACCTTAAATAACATCCTACTTCAAATATACCTAAAATTTCTAACCTATTACTGTATTAATCTTTGAGGTTATATTATTAATATAATTTCAAAGTCATCTTAAACACTTTACCAACAAAAGTATATACCTACAGCCAATAAGAGAGAGAGAGAGAGAGAGAGAGAGCCCATTGAATGGCAACATCATATATCTGACTATCAAGAGTGAAATTATGAATGATTTCTGAGACAAAGAGAATAATAGAGAGAGAGAGAGAGAGAGAGAGAGAGAGAGAGAGAGAGAGAGAGAGAGAATAACTCCTAGGCTCTGACTGATTCCCCTCCTCCGCCGCCAATTCGTATATCAAACTGTCATTTACTCCCCCACTCCTTACTCCTTACACTCCTTACATCTTGTTCGGGTTGCCCCAGGTCCCTCAGTGTGAGGCACCTCTAATGTCTACCAGAGAGTTGCTAGTACATCTTCCGGTATATTTTGCATCTTCCAATCTTGGATGGTCTGGGATGCAGCTTAGATATTTGTCGAGCTTATTCTTAAACACATCTACGCTCACTCCTGATATATTCCTCAGATGAGCTGGCAACGCATTGAATAGACGCTGCATTATCGATGCTGGTGCGTAGTGGATTAATGTCCTGTGTGCTTTCCTTATTTTTCCTGGTATAGTTTTGGGCACTATTAATCTACCTCTGCTTGCTCTTTCTGATATTTTTAGTTCCATGATATTTTCTGCTATTCCTTCTATCTGTTTCCATGCCTGAATTATCATGTAGCGTTCTCTCTCCTTTCTAGACTATATAATTTTGAAGAATTGTAGTCTTTCCCAGTAGTCAAGGTCTTTAACTTCTTCTATTCTGCTGTAAAGGACCTTTGTACACTCTCTATTTGTGCAATATCCTTTTGATAGTGTGGGTACCATATCATATTGCAATATTCAAGTGGACTACGAACATATGTTTTATAAAGCATAATCATGTGTTCAGCTTTTCTTGTTTTGAAGTGCCGTAACAACATTCCCATTTTTGCTTTACATTTGCCAACAGAGTTGCTATTTGATCATTGCATAACATGTTCCTATTCATCATCACACCAAGGTCTTTAACTGCTTCCTTATTTGTGATTGTCTCATTATTAGGTCCCTTATATGCATATAGCTTTCTTTCTCTGTCTCCATAATTTATTGATTCAAATTTATCAGAGTTAAATACCATCCTATTTACCTCTGCCCATCATATACTTTGTTAAGGTCTCTTTGTAGAGCGTTCCTATCTTCATCACAAGTAATTTCTCTACTTATTCTTGTGTCATCTGCGAAACTACTCACTACCGAATCCTTAACATTATTGTCTATGTCTTCAATCATAATAACAAACAGTATTGCAGCTAACACCGTACCTTGCGGCACACCGGATATTACCTTGGCTTCATCCGATTTCTCGTCGTTTGCAATAACTATCTGTTTTCTGTTGTGTAAAAATTCTTTTAACCATCTTCCTACTTTATCCACGATTGTGTATTTTTTTTTCTAATTTTTTCTTCGCTAATATATTATGGTCTACTTTATCAAAAGCTTTTGTTGCAAAAGTCTAAATAAACCACATCTGTTTCATTTCCGCTTTTCATATTTTTTGAATATGTTTCTCACGGTGGACTAACAGTTGGGTTTGTGTACTTTTTCCGGGTACGAAAACCATGTTGTCCTTTATTAAACAAATTATTTTTTATTAAATGTTTCATAATATTTTTCTTCATTACCCTTTCATACACTTTCATAATATGTGATGTTAGACTCACGGCCTATAATTACTTGACCTCTAGTCTTGATCCACTTTTTGAAAGTAGGGGTTAATATATGCTAATTTTGTGCTCATCATAAATCTTGCCTGTATCTTCACTTTGTCTTAATAATATTGCAAGTGGCTTTGCGATAGAATGAACTACTTTCTTTAACAAAATAGCAGGAATTCCATCAGGCCCTGCAGCAGCTCCATTTTTAATTTCATTAATAGCCTGCACAATATCAGCTTCATTAATATCTATGTCAGCTAAATATTCACTATTTTCATCCCTTACTTCTATATCATTATCTTCATTATCTATTCTAGTGAATTCTCTCTTATATCGTTCTGCCAGTATGTTGCAATTTCCTTTTTTTCATTCGTTAATCTCCCGTTTTTTTCAATTCTTAGATGGGCCTATTTCTATTCTTCTTTTATTTTCATCTTCTTCGCATATGATATAATAGTTTGGGATTTTGCTTGATATTTAATAGGGTTTTTTTTCTTCCAAGTCCCGTTTTTCATTTTCTTTTGATTGTACAATCTTTTGTTCTGCTTTTCTATCTTACTTTTTAGTTCTATATAACTTTCCATGCATTTTTTTTTTTTGCTAGACCTTTTTTTCCACTTTCTGATTTTCTGGAACAAGATCCTTCTGTCTCTTGGTATGCATGACTGATGTTTACTTTTCTTCTTCGGTATATATTTATCCACTATTTTCTCTAATATTTTATTAATATCTCCGTATTTTACCTTTATGTCATCACTTACGAAAATATTATCCAATCTTGTTTAATTCTTCATTTATTTCTGACCATTTTATATTTTTACTGTAGAAGTTGTATTTTCCATATCCTTCCCACTTTTTCATTTCTTGCTTATCTCTGTTTTCACTTGCTTTGGAATGGACTGTTAATTCTATGACATTATGGTCTGAAATACTCGCATTATAAACTATTATTTCTTTAACATAATTCATCTCGTTCACAAATACTAGGTCTAAATTATTTTCCTTTCTTGTTGGCAGGTGATTTATTTGTTGAATGTTGTATTCTAGTAGCATATCTAATAGCTTTTCGAATTGCCTCTTATCTTCTGCACTACTATTACTCTCTTTTTTATATGTATAAGTACATCCACAATCTCCTATTCGTTCTTTCCAGTCTACGAAAGGAAAGTTGAAGTCTCCAGATAGGAGAATAGTCCAGTCCTTGTGATTTCTACATATATCATCCATTTTTTCTATTATTAAGTCAAACTCTTTAGTATTAGGAGGTCTATATATTACTATGTTCATTAATTTTTCAGATTCAAATTCTACCCGCTATTAGTGGATAAAAAGACTGGGAATTGCTATTTTTAATTAATCTTACTAATATTTGAAAATTAGACATAAGGTAAATAATTTATTTATACTAGAAAACAAATGAACATACGTAAGTAAAAGAGAGAGAGAGAGAGAGAGAGAGAGAGAGAGAGAGAGGGAGAGAGAGAGAGAGGTGGGGGTTATCCTTATTTAAAAAGAGTGAAATGGATAGATTATTGTATTTCTTTAAAATATCACATTAATTTTGAAATTATGCGAAAATATTAATAAACATACACATGTACTATAGAAATTCTCTCATCTCAGTAAGAGAGAGAGAGAGAGAGAGAGAGAGAGAGAGAGAGAGAGAGAGAGAGAGAGAGAGAGAGAGAGAATTTACATGATCTTGAGTGGGCAACATACTCCCCCTCCTGTCACATTACTTGATATATTTGACAACTGTTGGACCCCAGCCATCTCAGCTTGGCTACCTGGAGTTCAAAGACAAGATGTGGGGGTAAAATGGATTTTCTTTCATTCTTACATAATTTTTTTTATTTATAAACTAAAATCTTGCCAATTCACTTTACTATTTTCTTTAATGAATTGATATTATTGCTGTTTACATTAATATTGATATTTGAAAATTAGTAAATCATTTATTCATCATACAAAAATCATACATCTCTGTAAGAAGAGAGAGAGAGAGAGAGAGAGAGAGAGAGAGAGAGAGAGAGACCTCACCTTACCTTACATCTTGTTCGGGTTGCCCCAGGTCCCTCAGTGTGAGGCCCCTCTAATATCTACCAGAGTGTTGCTAGTACATCTTCCGGTATATTTTGCATCTTCCAATCTTGGATGGTCTGGGATGCAGCTTAGATATTTGTCGAGCTTATTCTTAAACACATCTACGCTCACTCCTGATATATTCCTCAGATGAGCTGGCAACGCATTGAATAGACGCTGCATTATCGATGCTGGTGTGTAGTGGATTAATGTCCTGTGTGCTTTCGTTATTTTTCCTGGTATAGTTTTGGGCACTATTAATCTACCTCTGCTTGCTCTTTCTGATATTTTTAGCTCCATGATGTTTTCAGCTATTCCTTCTATCTGTTTCCATGCCTGAATTATTGTGTAGTGTTCTCTTCTCCTTTCTAGACTATATAATTTTAAGGATTGTAGTCTTTCCCAGTAGTCTAGGTCCTTAACTTCTTCTATTCTAGCTGTAAAGGACCTTTGTACACTCTCTATTTGTGCAATACCCTTTTGATAATGTGGGTACCATATCATATTGCAATATTCAAGTGGACTACGAACATATGTTTTATAAAAGCTAATCATGTGTTCAGCTTTTCTTGTTTTTAAGTGCCGTAACAACATTCCCATTTTGGCTTTACATTTTTGTTCCAATAGAATTGCTATTTGATCATTGCATAACATGTTCCTATTCATCATCATACACCAAGGTCTTTAACTGCTTCCTTTTGTGATTGTCTCATTATTAGGTCCCCTATATGCATATAGCTTTCCTTCTCTGTCTCCATAATTTATTGATTCAAATTTATCAGAGTTAAATACCATCCTATTTACCTCTGCCCAATCATATACTTTGTAGCGCGTTCCTATCTTCATCACAAGTAATTTTCTCTACTTAATTCTTGTGTCATCGGCGAAACTACTCAGTACAGAGTCCTTACATTCTGTCTATGTCCTGCAATCATAATAACAAACAGTAATGCAGCTAACACCGTACCTTGTTGGCACACCGGATATTACCTTAGCTTCATCCGATTTCTCATCGTTTGCATAACTATTTGTTTTCTGTTGTGTAAAAATTCTTTTAACCATCTTCCTACTTTATCCACTACATTATGTTTTCTAATTTTCTTCGCTAATATATTATGGTCTACCTTCTCAAAAGCTTTTGCAAAGTCTAGATAAACAACATCTGTTTTCATTCCGCTTTTCATAGTTTTTGTATATGTCTCACAGTGGACTAACAGTTGGGTTTGTGTACTTTTTCCGGGTATGAAACACCATTGTCCTATATAAAACAAATGATTTTTTATTAAATGTTTCATAATATTTTCTTCATTACACCCCTTTCATACACTTTCATAATATATGATGTTAGACTCACAGGCCTATAATTACTTACCTCTAGTCTTGATCCATTTTTGAAAGTAGGGGTAATATATGCTAATTTGTGCTCATCTTAAATCTTGCCTGTATCTACACTTTGTCTTAATAATATTGCAAGTGGCTTTGCGATAGAATGAACTACTTTCTTTAACAAAATGGCAGGGACACCATCAGGCCCTGCAGCAGCTCCATTTTTAACTTCATTAATAGCCTGCACAATATCAGCTTCATTAATATCTATGTCTGCTAAATATTCACTATTTTTGTCCCTTACTTCTATATCATCATCTTCATTATCAATTCTAGGGGTGAATTCTCTCTTATATCATTCTGCCAATATGTTGCATATTTCCTTTTTTTCATTCATTAATCTCCCTTCAATTCTTAGAGGGCCTATTTCTATTCTTCTTTTATTCCTCTTTTTTGCATACGAGTACATATAATAGTTTGGGGTTTTGCTTGATATTTACTAGGGTTTTTTCTTCCAAGTCCCGTTTTTCATTTTCTTTTGATTGTATAATCTTTTGTTCTGCATTTTCTATCTTACTTTTTAGTTCTATAACTTTCCATGCATTTTTTTCTTTTGCAAGACCTTTTTTCCACTTTATGATTTTCTGGAACAAGATCCTTTTGTCTCTTGGTATGCATGACTGATGTTTACTTTTCTTCTTCGGTATATATTTATCCACTATTTTCTCCAATATTTTATATAATATCTCCATATTTACTCTTATATCATCACTTACAAAAATGTTATCCCAATCTTTGTTTAATTCTTCATTTATTTCTGACCACTATATTTTTACTGTAGAAGTTGTATTTTCCATATCCTTCCCCCTTTTTCATTTCTTGCTTATCTCTGTTTTCACTTGCTTTGGAATGGACTGTTAATTCTATGACATTATGGTCTGAAATGCTCGCATTATAAACATTATTTCTTTAACATAATTCACCTCGTTCACAAATACTAGGTCTAAAGTATTTTCCTTTCTTGTTGGTAGGTGATTTATTTGTTGAATGTTGTATTCTAGAAGCATATCTAATAGCTTTTCGAATTGCCTCTTATCTTCTGCACTACTATTACTCTCTTTTTGATATGTATAAATACAACCACAATCTCCTATTCGTTCTTTCCAGTCTACGAAAGGAGTTAAAGACTCCGGATAGGAGAATAGTCCAGTCCTTGTGATTTCTACATATATCATCCAATTTTTCTATCATTATGTCAAACTCTTTAGTATTAGGGGTCTATATATTACTATGTTCATTAATTTTTCAGATTCAAATTCTACCGCTATTAGTTCACATTCTGAGTTACTATATTTCTCATATATTTTTCCTTGTTTTTTGTCTTTCCCCTTGATTCCTATTTTTTCTATCTGATCGATAAGTTTGGAACCCTTTTATTTGATCGTCATTCCCAGTCTCTTGGGAATACCAGGTTTCACTTATATTCATTATATCTATTTTCTTTTTAATTTGGGTTAGTTCTAAGTATACTCTATTTTTCTTTTTGAGTTACTCGTAACTAAACCCTGCGCATTCATCACTATGATGGTTTGCGTGTTTTCTCCTTCTTTAATAAGGGTAATAATACGGTTCTTATCTCTTGAGCTGTATCTTGGAGCTGATGCTTGGAAATTTTTTGCTGACACTCCATATCGCGGTGATGGCTTGCTTTTTTCTTTCACCTGATATTCTTTGTTCCTCTCTTTATTTGTTTCTTTCTTATTTTGGATTTTATTATTTGATTGATTATTTATTTGATTTTGATTCATGGCTACAGGGTGCATATATTTACATTTTTTGTTGAGCTTAATCCTTTTCCTTCTTTTAGGTTTTTGCATACTTTTGGATGTAGATCTCTGCAATCATCCTCATAGCCGTCTAGGTATGCATATTTACCATAGATTTCATAGTTGTGACATACCTTGGGATGTTTGTAGTAACATCTTTCTCCGAATCTGCAATTCCCTCTTTTCAAAAGGTTGAATACTTTGTCTTTCTTGTCTATTTTTTCCTCTTTCCCATCAGTGTGCAGATCTGGGTAGAGCCTCTTCGGGATTTTCTTTTGCGTTGTCATGTTGTAATTTATTTTTTCGTATGTATGCTGCTTGATTGCCTCATATGTAGTATCAATGAGTATCTCTGCATCCATACTTTTATCTTGTTCTTTGTCTCCCTATTTTTTTCTGTCATTTCAGTTTTGTTTACTTCTCTTCTGTTTTCCTCTTCTTATTCTTCCTCTTCCTCTTCTTCTTCATCCTCAACTATTTGTACATTCAGTCTTGATTTAATAACATTGTCTATCCATGATAGACATGTTGAGCAAAATATTCTGGTATCCTTTCTCATATCTTGCATTACTTCAGCACATTGAGGATGCATCAGAATGTTGCATGCAGAACATTTTCTGATCAGGTTTTGTGGATTAACTATGCTATACCACACCTTACACAGTTTGCATGCTTTTGGCATTCTTTTTCCTATTGCATCAATTAGGATATTCACAATGTTCACCTTATTCCTTTCCTTTGTCAGAATATGTTGATTTATGTATATTTTCTTTATGAGTCTCTTGACCACTTGGATTTTATTTGGAACTTCTTCAATTATTTTCAAGATGTTTTCTGTTGATTTGTTCCAGTTTGAAGGATCATATCCTTCTAATATATCTATGAATGCTTTTGTATCTTTTTGGTTAGGGCTGTTGTTGATCTCATAGATGAGAAATGCCAGCTCCCTTCCTGCTACCTCATCGTATTGCGAATCTGCTAAACACGCTAAATTTCGCCATTTTTTTCCACAGTTGGAACTTCCTGCCATCTTGATCTGATTTACAGTATTTCACTTGATAAACTAACTTAGTAGACGCTTTATACTACTATTTTCACACTAATCTTCTCACCGACAGTTCATGAACACTTCTAGATATTTATAAATTTCCAGGCGTATGTTAAACGCGTGATATCTGTTGATTACTCAGACTGCGCGCGGTAACGTCTCACCTAGCAAAATGGCACTGAGAGAGAGAGTGAAATGGAAAGATTATCATAGTATTTCTGTAAAATACTTTCACATATGATTTTTGTAATTACAGTTGTTATTATTATTATTATTATTATTATTATTATTATTTTTTTTTTTTTTTGCTCTATCACAGTCCTCCAATTCGACTGGGTGGTATTTTATAGTGTGGGTTCCGGGTTGCATCCTGCCTCCTTAGGAGTCCATCACTTTTCTTACTATGTGTGCCGTTTCTAGGATCACACTCTTCTGCATGAGACCTGGAGCTACTTCAGCCTCTAGTTTTTCTAGATTCCTTTTCAGGGATCTTGGGATCGTGCCTAGTGCTCCTATGATTATGGGTACGATTTCCACTGGCATATCCCATATCCTTCTTATTTCTATTTTCAGATCTTGATACTTATCAATTTTTTCCCTCTCTTTCTCTTCAACTCTGGTGTCCCCATGGTATTGCGACATCATGAGTGATACTTTCTTCTTGACTTTGTCAATCAACGTCACGTCTGGTCTATTTGCACGTATCACCCTATCCGTCTGATACCATAGTCCCAGAGGATCTTTGCCTGATCGTTTTCTATCACTCCCTCAGGTTGGTGCTCGTACCACTTATTTACTGCATGATAGCTGATGTTTCTTGCACAGGCTCCAGTGGAGGGCTCTTTGCCACTGAATCATGCCTCTTTTTGTACTGGTTCTGTGCAAGTGCAGGGCATTCACTTGCTATGTGGTTTATGGTTTCATTTTTCGTATTGCACTTCCTACATATGGGAGAGATGTTATTTCCGTCTATCGTACTTTGAACATATCTGGTTCTTCGGGCCTGATCTTGTGCGCTGTTATCATTCCTTCAGTTTCCTTCTTTAGCTCTCCCCTCTGTAACCATTGCCAATTGTCATCGCTGGCTAGTTCTTTAGTCTGTCTCATGTTTGTCCGTGCATTGTTTTGTTGTGCCAGTCCTCTGTTCTTTCTGTCTTTCTCCTGTCTCTGTATATTTCTGGGTCTTCGTCTACTTTTATTAGTCCTTCTTCCCATGCACTCTTTAGCCACTCGTCTTCACTGGTTTTTCAGATATTGCCCCAGTGCTCTGTTTTCAATGTTGACGCAGTCCTCTATACTTAGTAGTCCTCTCCCTCCTTCCTTTCGTGTTATGTATAGTCTGTCCGTATTTGCTCTTGGGTGTAGTGTTTTGTGTATTGTCATTTGTTTCCTGGTTTTCTGATCTATGCTGCGGAGTTCTGCCTTCGTCCATTCCACTATTCCTGCGCTGTATCTGATTACTGGCACTGCCCATGTGTTTATGGCTTTTATCATATTTCCGGCGTTGAGTTTTGACTTGAGTATCGCCTTGAGTCTGCATATATTCTTTCCTGATCGTGTCCTTCATCTCTTGGTGTTTTATATCTCCTCCTTCCATTATTCCCATATTTGTATCCTGTCTCATCTATGTGTTTGATGTTGCTCCCATCTGTAGCTTTATCCCTTCAGTTCTCGTTACTTTGCCTTTTTGTATGTTGACTAAGGCGCATTTTCTATTCCAAACTCCATTCTGATGTCCCCAGATACAATCCTTACAGTCTGGATTAGGGTATCTATTTCCTTGATGCTCTTACCATACAGCTTGATGTCGTCCATGAACATCAGATGGTTGATTTTGTTGCCTCTTTTCTTGAGTTGGTACCCGGCATCCATCTTTCTGTAGTACTTTTGTCATGGGAATCATGGCTACTACGAAGAGTAGTAGGGACAGTGAGTCGCCCTGGAAGATCCCTCTCCTGATATTAACCTCTGCTAGTCTTATTCCAGAGCTTGTAAGTATTGTATTCCAGTTGCGCATTGTATTTTTGAGGAAGCTGATGGTATTTTCCTCTGCCCCATATATTTTCAGGCATTCTATTAGCCATGTGTGTGGTATCATGTCGAAGGCTTTCTTATAGTCTATCCCATGCCATACTTAGGTTGGTTTTCCTTCTCCTACTGTTCTTCATTACCATTTTGTCTATCATGGAGCTGGTCTTTTGTGCCCCTACACTTCCTTCTGCAGCCTTTCTGTTGGTGGGGGATGGTGTTTGTCTCCTCTAGGTAGTTGTATAGCCTTTCACTGATGATACCTGTTAGTAACTTCCACATTATTGGTAGGCAGGTGATAGGCCTGTAGTTACTGGCTATATTTTCCCTTACTCTTGTCTTTTTGTACTAAGGATGTTCTTCCTGTGGTCATCCATTTGGGTGCTTGGTGATTTGAGATACAATGCTGGAGTTGTTCTGCTATTCGTGGGTGTAGGGCCTTGAAGTTTTTGAGCCAGTAGCCATGGACTTCATCGGGACCTGGGCTTTCCAGTTTGGCATTTTTCTTTAGTTGGTGTCTGACTGTGTCTGTCGTGATCTCTGTGAATCTTTGTTTTATTCTCCCTGTTTCTTCTTCCTTGACTTCCTGGAGCCATGTTGCATGTTTGTTGTGTGATACCGGATTGCTCCATATGTTTTCCAGAGTCTCTTACTTGGTTCGGCTTCAGGAATTTCTGGGTGGTTGTCTTCCCCTCTTAGTTGGCTGTATAGTCTTTTCTGGTTGGTTCCGAATAGTTTGTTCTGTTGGTATCCCTTATTCCTGTTCATGTACCGTTGGATCTTGTGTGCTTTGGCCTTAAGCCTCTGTTTTACATCTTCTATTGTGTTGTTTAGTCCCCTCTCTTGTACTTTGTATTTCTCGTTGAGTTCCTCCCTTGTTTTCTTGCTTCTTAGCCTTTTTTCTGCCATCTCTTTCAGTTTACTCAAGTCAGATCTCATCACCATGATTTGCTTTTCCAGGCGCCTTTTCCAAGGAGGTTGCTGTTTTGGTTTCTGTTGGGTTGGTTTGTGACAGGTGGTGTTGGTGTTTCGAATCCCCATCAGTTCTGCTACTAATCTTGCTCCTGCATATGTCAAGTTATTTGTTTCTGTGATACTGGTGGTGTGTATTAGGCCCATTATTTCATTGACCTCACTTGTTTTCTCCCTTAATTTCTTGGTGTTGTAGGCTTTCATGGAAGGGATCTTTGTTCTCTCTGTATCTGGCTCCATCCATTGTCTAATCTTTTCTACCCATTCCGTCCTCTCTGTTACTTCGTCGGTGTTTTTCTTCGTGTGTCGTTGTTTGATACCTCATCCTCCCTGTCGTCTTCTGTGGCATCGTCTCTCAGTTCGTCTTCGTGTAATTCGTTGTCTTGTGTCATTTCCCTTTCCAGTTCTTCTCTTTCTGTTGGGGAGAGCCAGTTCTTTTTCTTTATGTTCCTTACTTGGTCTGCCAGCCTCTGCTCTGTTTGGGGGGTGTTATTCCTCATCATTCCAGATGTTGATCAATCTTCTTCTA
>NC_087202.1:69962477-69984880 GCF_015104395.2 Macrobrachium nipponense | reverse complement strand
GAGCGTCCAGCAGTCTCCCAACCATCGTCTGTTTGCTAGCCTTGGGTGCCTCTCCTGGTTAGGGCTAGCAAGTGCCCAGCAGCACCCCAACCTCTGTAGATTCATCGTCCTTTGGCACCTCTCCAGGGCATGGCCAGTGAGCATCCATCTGCCCCCCAACCGCTGTCCATTTGCCAGCCTTGGGTGCCTCTCATGGAAAAGGCCAGCGATCATCCAGCGGCCCCCTAACCGCTGTTCGTTTGCCAGCCTCAGGTGTTAATCTTGGGCACGGCCAGTGAGCCCCCTGCGGTACCCGGACTGCTGTCCATTCAGCAGTCTTGGGCGCCTCTCCTGGGCAGGGCCAGCGAGCGTCCGGTGGCCCCCCAACCACTGTCTGTTTGCTAGCCTTGGGCACCTCTCCTGGTTAGCGCTAGCGAGCGCCCAGCGGCCTCTCAACCGATGTCCATTCACCATCCTCGGGCGCCTCTCTTGAGCACAGCCAGTGAGCACCCAGCGGCCCCCAAAACCCCTTTCTATTCGCCTCTTCATGGCATGCCAGTGTACAGCAGCCCCCCAACTGCTGTCAGTTCGCACCTCGTGCACCTCCCTAGGGAATGGCCAGTGAGCGTCCACCTGCCACCCAACTGCTATCTGTTTGCCAGCCTTGGGTGCCTCTCCTGGTTAGAGCCAGCGACCGTCCAGCAACCCCCCAACCACTGTCCGTTCGCCGCCTTTGATTTCTCTCTTGGGCACGGCCAGTGAGGCCCCATCGGTCCCCAAACCTCTGTCCGTTTGGCAGCCTTGGGCCCTTCTCCTGGGCAGGGCCAGTGAGTGTCCAGCGGTCCCCCAACCACTACCTGTTTGCTAGCCTTCGGCGCCTCTCCTGGTTAGGGCTAGCAAGTACCCAGTGGCCCCCCAACCACTGTCCATTCACCAATCCTTGGGCACCTCTCTTGCGCATGGCCAGTGAGTGCCCAGCGGTCCCCCAACTCCTGTCCATTCACCAGCCTCAGGCACCTCTTCATGGCCTGCCAGTGTACAGCAGCCCCCCCACTGCTGTCTGTTTGGCAGCCTTGGGCGCCTCTCCTGGTTAGGGCCAGCGAGCATCCAGTGGCCCCCAACCACTGTCCGTTTGACAGCCTCGGGTGCCTCTCTTGGGCACGGACAATGAGCCCCCAGCAGTCCCCCAACCGCTGTCCGTTCACCAACCAGACTCAGGTGCCTCTTCAGGGCCTGCGAGTGTCCAGCGGCCCCCAACCACTGTCCGTTTGCCAGCCTTGGGTGCCTCTCCTGGTTAGGGCCAGCAAGCGTCCAGCGGTCCCCCAACCGCTGTCCTGTTTCGCCAGCCTTAGGCGCCTCTCCTGGGCAGGGCCAGCTAGCGTCCATCGGCCCCCCAACCATTGTCTGTTCGCCAGCCTCATGCGCCTCTTTTTGGCTTGTGAGTGTCCAATGGGCCCCTAACTGGTATTCTCTCCACGGCCTGTGTGTTCAGCTTGCGTCTTCTTCTTCATTTGGTTCAGGTTGCATTGCTAAGTTTTATTTCTTCGTCACTTTCCATATTGATATTCGTGCATTGTGATCAACGCATTGAGATTGTTTATTATCTTTTTCATATCCGTTTTCCTCTTCTGATTTTCCTCCAGCAACTTGAGGGCCTCATTTTGCAGACCTTCAATTGTTGCTCGCAATTCAATTTCTTCATTTTTCAACTTTTTAATCTCCTCATCCTTTTTCAAATTATTAATTCTGCAGGTTGTTTCTTAACAATTCTTATAATTCTCGGTCGGTTATTTTCTTTTCCATGTAAGATTCCCTCTTCTATTGATTATCTTCCATTCAAACTCAATTACTTCATTTCCAGACCTTTAATTGCCTCTCCAATTTCAATAGCTTCGTATTTGAACTTTTCAATCTCCTTGTCTTTTTCCAAATTCATATCGTGCAGGTTAACCAACTCTTCTTTGAGGTCGGTTATTTCCTCTTCCATCTTAGTTTTCCTCTTCTGATTATCTTCCATCAACTCAATTACTTCATTTTCCAAACCTTTAATTGCCTTTCCAATTTCAATAGCTTCGTATTTGAACTTTTCAATCTCCTTGTCTTTTTCCAAATTCATATCGTGCAGGTTAACCAACTCTTCTTTGAGGTCGGTTATTTCCTCTTCCATCTTAGTTTTCCTCTTCTGATTATCCTCAATCAACTCGATTATCTCATTTTCCAGACCCACAATTGCCTCTCCAGTTTTAATTACCTCTTTATTCAACTTTCCAATCTCCTTGCCCTTTTCCATGTTCAGAGATTGGAGGTTGAGCAACTGTTCTCTGAGGTCATTTATTTCATTTTCCATTTTAGTTTTCAGGCACTTTTCTTCTTCCCTCAAAGAGACAATCTCATTTTCCAAGCCCTGAATTACTTGTCCACGTTCAACTACTTCTTTTTCAGATTTTTTCAGCTCCTCCTCCTTTTCCATATTCAGGGTTTGGAGGTTGATCAACTCGTCTTTGAGGTCATTTATTTCCTTTTCCGTTTTATTTTTCAGGGTCCTCTCTTCTTCCATCAAGGCGGTGACCTCATCTTCCAAATTATGAATCATCTGTCCACGTTCAAGTAATTCTTTTTCAAATTGTTTCAGATCCTCCTCCTTTTCCATGTTTAGAGATTGGAGGTTGAGCAACTCTACTTTGAGGTCATTTATTTCCTTTTCCTGTCCAGCTTTTAGGCTCTTCTTTTCTTCCATTAAGGCGATGACCTCATCTTCCAAACTATGAATCATTTGTCCACGTTCAGTTAGCTCTTTTTCAAATTGTTTCAGGTCCTCCTCCTTTTCCATGTTCAGAGATTGGAGGTTGAGCAACTCTACTTTGAGGTCATTTATTTCCTTTTCCTGTCCAGCTTTCAGGGTCTTCTTTTCTTCCATCAAAGCGATGACCTCATCTTCCAAATTATGAATCATTTGTCCACGTTCAGTTAGTTCTTTTTCAAATTGTTTCAGGTCCTCCTCCTTTTCCATGTTTAGAGATTGGAGGTTGAGCAATTCTTCTTTGAGGTCTTTTATTTCATTTTCCAATCCAGCTTTCAGGGTTTTCTCTTCTTCCATTAAGGCGATGACCTCATCTTCCAAACTATGAATTAGTTGTCCATGTTCAAATAATTCTTTTTCAACTTGTTTTACCTTCTCCTCCCTTTCCATGTTTAGAGATTGGAGGTTGAGCAACTCTACTTTGAGGTCATTTATTTCCTTTTCCTGTTCAGCTTTTAGGCTCTTCTTTTCTTCCATTAAGGTGATGACCTCATCTTCCTGACCTTCAATCGTTTGTCTCAATTCAACAATTTCTCTTTTAAACTTTTCATTCTCCTCCTTCATTTCCTTATTCAGATCCTGCTGTTTAATGAGCTCTTTACTAAGGTTATTTACTTTGTTTTCCACTTCATTTATAAATTTCTTCTTTTCTTCAAGTAAATTCTGGAGTATTTTCTCAAGATCTTGTATTTTCTCTTCCTGTTCAGTCGCTTCTTTGTTAAACCTTTCAATCTCTGCTTCCTTTTCTGTATTCATATCTTGATAGTTTATCAGCCTGTGCTTGAGGTCATTAACTTCCTTATCAAATCTATTTTCCAAATCTCCGATCTTCTCTTCCTGCTCAGTTTTTTCGGTCTTCATATGGGCCATATTTATCTCCATTTCATTGTTCTGTCGGTCAAGATTCCTCAGCTCTTTCTGCAAACTGTTTATGGTATCTTCAAACTGAATGTTATTTTCTTTCAGATTTTCAATGTGTTTGTCCTTGCCCATAGTTTCATCTCGAAGATTTTGGATTTCCTCCATTAGATCTCTAAATTGCATTTTCTTTTCAGTCTCTAGTTTCCTTTTGTCTTCAGTCAATGTCCGGACCTCGTTTTCCAAATCTCCGATCTTCTCTTCCTGCTCAGTTTTTTGTTTCTTCATATGGGCCATATTTATCTCCATTTCATTTTTCTGTTGGTCAAGATTCCTCAGCTCTTTCTGCAAACTGTTTATGGTATCTTCACACTGAATGTTTTTTTCTTTCAGATTTTCAATGTGTTTGTCCTTGCCCTTATTATCATCTCGAAGATTTTTTATTTCCTCCATTAGATCTCTAAATTGCATTTTATTTTCAGTCTCTAGTTGCCTTTTGTTATCACCAATGTCTGGACCTCCTTTTTAAATCGGCCAATTATCTGTTCAAATTCCTTCTCTGCTTGAGATCGTTCCAGTTCTTTTTCCTTATTCAGTCTGTCGAACAAGATTTCCTTCTCCACTAGCGTCGCTTGTAGCTGAGAATTTTCGCTTCGAAGAATCTGAATTTCCAATTCGAGATTCTCGAAGTTCATTTCATCAACGTCCTTGGAAGCCGACACTGAGTTGTCGAGGAAGTCTTCACTGTCGTCCTCCTCCTGGTCAGCTGGCATCAGTTCAGGTGTTATATTCGACAAAGATTTGATTTTCCGTCCGATGTTAAAAAGAGTAAACACTGTTCCGAGGAACAGAGCCAATTTTTAAAACGATATTATCGATGATAATACTACGGGGAATCCCGTAGCCACAAGCATCACCAATAATATCACAATAACGATCGCCGTAGGCGTAAATATTACCAATTTGCCGAAGCAAACACATTTTGAAAACACTAACAAAGTTACAAGCGTATGTACTCATGATGAGATGTACCTAATACACGGTCGAGACGAAAGTATAGTTTCAAAATCTGCCACTTGCCTCGATTTGGGTTTTCCCGGAATTTGTCTGGGTTTACCCGGAATAGGTGGCGATTTCCTGGAATCAGTGAGTCCTTCCGGTTGCTCTTGTCTTCAGAGACGAAGAAGAACATTTGCGGACTCCAGTTTTGTCTTCAGAATGTGGGTGTCCTTAAAGACGTTTTTACGGAGGAGATGCTGATGAATTAACCCATACGAGGTCTTCAGGAATTCCTCTTTAACACCTCTTCGTCCTCACACCCAGAAAGACGTGGCATCCGAAGAATGACAAGTTAATGGCTTCGGCGCTTGCTTTGAGGAGGAGCTCTGGAGACTTGTAAATCCATAATTGCTTCAAATTTCTTGTACTTGGATCTTGGGCTTTGTGGTGACAAGTGTATTCCAAAAAGCAAGAAGAATTCAAAATGTTAAGAGGGCATTGTAGCTATTACACACACACACACACACACACACACACACACACACACACACACACACACATATATATATATATATATATATATATATATATATATATATATATATATATATATATGTGTGTATATATATATATATATATAGTATACATACATATATATATTATATATATATATATATATATATATATATATATATATATATATGATATTATATATATATATGTATATATATGTCTATTATATATATATATATATATACAATATAGTATATATATATATAGTATACATACGTGTACATTTTGATATAAGATATAAGTGTTATATGTATACATTTACGTTATATATATATATATATATATATATATATCTATATATATATATCTATATATTATATATGTAATAGTGTGGCAAAGTGTTGTTATTACAAAAGGCAATAACTTAATAATACTTAAGAAAAAGGCACGAAAACGGATAATAAGAGAAGAAAAAGGGAAAGGGAATACGATAATGATTTTTCTTAGCGAAGGGATTTTGTTACTCAAACATTAGGCTTTTAGCCATTAGACATCTGGTTTTCATCTCCCCAAAAAGCCTCGTCCGTACCAGCAATTAGTGACCAACAAGAGATATGGGCGACGAGCGATATCCACCAGGCATATTCGAGAAATTGGAAACTACTCTCATTAGCGCCTATGACTAATCGGCGTTCCCTTCGTGAACAGGTCAGAGAGAGCCATCTGGCATACGTTAAAAAGGAATTCTATGACCCGTTGTTCAAAGGAGGGGAGTGCCGAACTCTTAAGTGCTCCCACCTTCTCGAGATAGACCTAGGACTTCGACGAATCAAAAGCCATGAGTGTTGGTCATAAGACAGCCCAAAAGAAGTATCAACGAATGACCTATGAGGTTACCAAGGGATTACGCCCCTAAGCAGCCAGGACATTAAGAAGGAGGCGTATACAAATTCAAAGCCTACGAATCATTGTAAAAGACATGACAGGAAGGCGGTCTTGTATAATGTCTGTAGCCACTAAGACACAAAAGGTCTTTCAGAAAATGCCACACCCAGTCAAAATCCCAAAATCCAAAGGCGGGGCTAAGGAGATTTCAACCAACAAAAAGGCAAGACAGAGAGAGAGGAGCAGAGAAAAAGGGGAACAGAGAAGGTCGAGAGAAGATAACGACAAAGAGGGGAACGAGGAGAACAGTGGCGCAGCAAACAGGCAGAGAAGAGAGAGAAAGACAGAAAGAATCCCCAGAAGAAGAACAAGTGCAAAAAGTTTGTGGTGCGAAGCAATCAAAGACAGTGAAAGTGACAATCAATACTCAGTAAAAATTCCCTCGTGCCTATAGACTCGTAATTGCAACAAGTGCCAATTAAGTTTTATCAGTCCAAAAGCCAGTAACTCAGAAGGTGGAAAAACCATTTGTAAGAACCCCTAACGAAGAATAAACTTAATGCAAAGAAACATATCAATTAATTTCTCATCCAAAATTAGAACCCATTTTACGAATTCCAGATTAAGAACATTGAGCAAGACAAGAAGAATTTATATAAGCCTAATTCCCCAAAGTACAGCCTCCACGGCGCACGTTACCTTAGATCTGTGCAAAGAAAGTAAGTACCGTCACAGAATTATGGGGTGGGGCAGAGCGACGGGATACGATGAGATAAAGATTGATATAGTGACAAGATTAATTGATGTCGAGCGGTAAGGATAGGAAGAGACAAAAGAGACAGCAAAGAAATGGTGGTTAGCGACGTGATACGAAGACACGAATGACAGTTAAAAACAGCGGCAGCGAAACAGAATCAAAAGTTTAGTGTCGGCATAAGAGATTTCAATTCATTCACTCCACTCGAAATAGAAGGTTCTCCCCAAAAGACAGTATCAGTGCTTCCCCAAATACAAGGACAGTTAGCGAGTCGTAACAATAAAAGCGCTCCAAAAAAAATGCCACCCACACTCCACGAAGAAAAACTCCACTCCGAAGAACAAGAACAGTCGTTCCACTAGAAGAACAAGATGTCGAAAGCGTGAAGAAAAATATCAAGAGGAAAGAAAACGATCCCGAAAACGCATCCGTCAACGCAATCCTGCTCTGAGAGGAAAGAAGAGAGAGAGAGAGGGGGAACCAACACATCATTCAACGCGCTGGTAGGCGAACGCAAGCGGTCAGACGAAACCCCGGATGCCGAAGAAGACGAAAGAAGTTAAGTCCAAAATAATGTCCCCACACTTACATAACATTAAACTTCATCAAAAGTAAATTACGCGATTAACATTTCAGTTAGACAATTTCTGGTATTTCAAGATTAAAAGATTTTCACACTGAACTTTTCTTTTGGCAACGAAACCTTACGATATTTCTTAATTTTACTAATTATAACTAATCAGCTACTAAGACCTTTTCCCGAACATTTGTATTTACTAACCAATAACTTTAAATTTTAATTTTGATTGTGCCATTTTATGTTATTTTTGTGATTTTGGTTGTTTTTCGTGATTTCTTGTACTTTGATTTTTTTTGTTTTAGTATTTGCTTTTTACTTGTTAAGTAGAGTGAACGTTTTCTTGTTTTTATTTTGTTTGTTTAGGATAACAAGGGTAATTCACGGGAGGTCCTCTCGTTAGCGTACACTTTACCGGTCAGTTCAGTATCGTTTTACCAGTACTGTTAAGAGGGTTTTTGTTTTTGTTGTTGTTTAAGAATCGCTTATCGGTAACGTAAGACTTTGAGAATATTTCTGGGGAAAATTCTTTTATTTTTTTGGGGTAATCGAATACTTAAGTAAAAACAGTTTATTGTTATTATCATTTTCTTTTTGGGATATTACTGTCATAACTTTGATACTTTTAATGATACTCAGTACTTAAGAAATTTCCATTAACGAGTCGATGGTCAAAGGGAGACCGACTCCTTATCAGAACGTAAGAACCCCTGTGCTCACGAGAAGTCAAACAAGGAAATTAACCATGCTGAAATGGTACACAGTCCGCGAATTCGAACGCAGCAGTAATGGAACACATAAGGGACATGGTGATTAATCACATAGCAAAATTTTGCGGAAGAAAGAACGGTCAGTTAGCTTGTAACTTAGAGAACTGGATAGAGCAAGTGGAGACACGCCTAGATAGCATAACGGGGACAGATAGAGAAAAGCTTATTGAAGCCAAGAGTTATCTTGATTTGGAAGCCGGAGGAGACTTAGAACGATAAGTACACTCCGAGACTTACCGACATCTTAAGAATTGGGAAGAATTAAAACGGTATTTTAGGAAGGTTTATTCCACAGTTGGTGAAAGAGATCCAGTTACTAGCTTGGCAAGGATAGTGCGTCAATTTAAGTTAGGACAAAAGACGTTATCAAGAGTTTAGCTCTCAGTTGTATAACAATATGAATGAATGGGGTAACTTCATGGAAACCACAGGTTGGATAGAGGTAGAAGGAGGCAAGCAAAAAATGCTAATGAGTCATGTTAAAAAAATATTTAGACTAGCAATAATGATTGGAAGCCTGCCAACGGAAGTTATTGCAAGGATGACTCGTAAGTGGGAGACATCCGATGATGTAGCAGAGATTGAAGAGGAGGAAACAAAAATCTTAGGTAGAAGACCTGAAGGGAATCCTATATACAGACCTTTAGTCGCTATAGGACAAAAGGAAAGGGGTCCAAATAGATCTAGGACACCATCTAGAAATCAGAATAAGATGCCAGGTAAATCTTCTCAAGAAGGATTTTCGACAGTCACGTGTTATAACTGTCAGAAGAGAGGACATTATGCCAGTGACTGCCGAGGGATGGCCTTCTGTCCTTTCCATAAGAGAACAGGACATAGTGCTCGAGAATGCAGAAATAAATTTGTTTCAGCTTCTAGAGGTAGATCTCAGTCGAGAGGCAGAAGTAGAAACAATAGTCAATCTCCCCCAGCTAGAGGAAATAGAGATTCTGCTCCGAATAGGTATGCTAATCAAACAGCAAGCATAGGTTATCAATCAGTTCAGTCAATGTCGGACGACGCAGTGGGAAATTTTCTGCTTACTGGTACAATGGATCTTCCTCTATAACAGAGAGAACGTCCGGAATGTCAAGGCTAAGCCCAGCTACACAGGTTAGCAAAGTTGATGTAGGGAATGAATATAATTATAGACCATTATTTCCCGCACATGTCGGTCTAGAGAAACCTATTGTTACATTCTTTGATACAGGTAGTCCTAAGAATATAATGTCAGAAAAAGGTGTCTCGATTGTATTTTCTCACTTAAGTTTGAATCCGGCAGTAGATTGTAGAATCACAGACGTCCAGGGTAATGATATCCACGTTAATTGGACAGTTAGATTTTCCATTTAGGCTAGGAAGAATTGCTCTAAGAGAAAATGTTCTGGTAGCCGAGATATACAATTAGCTTTTGCTCATTTGCTGATAGGTTATCCAACTATGGCTAGACAAGGGATAAGATTGATGCCCCTAGAGAACAACTAGTGATTAACAACGGTCGTGAGATTTCTAGAATACCAATATGCAAGCCAATTAAAATAACCCGACTCAAGAGAATCCCTCGATGAAAGGTATCTTAAAGAAGGATAAGACAGAGGGGAAGATATCCAGAATGCATCACGAGTTCACAACAGATCATTAACCTCTTAGAATCAAATCAATGCACTTATTTAAAGCTAGAGAGGGAATTAAGACTTAAACCAGGAGAAAGTACTTGGGTAGAATGTACAGTAAATCCAATTTTGAAGGGAAGGAATTCTCACGCTTACTGAAAAGTCGCAAGTAAACGGAATACATTATTCTTCTAGTTTACATGAAGTTAGACAGAGCAAAATAGCGTTACAGATTACCAATAACAGAGGAGGAAAGGTTAAATTAACACCAGGTACAGAGATAGGCCTAGCAGAAGTATACTCTATACCTATCCGAGTAGTAGAAAGGGAAACGATAGCAGCAATTAGTAAAGGAAATGAAAATTATGCTCAGGACATAAAACTGAGAAGAGCTAAGATAGGATCTCATTTAAAGGACATTAAGGAAAACCATGTTAGAGAAGAATTCATAGACTTATTGTGCGAATATCAGGATATAGTCGCTCTAGACGGCGACACCTTGGGGAAAATACACGCGAAATAACGCACAAGATAGACATTCCATCAAACACAAAGCCAATTTACATACCGCCTACAGAGTAGCACATTCCAGAAGGAGATCATTGAAAGAGAAGTACAAAGAATGAATAGGCAAGGAATAACAGAACCATCTAAATCCCCATGGTCTTTTCCACTTTTGCTAGTTCCTAAAAGGGACAAAACTTATAGAATAGTTGTGGATTTCAGAAAATTGAACCAAATTACGGAAAATGATCCTTATCCAATGCCGTCAATGCGAGATCTTATCGCCACTATAGGGTCCAAGAGATACTTCACCACTATAGATTTATTGCAAGGATTCTTGCAAATTCCTCTAGACGAAGAAAGTAAACCTTTGACTGCTTTTTCCACTAGTAACGGCAGATACCAGTATGTAAGAATGCCCTTTGGTCTAAAGTCAAGCCCGGTAACTTTTGTAAGATTAATGGATAAAATTTTGGGCGATTTACTAGGCAAGGACGTGCACTGTTACATAGATGATTTGGTAATAGCAACAGACACCATAGAGGAACATATAGACTTAGTCAGAGAAGTCCTAAAGAGATTAAGAAAAGCCAACCTGAAGCTTAAATTAAAGAAGTGTAACTTCCTTAAAAGGAAAAGAAAAATAGACTACCTTGGTCATACACTAAGTGAAAAGGGCGTAGAAGTAAACGACTTAAAGATAAGTCAATTAAGGAATATCCTACACCTCAGTGCAAGAAGGACGTAAAGTCATTCTTAGGTTAGCAGGTTTTTACCGCAAGTTCATAGGGAACTTTGCAGTCATATCCGCTCCACTAACTGAACTTTTAAAGGAACACGTATCATTTATATGGACAGACGAGCAGCAAGAAGCATTTGATGAATTGAAAGAAAGATTAACACATCCCCCAGTACTTAGCTTCCCAGACTTTAGCAAAGAATTCTTTTTAGCCACGGACGCAAGCCACATTGGTATAGGAGCATGTTTAATGCAAAAGCAAGATAATAAGTATAATGCCATAGCATATTACAGTAGGAAATTTAAAGCCCTCAGAAGTGAACTACTCAGTAACAGACCTCGAGTCTCTAGCTATAATAGACGCTTTAAAAGCATTTCAGATATATCATTTTTGGTTACAAGATAACCGTGTTCACGGATCATTCAGCCGCAGTAGAAATGCTAAAGAAACCCTAATTTTTCTGGACGAAGAAGCCCGTTGGTTTCATGACAGCCCAAGATTATGATATAGAGGTGAAATATGTCCCTGGGAAGACGAATAAGGTAGAAGATGCATTATCAAGATATGTGTCACAAGGTGATAGTATAAATATGATAAGTCAAGAAGAAGAAAAGAATGAAACAATGTGCAATGACATAAATGTACTCACCATGCATTATACAGAGGAGCTTTCCCAAACGGCAAAAATTTCATAAAAGAACAAGAAAGAGATGAAGATATAAGGGAACTGTTCAAATACGTTAGAAACGAAAGAAAACACAGCCAACACGGATTAACCGAACTAGGTAGGAAGGTTGGATGTCCCACAGATGCACTAACGGACATAGATGGCGTATTAATTTGGATGTGTCACGATATGACCCATTTGGTCAATTTCTAGGTGTACTGCACAAAACAAGGTTAGTACCTAAGAGTCTAAGAAACTAGGTCATTGAGCTAATGCACGATGATGACATGAGAGCTCACCCAGGAAGGGATGAGACAATTAGATTAATCCAAAGAACTTTTCCATTGGAAGGGAATTCACAAAGATGTTAGTAATTATGTGAAGAGCTGCAATACATGCAACAGCTACAAGGGAAGAACAGACAAGGAAGTACCACTAGGGAAATATCCTATCCCACAGACTCCTTTCGAAAGAGTATCTATTGATCTTATCACTAATCTTCATACCACGAGTAAAGGGAATAAGAATATACTAGTATGTATCGACGCGCTCACGAGATATACAGAGTTGGTACACAACTAGTAAAAGTGCCAAGGATTGTGCACCGCCTCTCTTCGATAAGATATTTTGCAGATATCTGCCCCACAGCTCATTATTTCTGATAATGGGACCGAGTTCAACAACTCGTTAGTTCAAGAAATTTGTAACGCCTTTAAGGTAGAAAAGGTAGCGATACAGCCGTATCACCCAGCTAGAAATGGCTTAGTAGAAAGGAATAACAGGAAGGTTTTAGACGTATTACGTCACACAGTAGGACAGGATCCTGACTGGGACGTCAATTTACCTTTAGTCCAATTATCATTAAAATGCAAGGCATCATACGAGTACTCGAGCAACTCCCATAAAAGCTTTGATGGGATATGAACCCAGATTACCTTATGCATGGCTGAATGAGCCAATACAGCCTAATTACTCTGAAGATATCATGAAGATAAGAATCGGAAACTTTAAAGTAATCCACAAGCAATTGCACAAGAATCTAGAAGAAGCCCAGCAGAATATGATAGAGAAGCATCAAGAAGGATTAAGGCCTGTAGACTACAAGAAAGGGGATGAAGTCTATATTAAGAAGGAAGTAAGAAGTGGTATTAATTATAAGTTAGCCACAAAATTCACCGGACCATACAAGGTCGTAGACGTACAAGAAACTAAGATAAAGGTTAAGAAAATGAATAACCAAATGCCTTCCACATATGCTGAATCATTAGAAGAAGAAGAATTTTGGATAAACAAGGACAAGGTCAAGAGAACCAAAGAAGTTGAAGAATCCGAAATGACAGAGACGTCAGAAGACATTCCAGAAGAAGGAACTAGATATAACCTAAGAAATAGAAGAGTCACTTTTCAGTGAAACAGAAGAAAAAACAAACCCAATTAATTCATCCAATATTCCATGTATTTATTTGATTTCGTTATTGCTAAGTTTACCTTCATCGGTCGACTTAGGAATAATCTTTTATTGTTGCAATTCTTACTTTAATTAGTCGGTTTGTAGCAATTTTTTTGAGTTACGTGCACTAACTTCAAATTTATTTTGACTTGAAGGGAATTATTTGGGTATGCAAGAAACGGTCCAATGCGCAGTATAAGAATTCCAAGACGTATATTAAGTTTAATCGTTCCATAAGAACATTCTTTGAAGTAAAAGAATAAATAAGACGGGTTAAGATAGATATTAAGAAATTTTAAAATAAGGGAATCCGTTTCAGAAATGATTAAGATTTTGAAGGGGTAATTAATACACTTATTTTGTTCAAATCCATAAGATGTTGATTGATGAAAACTTACTAATAAGATATTAATCGATGAAGACTCACTAACAAGAAGTTAATTGATGAAGACTCATTAACAAGATAGTAGTTGTTGAAAACTTACTAACAAGATATTGATTGGTGGAAGCTTACTAATTGTTGTCACAGTAGAAGAAACCTACAAGTATTAACCACTAACCGGTTCCTTTAACCGAGTTGCCAATTTTGTTTTAGTATCAAGCAGTAAAGTTATATTGTTTAATGTACAAGGTTACTCAGAAATTACAGTAAGAATGTCTAATGAAATTTTGCATAAACACAATACACAATCTCAGTAGGAAGTCAAGGACACACTTGTTATTGCATACAAATACACAAGGATATTTTCTCCCAGGACTTGTCTCCAAACAACAGGTCGCAGCAAACAAGAAGCCATCAAGTGTCGTCAACGAAGAACGAAATTTATTTTCCATAAAAGAAAGACGATATCCACCTAGATAGAATAGGACTGAGGACTGAACCAATCATATACTGTAAACTTGGATAGTTACCATTATTTTTTTGCTTCTACCATGCATTTATATAACTTTTGTGACTCAAGGGCTTATGTATGTTTAACTTTCAGTTTTCTTGTTTTTTGGTGATTTATTTTTGTTTGCATTCAGTTTCATGTTTCTTAATGTGATTTACTCATATTTGAATTCAGTTGAGGATGATGATTCTTTTAATATTACTTAATCAAGTACTTGTTCATATTCATATTCAGTTTTTTTTTATGTTTCTCTGAATGTTACTTACTCAAGAATTTACTCATGTTTACATTCAATTTTGATTGTTGCCCTTAACGTTACTTAATCAAGGATTTGCTCATGTTTACATTCACTTTGATGTTTTTGAGTTAAAGTTTCAATATGATTTCCAAGAAGCATAAGTTAGGAGTCCTCTTGTAGGTATAATATTTGCTTCAGCTTAGATAACGCTGTCGGAGTCAGCGAGGTAGCGGGCCGAGACTGTAATAGTGTGGCAAAGTGTTGTTATTACAAAAGGCAATAACTTAATAATACTTAAGAAAAAGGCACGAAACGGATAATAAGAGAAGAAAAAGGGAAAGGGAATACGATAATGATTTTTCTTAGCGAAGGGATTTTGTTACTCCAAACATTAGGCTTTTAGCCATTAGACATCTGGTTTTCATCTCCCCCAAAAAAGCCTCTGTCCGTACCAGCGATTAGTGACCAACAAGAGATTATGGGCGACGAGCGATATCCACCAGGCATATTCGAGAAATTGGAAACTACTCTCATTAGCGCCTATGACTAATCGGCGTTCCCTTCGTGAACAGGTCAGAGAGAGCCATCTGGCATACGTTAAAAAGGAATTCTATGACCGTTTTGTTCAAAGGAGGGGAGTGCCGAACTCTTAAGTGCTCCACCCTCTCGAGATAGACCTAAGGACTTCGACGAATCAAAAGCCATGAGTGTTGGTCATAAGACAGCCCAAAAGAAGTATCAACGAATGACCTATGAGGTTACCAAGGGATACGCCCCTAAGCAGCCAGGACATTAAGAAGGAGGCGTATACAAATTCAAAGCCTACGAATCATTGTAAAAGACATGACAGGAAGGCGGTCTTGTATAATGTCTGTAGCCACTAAGACACAAAAAGTCTTTCAGAAAATGCCACACCCAGTCAAAATCCCAAAATCCAAAGGCGGGGCTAAGGAGATTTCAACCCAACAAAAAGGCAAGACAGAGAGAGAGGAGCAGAGAAAAAGGGGAACAGAGAAGTCGAGAGAAGATAACGACAAAGAGGGGAACGAGGAGAACCAGTGGCGCAGCAACAGGCAGAGAAGAGAGAGAAAGACAGAAGAATCCCCAGAAGAAGAACAAGTGCAAAAGTGTGGTGTGCGAAGCAATCAAAGACAGTGAAAGTGACAATCAATACTCAGTAAAATTCCCTCGTGCCTATAGACTCGTAATTGCAACAAGTGCCAATTAAGTTTTATCAGTCCAAAAGCCCAGTAACTCAGAAGGTGGAAAAACCATTTGTAAGAACCCCTAACGAAGAATAAACTTAATGCAAAGAAACATATCAATTAATTTCTCATCCAAAATTAGAACCCTTTTTACGAATTCCAGATTAAGAACATTGAGCAAGACAAGAAGAATTTATATAAGCCTAATTCCCCAAAGTACAGCCTCCACGGCGCACGTTACCTTAGATCTGTGCAAAGAAAAGTAAGTACCGTCACATATATATTAAGTAATCCAAAAACCATAGGTGGATTCTTTTGACACAGAAAAATTGCCTACTTTGATGCTGTCTGGCCTGGTTTACTTGTATGCTTGCTGTTCGTGCAACGAACAGACTTACGTGGGAAGCACTCAAAGTACGATATGACTCCCACATTGGGCATTAGTTACCACACAGGGATGAAGCTTCTAGCCATGAGCTTTCAAATATTAGAAACCATGCACAAATATGCAAATGCAGAATCAGCTACGATGATTTTAAGATCATTTTAGCCTGCCCTAATGAAAAACCACCTCCCTATACTCGAGTCCTTGGCCATTAAGCATCTTGTTCCAACATTAAATAACAACACTACAGCGGTTCCATTATACATTGCTTAGACCACCCACTCTTATCTTTCCTTGGTTATCTCGATTACCTCTCGCCCTGACAAACCTTTCAGCAACCGAACCTCGGGTTGTAAGGTTTGTTTTATATTTTTAAAAGTTTTTTTACTTAGTGTTTAATACATTGTGTTTTTAGTTATTTTTAATTGTATTTTATATTTTACATTTTTTCTCGTGCTTATTTGTATGTGACAATTTATGTTAATCTTGCTGAACATGTTTTGTAACAATAAAGCAACCCAGACCGCCTCAGTGGCGTGATCGGTATGGTCTTGGCCTGCCACCTCGGTGGCTGCGAGTTTGATTCTCGGGCATTCCACTGAGGGCGGGTTAGAGATGTGCATTTCTGGTGATAGAAGTTCACTCTCGACGTGGTTCGGAAGTCACATAAAGCCGTTGGTCCCGTTGCTGAATAACCACTAGTTCTATGCAACTTAGAAACACCATACAAACAAACAAACAAACAAAAATAAAGCAACCCAATATTTGATCTGTTTTCCTCTTTACCTGATATATATATATATATATATATATATATATATATATATATATATATATATATATATATATATATACATATATATCAAATATGTATATATTTTTACTTATATATACACATAGGTATACTTAAGTAAGACTATTACCGAAGTTGTATTTCTGCCCTTCTTTAGGTTACTATCTTCAGTCAAGATTTCAGACATGTATCATTCACATTTCAAAATCAAATTCGCTCCATACGGTTTGGAGAAAGATTCGAGAAAATGAAATACAAAATGTTTCAATAGGTTTAACTCTCTTACGCTTTACTAGAGTTTTCTATGTACAGTGACGCTTAAAGAAAACGGTTAAGAGACAAATAAGGCATGTGTAACTATGCCATCTCTCTCTCTCTCTCTCTCAGGAAATTCGTACTTACATATGTATTTTATTCCTTTACCTTTAAAATTTGTAGATAAGACAAAACAAAGCCAACTCAGCTACATTATTATGCCAAGAGAATATTAAATTATTCTTTTCTACTTGATTTAACGACATTATATTTTTCTTATTTTCACTCTGGACTTGTTCTCTGTCATGATTGGTCTTAGGGGTAGGTCAGGTTTGTGAATTTTCGGTAAACCATAAAGAATGCTGAAGGAAGAGCCAGCCACAAACAGCTGTTGATAGGAAGTTTCATGTATGGTATCATAATTCTCTATTTTCCTCAGGAATCTGTTAATTTTATCCTCTTTTGTATAGATCTAAAAAAAGTGGGCTCACCGTGGGAAACAAACTTGGAATTGTCTGATATATACGAAAGAGAGAATAAAATTAACAGATTCTTGAGGAAAATAAAAAAAAAAATGATAATACCAAAAATGAAACTTCCTATCAACAGCTGTTTGTGACTGGCTCTTCCTTCAGCATTCTTTATGGTTTACCGAAAATTCACAAACCTGACCTACCTCTAAGACCAATCATGGCCGCTTACAATAGACCATCCTTTTCCACCTCAAAATTTCTGGCAGGAATTTTATCTGAATTTTGTAACGATGAATTTTCCTTAACAAATGTATATGAATTTCAACAATTAATTTCTAGACAAAATGGAGACTTTTTTTTTATGGCTTGTTTTGATGTGGAATCTCTTTTTACAAATGTTCCACTCAATGAAACCATTAGCATTATTTTAAAGAACATTTTTTCCAATTATGATACTAATTTTTATGGTTTTAATCCGGCTACTTTCAAACAATTACTTGATCTTGCTGTGCAAGATTCAATATTTATATTTATCAATCAACTCTATTCGCAGGTCGATGGAGTCGCCATGGGGTCTCCTTTAGGCCCCATCTTTGCTAACTTTTTTAAGCAGACTTGGAGTCGAAATCTTTTACCGTAGACACGCTGATGATACATTCGCGTTATTCCAGCATCCTTGGCAATGTTCCTCATTTTTGGAATTTATAAATAACGCTCACCCGAATATTAGGTTTACAGTAGAGGTTGGAAATGAAGGTACTTTACCTTCTTTAGATTTGAGGATCACTAAAAGTAACTCAGAATTTGCAACGTCAGTCTACAGAAAACGTACCTATACAGGACTTACTAGTACTTTTTATAGTTCCTGTCATTCTTTTAAATTAAACACCATCCACACATTGGTAATTAGGGCCCTAAAGTATTCATCTTCTTGGAAAATTTTTCATGATAAGATTTAATTTCTGTTATTTTTAAAGTCCAACTCCTTTCCACTGGATTTAGTTTTAAAAATTGTCAACCAGATACTTGCGAGGTTTTTTCAGCCTTTATCTCCTAATTTTGATATTTCAAAAAGGTTATTTTATCCAACTGGTCCTCATATTTCTGATCTGAAATTCATATCAAATTTAAAACAAATCATTGAACAAGAAATTCCATGTCTCAAGGTCAAATTAATATCAAACAATCTATGCCCTTTTAATATCAAAGATCGCCTTCAGCCCTTCATGAGATCCAACGTCGTATACAAATTTACATTCCCTTGGTGTCCAGGTTCTTACCTTGGTTCAACTCGAAGGTTGCTGAGGATTCGATATTGCAGTCATTTTGGTTTTAGTTTCCGAAATGAACAAAGATTAAAACAACCAGAAATTTTCTACTATCAGGATCCATGCTTATAACTAAAATTGAGCTCCAGAAAGAACAGTTCACAATAATAGATTATGTCAAACATCCTGATCACTTAACTACCCTTGAGTCATTATACATTAAGAAACTTGTTCCTTCATTAAATGGTAATACTTCTTCAGCCACTCTATACCTGGCATAGTTAACGTCGTCACCTGCATTTGACGACAGGTCATTCCATCTTCTCTCCTTGTGGACGGTTAGTGTTTAGGTGTTCTCTCTCTTTTTACTGTTTTTACTTTGTACTTTTTTTTGTTGGTTAATTTTAAGACTATTTGAATACATGTGAGTTCTGTTTGTGTTTTATGGTTTTGTTTGTTATTTATTTGTCTTATTGCTCTTTCACAGACTGATGATGCACAGATGTGTCTTGTGCAAAACATTTCGTAGTAATAAACTTTACCCTTTTACAACTTACTTGTATCCACATTATGCTGCTCTCTCACTCATACACGTGGAAGAGGAAAGCTGGTCTTTTAATATGTGTACGACAACCCCATTTTCGTCATTTTACGTTGGAGATTTTTTCAGATGAATTAGAAGGTTTTTTTCCATCGAGAACTATTAGCTGAGTGGACATCATAAGTGCGAGAGCGATAAGCCGAATACAAAACGTATCAAGTAGGATCGTAACAAACATGAGCATCGAAATCTTTGGAATCTTATCCTACATACATGACGTAGAATTTACATGGCCGAAGCCTGTACGTATATCTGATTTGATATCACACTTATTGATAATTAATGTAAACATGATGCAACGTCTTATAATCAGTTTAGAACTGAATGTGTCTAATGACGACGTTACATAAGGCATCTTACGTAGTAATTAAGTTCTGTAAACTTTATATATATATATATATATATATTATATATATATATATATATATATATCTATATATATTATGTATATATATATATATATATATATATATATATATATACTATATATGATATATATATATATATATATATATATATATATATATATATATATATGTATATGTGTGTGTGTGTAGATCCGTATATAATATGTATTTATTTCTATGTATGTATATTAAAAAAAAAGTGTGAAATATAATAACAAATAGATACAAACTACAGACAAGAAATTTTATTGTAAAATGGCTCAAGCAGTGATTAGGACTGTTTGGAAATTCGAAAATTTCAAAGGTAGAGGGTATGCAAAAAAGCATCAGACTTATTGTGAGCATCATTTTGTTTATGTAAATCTAGTCAAATTTGCTTATTTATCACAATAACCGTAATGAACACCACTGCAGCTTTTTGTTGTAAAATCCAATTTTGATGATACTGAATATTTTGAATTATATTTTTACGTAATTGAAGTTCATTGCATTGAAAATACGTAGATGTCTGAATTATATATTGTTTACCTTTCAGTCATGTTTCACCTATATATATTTTTCACGTTTTACCAAGCTGACATAGAGAAATCTTTATGATTCTGCGTTCCCCCACCTACAAGTCTCGAGTTCCCACTGTGGTCCAACGAATAGCAGGAAATATACTAGGTGGGGTCCACTATGACTAAAAGTATTCATTTACTAAGAAAAGTACTGTCAGAAACTTTCAAAGTCAATATCAAAACAGAAAAATTACATAATGGCAATAATGGCTTAAAGCAAAGTAACACCAATAAGCCATTTAATATTTCGTCGAACAATAGTTATTAAACATTACAGTTTCATATGTTGAATTGTCATTCCACTTCTGTTCCTCTCACCAAATCCTTGCAAACGCCCAGTTTTCGGATAAAATGTATCAGTACTAGTATCATCCATTTTTATTAATGGATGATACTAGTATTGATATATTTTATCCGAAAACTGGGCGTTTGCAAGGATTTAGTAAAGGAAACAAGTGGAAATCGCGACTTGTGGGTGGGGGAATGCCCAAAAGTGCCAAGATGTTAACTGTGGCGAAACTAGAAATCTTTCATTGGGGGCCACTTAGGATTATCAGATTATATATATATATATATATATATATATATATATATATATATATATATATATATATATATATATATATATATATAGGCAGAATCCACGAAGCAAAGTGAAACAATGGAATTTGCCTTCATGTATATATATATATATATATATATATATATATATATATATATATATATATATATGTATATATATATATATACATATTTATATATATACATATATTATACATATGTATATATATATATAGATATATATATATATATATATATATATTATATATATATATATGGATATATATATATTATATATATATATATTTATATATAAAGGCTATCTCGCTTTTTAATTTTTTCCTTCGTGACAAAAAACCTTTATTTATACATAGCATCACGTATTATATACTTCGTGATCAAGTTATTGCATATATATATATATATATATATATATATATATATATATATATATATATATATGTATATATATATATACATATGTGTGTGTGTGTGTAAAATACACATACGGTACAGATATCTATTTATATATGTATATGCACACACACGCATATATATATTATATATATATATACTATATGTGTATCTATATATAATATATATACCATACATACATATATATATATATATATATATATATATATTATATATTACAGTAGTAGTAGTTGTTGTTGTTGTTGTTGTTGAAACAATCATTAACTAAGCAAATTTTTGCTATTAATGATATTTTATTGAAAGAATACAGTGTTCTGTTATTTATGCCCAGTTGGGGGAGCACGTGACCAGCAGCTCACACCCCCTCACCCAAATTCGCCCCTGGATTTTAATCATATTGATATTTCTCATTTAAAATACGTTTAAGGAATGTTTTCAAACTAGTATGAACCAAGGTAATGACCTGGGCCTAAGAATAAGTTAGGTTAGGTATGGTTGGTTAGTTTATTTGCAAACGAAACGAACGTCAGAAAAATTCAAAGCACGCAATTAGGCATATGAAAATTATATTTAAGATCAAAATGAAATAATGGTTTGAGGCAAACTGACCGTTTTGTTCTCAAAGTGAAAATGACATTGAATGGGAAGGTCAGTATTTTAGCTTTAATTCGGCTTATCTTACAGCTTTCAAAGTTGCAAACTTGACATGGGCAGATGGACGCCACGTCAAATTCAAAAGCCGGAAGAGAGAGAGAGAGAGATCTGATATTGCAGTTACCCAATCTGCCGATGATATCAACATTTTCTCTTCCATGCGTTTCTAGAGAGAACGAATGTAAAAATTATAAAATGGTAGACCATAGTAAATTACATACACCTGTTTTCTAAGGTGAGTAAATGCAGACTATGCAAAATCAATAACAAAATTATTGGGAAATTTAGACTTTACTTGCAGGTGATCTAAACGCAATACATACAAGCCTGGGATCAATTCAGGGCAACGTTACTGCAATAATGGTAAAAATACTCTTGAATTATCTTAAAAGTGACTGGAATATTATTAATGTGATGAACGTAACCGAACCAACACATGATCTTGCCAACAGACTGGACTGCAAATGCTTACTGAATGATCCTTTCATTAAGGATTATTGGGTAGTATTCGAATGGCATTGTAATCGTGGTAGTCATAATAGGCATGGTATTACTAAGTCGAT
>NC_087202.1:69952477-69957477 GCF_015104395.2 Macrobrachium nipponense | reverse complement strand
GCTAATGCATCTTTCGGTATATTTTGCACCTTCCAATCTTGGATGGTCTTGGATGCAGCTTAGATATTTGTCGAGCTTATTCTTAAACACATCTACGCTCACTCCTGATATGTTCCTCAGATGAGCTGGCAACGCATTGAATAGACGCTGCATTATCGAGGCTGGTGCGTAGTGGATTAATGTCCTGCGTGTTTTCCTTAGTTTTCCTGAGAAGGAAGGATAAACGTACTGCTTGATAGCATTACTGAGTAGAAGGCCTTGTAAGAAGGAGGCTGTTAAAGAAAGGATGATATTTCTGGAGACGTACCACTAAAATACTAGCCGAAGGTCCGATTGCAAATTTACCAAACAACAGAAACATGAGTCGGACGCCATGTTAGAGAGAAGGATTTTTTTCAGATTCTGCTCTGAAGTAGAGGAGCATTCAATAAAGAAATTCTTTTAGAGGGAGGTGTCCCAGCTATTGACTTCTGAGCCTGCTTACATAATTTAACTTGAATGAGTACTACAAACTCGACAGGTACTTGACATTATGAAGCGTTGGCGACATCTACATTAAAAAATAAATAAATAAATAAATAAAACTGCTCCAACTCGAGTAAGATTAAATAAAAATTCTCCATAAATAGTGGAAGAAGATTCGAGGTTCTGATGAATATCGACGAAACAAAAAGTGTGTCAAAATTCACTGAACATTGAAAAAGGGTAAAAATGCTAATTCAGAAATGAGCAGTATACACATTTGTTGTGATGTTCCTCAGGAAATCAGGTTACCTCGATAATAGGAGGATAGTACAGAAGTTACTTACAAAATGAAATTACAGCCGTTATGTTAATATTTAAATTAGCCGTTCATCAAAAAGTCTTATTAATAATGATAATAATCACCGATAAAATCTAAGCTCGACTTTGCTGATATTAAAAATTTTAATGCAAGCGATGAAGCATAAACATTTAATGGATCAAAGTACCTGTCAAGTCTCTTATCAATTTTGCGAAACTTTTCCGAATTTGCATATTGAGTTCAGTACGCGGAAATCACACGAAAATAACTCGGTTTATGAAAAGTCAGTCAGCTTATGCGATTGAATAGATCTGTAACTCTTAATTAATGTCAAATTACGGTGCGCTGATATGTCTGTTGGTATATATATATATATTTAACAGCCTCCTTCTTACAAGGCCTTCTACTCAGTAATGCTATCAAGTAGTACGTTTATCCTTCCTTCTCAGGAAAACTAAGGAAAACACACTGGACATTATTCCACTACGCACCAGCATCGATAATGCAGTGTCTATCCAATGCGTTGCCAGCTCATCGAAGGAACATATATATATAATATATATATATCATATATATATATATATATATATATATACACATATATATATATATATATATATTATATGTGTGTGTGTGTGTGTGTGTGTGTGTGTGTGTGTGTGTTTGTGTTTGTAACTGATATCATCACCAATGAAAAAGAAAAACTCGTCGCCAAAATTATTACGAATAGACAAAATGAATACAACACATCCTAGCGTAGTGAATTGAACGAAGGCAGATTGAATGATGTCTTTTTCACAGTGGGTCATTTTGTTATACTTATATGGGGAGGAGCCTCACTAGCGGATCCCGAAAAATTTATGGGTAGGTGGGCACCGATGTTCATTTATATATATATATATATATATATATATATATATATATATATAAAGGTTTTTGCCACGAAGGAAAAAATGAAAAAACGAGATAGCCGAGTACTTTCGGTCTTGTTCCGACCCTTTAGTAACGATGTACGATGATCTGAAGCTTGAACTGGCAGAAAACTCCATGCTTGTACAAGGAAGTCATAGTTGAAGAGGATGGACAGCAAAATTTAAAAATGGAAGCGGAATAGAGGTGAAGTAAAAGGCTCACAAGCGGGTTCAGCCGGGGGCTGAAGGAACGCTGTAAACATCCTTTAGTAATGCAAACAGTGTTCCGCGTAAGGTGCACTGACGACGCTATCCTGCTATGGGGTAAGTAGGAAATTGAATGAAAAAAGTATGGAGGGTGAGAATGAAGGCTTAAAGATGGTGAAAAGTGATCAAACTAAAAGCAGCATAGGCTAAAACTTGTCCATCGGTCTAATGCTTTCAGGACTGCGGACTGCCTCTTGCTTTTGGGTGTTGTCATCTTGTTGTGGTTCCCGTGAGTCACTCAAAGTCTGACTCATCTGATCCCTGTCCCTGTGCACCTCCATGACTATTTGTTGGTCTTGCTCCTTGCAGCAAAATTCATCAGTCTAATGAGAAGTTCTCGAACACCTTGTTTTTTACAGGTAGATTGCATGTTTAGGACGAATTTCATTATTACGCTAATATTTTTAAGATTAAATTTTTATTATTTAGCCATTTTTCTATCGTTTTTATTTGCACTACAATATTTCTTCTGCTCCATTATTTTTTTTTTTTTTTTACTTTTGCTAGTTTTAGAGGCATTCGCCGTTACATAATCTCATATATATAACTATGTTAAATCACCGTTCTATATTCGAGGAAATGCTTGTTCCACAATAGAAATCCCTTGTGATTGAATTTAATTCTTTGAAGCTGTCAAACACTGAATTATAAAGGAAGAAACTCTCTAAATCATTGGCCTTGAATTAATTTTGTCTGATGCAGCCAGAACTCTTTCTCTGTAGGTTATCAAATAAAGTTTCATTTTCGTTTTTTTTTTTTCTATTAAGGAAATGAATATTTCATTTATCATTAAAAAAACGCTCAAGTATATGGTTGTGCAGTTAGGTTTGATTTAACATAATTTGGGCTTATTCAAACAGCACTCGTATAAGCATTCATTGATATTGTCACCAGTCTGTCAGCGCGACGCCACTTCATTATCTTAGCGAGCAGAATCAATAATTGCCTTGCACCAAGCTGCAAAACGCAACTTGACGTAGCTTGCGAAATTTTTTTTTCATCGACTGATAGCACTCTATCCGTTTTGTTTTCCCGACGGCTCTAGACCCTATTGATTGGTTGACCTGCATCGTTACGTCACCACCAGTGGAAACTCCCGGTTTCCACGCTCCCGGATTCTTCTTTCCCCTCCGTCCCACATCCACCTATCCACCACCCCCCGTACCCTCCCCCTCATCCTCCAAGCCCGTTCTTGTTTTTTAGATATCCTGCACTTCATGTTTCGTGTCTTGCCCTTATCTTCGATTTTAGCATAACAGTAGACTTCTTTCCTTCTATACAAGAGAGAACTCTTTTTACTTAAAGAAGACAATCTCTCATCACCCACTAGACTAGAGTGTTATTGTTTTTATGCTTTTGTTGTAGAGATGATTTAGAGAGATGGTAATTTTCACGATTTGCACACTTAAAAGAGACCTGGGCTTATTTTGTTTGTTTATGTGGTGTTTTTATGTTGCGTGGAACCATTGGTTATTCAGCTACGGGACCAACGAACTATCAACAGAAATACACATCTCTCACCCCTCAATGGAATGGCCGAGAATCGAACTCACGACTACCGAGGCAGCAGGCCAAGACCAACCCGATCATGCCACTGAGGCGCTGACCTGGATTTTGAAGAGAGAAACCTTACAAATAACAGACTGGATAACATGAGAAAAGCAAAAGGCGCACCATAGACTGGACAAAACGGGAAAAGCATCTGGCTCATGAAACCTTTGTGCTTTTTAGTATATAAGAATTTGTGCTCTCATTCTCAATATAAATAGATGTCGGAGAAGTTAATGACCAGTCCATTGACTATTATTGTGAGCTGCCCAGGTGCAAGAGCCCTTGCTGGCATATCACCAGCTTAATGTAAATCTTCATCAATAGACTAATTCCATATGAAGATGAGAAATTTTTAACTCGGAATAAACTCTGAATCTTTGGTCTTTGTATAAGTCGTTTTCCCGGTGCGTTTTATTTATTTTTTATTTATTTATTTTTTTGTTGTGTTATAAATGACAAAAACACTTACTTTAATACAGTTTAGTTAGACATTTAAAAGATGGTGCAAGCGCCTCAGTGGCGTGTCGGTATGTTCCTGGCCTGCCAACTCGGTGGGAGCGAGTTCGATTCTCGGGCATTCCATTGAGAGGTGAGAGATGTGTATTTCTGGTGATAGAAGTTCACTCTCGACGTGGTTTGGAAGTCACGTAAAGCCGTTGGTCCCGTTGCTGAATAACCGCTGGTTCCATGCAACTTAAAAACACCATACAAACAAACAAAAACAAAAGATGGTGCAATGAAAATTATATCGAATTCAAGCAAAGAAAAATGGTCCAGCTTGTTATCAGCCTAAACGGCACGCGCTCATCTTATTTCAACCATATTGTAACTTTGAACCACCAAGTTTTAAAAGATTAATTATATGGATGGTTAACAGTCTATAGTCCGAGATAATGGTCGTCATTTAGACTGGGAAGTAGAGACCTCATAGACAGACCTACTACATGTGACTATATTGGGTGGGTTAGCGATTTGACCGACATCTATGAGTCATAGACCAGAATTACTAGGAGTGGTAGATCTCTGATTAGATCTCCTAATATGATTACCGCAACAAAATTAGGGTTTAACTGATATTCATTAGGCCTATTTCTTTAAAGGAATTGCCGTTTGCCTGGTATCCATTAAGACCGTTGCTTTACAATAATTGGCCAGTTTGTTATAAAATAATTGGCGTTTGACCGGTATCCATTAGGCCAATTGTTTTTTAATATTTGGCGTTTGACTGGTATCCATTAGGCCAATTGTTTTAAAATAATTAGCGTTTGACTTGTATGTATTAGGCCAATTGTTATAAAATAATTGGCGTATGACTGGTATCCATTAGGCCAATTTTTTAAAAAATAATTGGTGTTTGACTGGTATCCATTAGGCCAATTGTTATAGAATAATTGGAAGTTTGACTGGTATCCATTAGGCCAATTGTTATAAAATAATTGGCGTTTGACTGGACTCCATTAGGCCAATTGTTATAAAATAATTGGTGT
>NC_087202.1:69924977-69944977 GCF_015104395.2 Macrobrachium nipponense | reverse complement strand
TCAGTCGTGGCGCGATGAGCAACGTTCGCCAAGCTCGTGCTCGCGTTATTCGTTTTTGTATTGCGTAATTGATCATTTTTGGGAATTACGTCCCTCCTTTTTTTTGTTTTCTTACTATTTTAACTGACTGTGTAAACAATTTTTGAGTGGTGCATTTTCCGGTGGATTTTTTTTTGTTCAGATCCTTTTGAAAATTTTGTACGAAGTTCGAAAGAAAATATAAGGGAGTTTTGAAAGTGTAGCGTAGCTGTGTCAGTTGGTCGCATGCGCTTTTATCAGCCTGTACTTTTTTCTTTTTGCTGATATTTTTGCATTTTCCTACATAGATTTGTACTGAAAGTGAAGCGTTTTTTCGTAGGAGACCTTAGCAAGAATGAGGAATTTCGGGACTCATTAAGCCTAGGCCACACACACCCTATGTACTGAACAGGACGCAACAGGTAGGAGACTTGTACTTCATTGCTTATGTTGTTAACTTGTTTTGCATCAAAATGCTGTTGTATAGTTAAGTAATTATTTTATTGGGTAGACGTAGATTTGGCCCTGGACTAGCTTTGTAAAAGTCAGATGTACTCCACCTAGGCCTAGGGATTCATCATGCACACTTTTAACACCAGTGGGTTGCTTTTGTTTCATTTTACTTTTTTTTCGCCAGTTGTATAGTATTATTATACTAATTTGAGATCGCTATAGAAAACTGAAAATTTCAAATTCATTGGAATGGCGCAGATCAACGATCAACGTCGTATTGTATGGCATGGATCTTTCTGATATAGTAATAAGAAAATATAAAAACTGGGATTTAGAGCCTGGCTATCTTATAAACATATGTGGATTATGTCAAGATTAGCGAACCCACTATTTTTCAAGAATATATTACTTATACCACTTTGATTCATGTATATGTTTGTATATTATATTATATAAGTCTGTAGAATCCACGGGTAATTTTTTTTTACCAGATTCATATGAAATTATAATAGCCACAATGCCCTCTCAAATTCTTTGGCCCTTTTTTGGATACGCTTGTCGCTACAAAGCCTTGGGCTGGAATACCCATCCTCATCATCGTAGTCAAGCGGGCAATCGATTTTATTGCTATTTAGGCTGAAGTATATATGTAGAATCTACTGGTCATTTAATAATAATATGTACATGTATATATTATATATATAATCATATATATATATATATATATTATGTATATATATATATATATATATATGAATTAAAGTGGTATAATATTGTCTTGAAAAGTAAGGGATTCGCTAATCTTGACATGATCCGCATAGTTTATGCCTGTTCCTCTATGATACTGATAAATGAATCATATTTCAGTATCTTGGACGGCTGGCTGGGATTCATTTTGAAGCCCATGACTCGTGTGTTCAAACCGAAGCCTTTCATGTGGTCTACGTTAGACTGGTAAATAATACTTACATACTTATCTAGCGTCCACAAGCTAAGCATAACTTATTTAGCGCAGCCCACTATAATATATTGCTCAGCGTAATTGCTATTGTTGCTTCGGTGATTTTTTTTTTTTATTATTTATGATTCGGCCTCTAATGAAAATTAAATATAATAATTGAACTATAAGTACTTCAAAATATTATGTCGTTCGAAAAACTGCATATAGGATACCCAACGATTATCTTACGGACTATAGAAAATACTTGTAATAGGTCTCATTCATGCATTTAGTTGTATATACATCTTCCGGGAAAACTGTATCGTCCTGGAAAATGTTGCATTCTTCGTTAAGGAAGTCTGTATCTACGTGAAAATCTTTAGTAATGCTGTTATTACGTTAGGGCATATTTTCCAAACATTTGGGCATGATTTGTTTGTGATAACGACGGGTGTGTCACTTGGAACACACACACACACACACACACAAATATATATATATATATATATATATATATATTATATATATATATATATATATATATATTCAATAACCACAATGCCCTCTCGATTTTCTACACTTGGAAACGCTTGCCTACTACCTAGATCTAAATAAAGATATGATGCTCGGATGAGCATCGGAATTTTCCTTCATGTAGATCTAGGCCTAGCAAATGGAAAGCCTTTCCCCAAGTGTGAAGGAATCTTGAAGTTAAGAGGGCATTGTAGTTATTAAAAACGACTTATGAATCTGGTAAAAAGGAGTAGTTCATAATATTATATGTATATATATATATATATAATATATATATATATATTATTATTATTATTATATTATATGATATATATATATATATATATATTATATATATATATATATATATAATATATTATATATATAAACACGTGTTATATATTATCTGTGTGGGTGATGTTCTCTTTAAAGGGAGGCTTTTTGAACGGTATCATAGTTAGTCATGACTGCGCTGTGTAGTTTCATTTTGCACAGTCTCAAGGGCAGTTACGGCTGGCACTTGCCACACCTCTACTTAATAGGCTGTTGGGAGAGGCTTTGGCGGATTAGTCTCCCGTTCTTTCTATGTAAAAGTTCTCAGCTCACTGTAACAACCCATCCTTAATGTTATATACCCTAATAATATCATCAAAAGCTCAGGCTAATGAAACACGAGTTAATTTCACGTGAGGATTAAGTATATAGTAAGTAATTAAGTCGAGGAGCATGAAAGACGTGCATGCTTCATCGACTGATTAACGGCATGAAAAACTTTAATCATCTAGTCCGATGAGGTATTTTAATTTTGAATAACGTTATGACAAAGACATCCAAGTAGAAAGGAGTGGATGAAATTCCTACGCCCTTTGTTGCATGCCATGCTTTGGTTTACCTATCTTTTTTTTCCTTAATAGAAAACCAGGGAATGTATCCTAGCGTCTGAAATATCCATCGGTTATTTTGAGAACCTCTCGTTGACAGTAGGGCAAAATCCAGCTGCTTCTATTTTCCCTTATATGTCTTTTAAACTGCCACGCAGTGCATGATTCAAAAAGGAATTTCGGTGATATCTTTATTGAAGGATATTTAAATACGATCAGAGGTCTGCTTCTGTGAGTTTTTTTTTTTTCCTCGTGTGTGTGTGTTTTTTTTAATCGTCAGAAATATTCATGAAAATCTCCAGCATTGTCCTTTGCCTTTGTTCCCTTGGTGGCTGTCATTTGCTCGGTGTAGGAACTCTCTCTCTCTCTCTCTCTCTCTCTCTCTCTCTCTCTCTCTCTCTCTCTCTCTCTCTCTCTCTCTCTCTCTCTCTCTCTCTCTCTCATACACACACACACACACACGCACACTTACACAAACTGGGATAAGGTAGTTGTGATTATCTTGTTGCAAAAGTATTCTGCAAAAGTATTTAGCAATTTTCGTGATACCCGTTTCTTTTCTTCAATTATTGACGACTTATTAGTTACACCTAAACGCGGCTATCTTATAGTTTTTGATAAAAAAAAGATAATGATCATACGGAAAGCTGGATGAAAACAAAATATATACAGTCATTGCGAGTTATCATATCCGGAATAGTGTTACCACCTTCGCCTAAAATCACGGGCAACAAAATCGAAGCCTTTTTTTTTCTTTCTTTTTTGTGTAGGGGGGGGGGGGAGACTTCCTTATTATTAATGATGCTTAGATGGGCGTGTGTCAGCATGAATACAGAAATGTTGTTAATCGCTGCTATACATGATCGTTGCTCATTTATAGATTAGGTATACAAGCGCTTTAGTTTACGCATCTTCGAGATATACAGTATATTGATGGTTATAAACCTATTAATAAAAAAATTGTACGAATAAAAAAAAATGCGCGAGTTCTTTTCAGCCGTATATCAGTAACCAGTCGAATAAGTCAGCGGCATTGAAACATCGAACAAATAAAAGTAAGTAGAGTGGATCCTTCAAGTGAAAAGGAAATGCAAGCAATTTAGTGCAGGTAAAATAGAGCCTATAGTGGGTTTTACCGAACAATTGGGAACCCAAGCAGGGTAAGGAGATTTGCTGTTGATTGATGACAATACTGAAACTAGGATGCTATTCTGTCGAAGCTTTTAAGCATTGAATAAAAGTGTAATCCCTGCCATCCTTTCACTGCCATAATCGTTTACTGGAATAAACTACTCTTTCTTGATTAATCTTTAAGTTCGTTCGCAGTTATTTGCACGTCTTTGAGCGATTGTTTTACCCTACATTTTAAAAATTCCATAGATTTATAATTGTTTGTTTTATTTATTCAACTTAATCATATTATTACTCGGACAGCGTTTTAAGGGGAAATGTTTAGACGGTGGATTCTTTGCTGCCATTCGCCAGAGAGAAAGAGGGGTTGTTCTAAATAAATGTTGCTTTAGCTAATATAGTTTAAGGAATTTAGAGACATCAGAAGGGTTTACAATCTTACATTTGTTATTTCGACAGATATCTCCTTCAACTTTTTTTTTTTTTTTTTTTTTTTTAATTTTGGAGGAGGTTAGGGTGAACCGCGCTGTATTAATCAGGTATCAGCTAAGTGCGAGTATAGTGAAATTCAAGAGATAATTAAGGTCTGGTTATATAATATCAATATCACTCATTAGTGGAGTAGTCAAGTTTTGTCCAAGAAGAGAGAATACCATTTCCAGTTACCCGTTGAATGTGGATTCGCCTGATGAGCGTCCAAAGGCCCTAAAAATAGAGAAACGAAATTTGTGGGGCAACTTTATAACATTGAAATACGCGACAAAGGCAAAGTCACGGAAACCCCATGTCATGCACATGGAAATTTTGCCTTAACATTCTCCCTGCGTGGCGTGTATGGATACGGAAAGGGAGGCGCCCCCTAAATCCTCCCGGAAATTCACCTACATATTTTTTTTTTTTTTTTTTTTTCTCTAAATTCCGTATTTTTCTCTTGCAATTTGAACTTTTATAAAGTGATCCTCGCTTCTGTCCTGTACTAACACTTCGGGCGGTTTCCTTTTTCTTCGCCAGGCTTCACATTTTATTATACTTTCACTTTTTAAGTTCTCATATATATATATATAAATATATATATATATATATATATATATATATATATATATATATATATATATATATATATATATATATATATATATATATATATACACACACACACGCATATATATATTGTTACTATGGGACCAAAAGAGTAATACACTTTTGGTTCCTAAGTGAAAAATCACATACAACTGATACGCCCCGTAGGAGGGTAGTACCGTTATTTCACCTCTTGCAGTGCACTGTAAGCAATTACGTAAGGCTCTTAGCAGCGTGCCTACAGCCCCTAACTGCAACCCCTTTCGTTCTATTTACTCTACCTCCTCTCATAATCCCTTCCATCTTATTTTCCGCCCTCTTCTAACAACTAATTCATAGTGCAACGGGGAGATTTTCCTCCTGTTACCTTTCAACCCTTTTACTGTCAATTTCCGTTTCAGCGCTGAATGACCTCATAGGTGGCAGTGCTGGGACTTTGACCTAAATTCTGCATTCAGTAAAAAGTCGTAATAATACGATAACGTAGTACAATTGCGTGTATATATATTATATTATATATATATGATATATATATATATATATAATATATATATATATATATATATATATATATATTATATATATATATGTGTGTGTGTGTGTGTGTGTGTGATGTACATATGTATGTATGTATGTGAATGAGAAAATAAAAGTGAAAGAAAGTATATTATGCCTAGCGATTTCATGCTTCTCTACGATGTCACCCCACCTGACTTTTTGTCTACCTTTAGTTTTTCTACCTTCCACGGTAATATCATAATTGCTTTCTTTACCAGAGCATCCTAATCCCTGCTTATTATATGACCATCTCACCTTGTCCCGTTTACCCTGGCTTTATATGTTAGTTTTCATACCCATCCGTTGTCTTTTTTGTTTACTTTCAATTTTTTTTTCTACAGCAATGATCTGTTCACTCTTTTGTAGACCTTAATCTTTAGTCCCAAAGGAATCTGCTTGCTGAGAACCGCCCTTGAAACCTGTCTCCACTCATCGACCCTCCATCTCACATCCACCCTTCCGTTCATGACAGAACCCAACTACTGTAAGCTATTTGTTTGCTTTAATTCCTCGAGAGGTTTTGATCTTACGTGTACTGCCTTTCTTCCCTTTGTACTGCTTAGTACTGCTTTAGTTTTTGCCGCTCTGTCTTTGAGTTCTCTCCTTTCCAGGCACTTCATCTTGAGTTCTCCCCTTTCCAGGCACTATATATTCATCTTGAGTTCTCCCCTTAACGAGGCACTATTCATCTTGAGTTCTCCCCTTTCACTACCATCTCGAGTTCTCCCCTTTCCAGGCACTATTCATCTTGAGTTCTCCCCTTTCCAGGCACTATTCATCTTGAGTTCTCCCTTTTCCAGGCACTATTCATCTTGAGTTCTCCCGTTTCACTACCATCTAGAGTTCTCCCCTTTCCAGGCACTATTCATCTTGAGTTCTCCCCTTTCCAGGCACTATTCATCTTGAGTTCTCCCCATTCCAGGCACTATTCATCTTGAGTTCTCCCCTTTCCAGGCACTATTCATCTTGAGTTCTCCCCTTTCCAGGCACTATTCATCTTGAGTTCTTCCGTTTCACTACCATCTAGAGTTCTCCCCTTTCCAGGCACTATTCATCTTGAGGTCTCCCCTTTCCAGGCACTATTCATCTTGAGGTCTCCCCTTCCCAGGCACCATTTAACTTGAGTTCTCCCCTTTCCAGGCACTATTCATCTTGAATTCTCCCCTTTCCAGGCACTATTTATCTTGCAGTTGTCCTTGTTACAACCTTAGTTACATCTCACATGATCACTGAGGACGTTCACTAAGAATAAGAAGAGGAATGAGTTTAAAGCTGATCTTTAATGTAATCCAACCGGTAGACGGAATACTGTAGGTATTACTTAAAAGATTCTATACTGCGTCCCCATGCCCCCTAACTGCAACCCCTTTCATTCCATTGTGTACTTCAGATCTTAGTCTCTTTTTTTCCATCTTACAAATTGATTCATAGTGTAATTGCGAAGTTTTTCCTTTTATTACACCTTTAAAACCATTTTACCCTCAATTTCCCTTCCAACACTGCATGGCCACATAGGTCCCAGCGCTTGGCCTTTGGCCTAAACTTTATATTCCATGCATTCCTGATGTAATATCGGGAATTGTTGCCTATCTCAAACTGCAGTAAACCACGTCGTCCCTTGGTGCATTCAAAAACCCTTTCTAGGTCTGCAAAATACCGGTATAGCTTGCTGTTTCCTTCCAAAAAATGTTCTGCATCCGTGTATATGTATATATATATATATTATATATATCTATATATCTATATATATATATATATGTGTGTGTGTGTGTGTGTGTGTGTGTGTGTGTGTGTGTGTGTGTGTGAACTTCCTTCCGGACCAAATTAGTACCAGACTGAATTTTGAAACCCCCCCCCCCAAAAAAAAAAAATGTTTGATTCAGTTATGCATGTGTGAACACAATGGAACCATACTTGAATAAATAGACATGATTCATCATTAATTAAATATGGCATTTTCTCGATATGGATGTAATTTTGTATATACAATTTTTATTTGTTTACGCCTCAATTAGGTACCAGGTTGAATACGTTAAAAACGAACGTAGTAATTAGTCTAGAGGGTCCAATTTAGCAGTAATTTGAGTTCTAGAGAAGCTTACTGAATAATTAGGATCTAGTTTAAGTTGAACTCTCAAAACAGAAAATCGGATTTCCTTCAATCAGTATGAAGTTGAGGCAATCTTGCTGCAAACTTCTGATCCCGAAAGAACTGAAAATGTCGATTTTCCAGTTAACTGACTAAATGTTTCTGCGAAGCAGGTAATTGAGAAGTTAGATAGCGGTTGATATGATTCTGGCAAAAAAAGTAAAAAATGTTTGAGGGATTTCTCGGTTACTTGTTGAAAAATTTGTCGGTTACTGACAATGAAAATGCTTTGAAATCTGAAAGAGATGTACAGTTTCATGTTGGCATGTATGTTTTCTGATTAGGTCTGTAGAAAACTTCGTAAAATTTCCAAACACCAATTCAGAATATTACCTGAACTTTACACGTTTATAATAATACGACGGTAATTATGTTAGTGAAATTATGTTTGTGATATCAGCGTAAATCTTCGATGCAGTCGACAAGGGAGGTTGCTATTTTCAGGTCTGCTTATGAATCCGGGATTGATTGAAAACAAAATTGTCAGCGGGCAAAACGGTCCTAAATTCTCTTACTTTCCATCCACTCCCCAACCCACCTCCACGAATAACAGATGAAAAAGATTCAAATTTTTCGTATTTGGCATCAGTTACACATTAATATGCATTAACCAGTTCATTTTAGAGCTAATCAACTTTTAGTTGGATAGAACGTTGTCATTTGGATAGATCCAACCTCAGCTTTTTCACTGTTTCTGGTTTCCAGTTTTCTAGACAAAAGAAGCTTTTTTCTGTAAATTTGCCAGCATCACCCCTTTCTCTCTTCGCTATCTTTTCCCACTTGACTGCTCAGCCGCGTCATTGTTATAAAGACATTCTTTCTGTAATGCTGCAACTCCAAGTTTCCTACATTATACATTTAGCGAGATTGTGGATTCCATCTTTATTTTACAGTCAATACGGAGTTAAGATGTCTTGAAATAATTTTTCCAAGCGATGATTACAGAATTAATGTTTCCATGTTGTTGATAATCTGTGCGAGTACGCCTCAGCTGTAAGACAGGGAAAAGTTTATGTTAATATTTACTGAAAGGATAGAGCTGAGGAAAATCCAAGAAAATGATATACCTGTAAACCGAAAAGTTAGTCAGAAAGGAAGGGAATTGATATGAGACGAGTGGCAGCGCTAGAAAGCACACACGTTAAAAGCGACGCAGGCTGTGCCTATTCGTTTGTCGAAGATTCTCCTCAGGATTTGCATTAGAGCTACATCAGTTTTTCGGCAGCAAGATTGTGCTTCATAAACCGAGTTAAAAAAATTTTTTTAAGGCCTCTCACTCCTCTTTGTGCGTGTTTGCGTGTACTACTTGGTAAGGTGCTATTATTATTTGTTTTTATCTATTTATTTTTTAAACACTGTCGACTTGATTGTGATCTGCTTAACGGGAAGTGGCGTAGGACGTATCCTGTATACTGATAAGTGACTTGTGTCTACGATGGATGGTAATGAGACTTACAGATTAGAGGATGCTTTGGAGAAACTTTCTGGTAGATAACTCTTAAGAACTGTTGCATTTAAATAGAGAAGTCTTGAGTTTTATGCTTGCACTCCATTCAGTCCGTTTGCTTATATCTATTCACATCTTTTTAAAACATCGAATTCTTTCCGTTTTCTTAATTACCGCACGCCCACTTTTATATTTCTCCTTACAATGGCTGTGAATGTGGTAAAATTTCAATATGAAATCTATTGCATTGTCCTGTATAATCAATGTGCATCTTTATTTATATGCTCGCGTTCCTTTGTACTTAAAAACTATTCATAATAAATAGGTTACCGTCCATCCTCCTAGTTAGTCACATTTCTTATATTTCAGAAATATCAAATCCATCTAACCATGAACTAATTACACAAATATGTAGATGGGTTTATTTTCATTTCATATGAAACTGAATCACTTGCGTTTGAAGATGTTTTCTCAGAATTGTTTCATGGATCAATAGATCAGTAAGAGTTCTAAGATGCTTTAGTTGTAGTCAAGTTACAACAGTGAAAGCGTTAGATCCTCGATAGCCTTTAAGTGCGTTTACGTGTTTCTTTCCCTTTGCAAACTTGAAACTACTGCTGTAACTTGTTATTGTCGAAAAGGTTTCCCACGCTCCAGCATACAATTCCTTTGTAGACTTCCGATGGATAAATATTTTAATGGACAATTATTTGTAACAGTGATATGCTGTTAATTATATTGTATCAGTCTTTAAATAAGAACATTATTCGTAAGTATTAAATTCTGGAAGTTTGTTTAAAATTGCTCTCTTCGTACTCAGTCTGGTTTGAGAATCGAAATTTAATGCTTAGTGGTTATGAAATGGGCCTGTTACAGTCTTTATTCCTATATTCATCTAAATTTTGGCCAATTGCTCTATGTTGTTTGCACCACTTCAAATAAAAAGTAGCTAATTTTTATCTTCCACTGAGAGAGAGAGAGAGAGAGAGAGAGAGAGAGAGAGAGAGAGAGAGAGAGAGAGAGAGAGAGAGAGAAATAGGTGCGAACGCCCAAAGACAGAGATGAATTCCACGGGGGTACGGTTAACAGGGGAAAAGGAGAAATGGAAAAAAAGGCTGGAAACTTTTAGTTCTTGCGAAACTTTCCGTTCGTGTGATTGGAAGCCTTTTTTTTTTTTTTTTTATCTATTTTTCATACCAATCCCTTTTCGTACTTTTCAGGAATAATCTTCATATGCCTTTAACATGGTTTTGGTGGGAAGTTACGTCAAGTTTTATTGTGATTATCATGCTTACATTCTTTAAGCATCCATAGGGCGGGGCATAAGTCCTCAGAAGCAGATGGGTAGCATGATTATCTACAGACTCCCACACAAATGTGAAAGAACATTTAGACGAATATACTATACAGTTCACAAAAGTACCGTCGGTGTATGGTAAATAAGAATTTATGTAGCACGTCAGTCTATTGTAAGGGTTTATGCACTGTCTGGAACATTACAACGCTAGTCTTAATTTCTTTCTCGTCTTCATTAAGTGCAGGCATATCTACAATCACCATGTCTTTTCCCACGAAACGATGGTTCAAGGAGCTGCTTTTATTGCACGCGCGCTCTGTGTATGTCTTTGTTTGTGTGTGTATTAGTCTGTCTGTGTCTGTGATGAAAGAGCAAGTGACTCGAACAGAGATCTCATTTCCTACGTGATAATGCTTCTGCAAGTCTTGCATATTCATAGCGATGTTGTGAGTGCTGAAACAGGTTCGCGTAGTCGGTCACATATTACTCAGTATTGTTTCAGAGGAAGGGAATTATTCATTCGTTTATTTCAAGATTATACTGCTTAGAAGCAACTATTACCTTTTTATGTCATTCGATATGATGATTGATTCACTGGATTTCTGATTTGTCTGGTACTTTGTGTCCTTTTTTATTTGTATTTCACTATATGATTTAACTTTTTTTAGGCTATACTTGTACTCATTTCATAGAATAATGACGTTGTGTAATTTAACGTTTCCTCATATGTCTTCATTCCATAGAATTATGGTGATAATATGATAAAGATATTAATATGTGATCTAATATAATAATTTATTTCTGTAAAGTGCAAGAAATTCTCCTCATTTGCGATGACAAAACTTATTACGGTGGAATTTATTTATTTTTTCTTTTTTCGAAAATTTCGTTGCACACAATTTACAAAGAGCGGTCATTTTTAGTGATGGAGGAATTATTATGCTGTGAATGATCTAGTGTTAATGTACTTCCGGGGTGAATAGTTTATATGGCATTATATATATATATATATATATATATATATATATATATTATATATATATATATATATATCTATATATATACACTATATATATACACACACACACACACACACACACACATATATATATATATATATATATATATATATATATATATATATATAGTATATATATATATGTATATATGTATATACATATTACATATATTAATATGTATGCATAATATTATATATATATATATATATATATATATATATATATATATATGTGTGTGTGTGTGTGTGTGTTACTACGTATATATGTACTACGTATATATGTATACATACGTATCAGGGAGAGCGCAAGTCTCTTTCAAACCCCATCTTGTTCCAGCAGTGCTCGTCAATGTTTTCAATCTGCATACTCCTCAGGGCGAGATTATCTCACTTAACTGGGTACCTTTAGAGTCCTTTTCGCCGTGCCGGGATGTTTGGAAATTAGGGAAGCCCTTAGGGAGGGATCTCGGAATTGCCAGGCATCAGTCTGGTCGCTGGTAGGAATCTCAAGGACTCTTGGATGCTGATCGATTCCAGCTCTCGTAAAGCGGCGCTGGTGGAATTCGGGTTATCTGAAAGGACGAATTGTGAGTTAGTCAGGAGAGCGAGAGGTAGTTTTAACAAGCCAGTGGGTTCTTATAGCTTTTATGGACTTATCTGTGGATTTTAGGTGGATTCTTTGGCAGTGACCTTTTTTTTTTTGCTACTTGATCAGATTATTAATTTGTCGTCACTTATTTCTTTTCCCTTTGACAATTTATTTCTTGGTCATCTAACCATTGCAAGCAATTCGCAGCGTAAAAAAATTTGAATATTATTAAATGATAGTTAATTTTCTCTCTCTCTCTCTCTCTCTCTCTCTCTCTCTCTCTCTCTCTCTCTCTCTCTCTCTCTCTCTCTCTATTTCAGTTTTCCCGTTCGTTTAGTCATTTTGTAACTTATCACCATTATTTTGTCTTTTTATTATAACTTCGATGCTCTGAAAGCGGCGACGATTAATGTTTACTAAGAATTCTTAACTATTTTCCTCAATAGATATTCAGCTTTTAAGATACCATATGGCATGTAATAAGTTATTGACCCTTTATCCTTTGATCTCTTATATTTTACCGGTTTTGCAAGTGATTGATTTTAACCTTTGATGTTAGGTGTGACGGCCTCCTAATGATTAATTTTTTAACCCGTTTACCTGGAGGACCGAATGGGCTGTATTATTTTGAAAATTTCAAAGAAGATTTTGGAAGAGTTTATGAGGACTATATTACTTATTTATGGTTTGGTGTTTTCATTTAAAAATACCAAACTATATTACTTATTTGTGGTTTTGTGTTTTCATTTAAAACTACTAAACTCTATTACTTTGATTTTGTGTTTCATTTAAAAATAATAAACCTGAAAGAACGATGAGTAGTTTTCCCTTTGGTTTATTTTAAAAAAATGCCCAGCTTATCGGACTTCCAAGAGGGGACATAACAAGGATGCAGGTCGGTATGCCTTTTTAATTACCATTAACTTGATCTTTTTTTTTCAAGATTTAATAATGAAAAACTTTACGGTACTAGAAGAAACTTGACTTCTTCACACCTAACTATATTTATCTAAGCTTATTTTTTATTAATTAATTTTTTTTTTTTTTACAAAAAGTATGTTTCCCCTAAGCATTTACAAGGTAATTTTTTAAACATTCCAAGCATTTAGTTGTTGGAAAAACTCATTTGTGCAGCGGATTTTGAATGACCACTTTCCAGGATTGGACCTTCCCTTTGCCATTACATGAGCGTCAAATGCTTTACTTTTTTCTATATGCTACTAAAAGAGTTTTGTTCAGTTTCTTTAATTAATATACTTAGTCCCGAATAAAAAACCAGTCTCTTTTAAGGCCACTTGATTAGGGGTGTAGGAATTAGTCCCGAATAAAAAAGTCTCTTTTAAGGCCACTTGATTAGGGGTGTAGGAATTTGATATGTAATATATATATATATATATATATATATATATATATATATATATATATATATGTATATATATATATATATATATATATATATATATATATATATATATTTCTCGTTAGATATGTCGCACTTGAAATGTTTAATACTTGTCTCTGTTTCTCTCTTCTCTCTATCTCTCTCTCGTCTCTCTCTCTCTCTCTCTCCTTCTCTCTTCTCTCTCTGTATATATATATATATATATATATATATATATATATATATATATATATATATATACACGTATATATATATATATATATATATATATATATATATATATATATATATATATATATATATATATTTCTCGTTAGATATCTCACACCTGATAATGTTCAAGTTCTTATGTTGTACTATTCACATATTAGGGAGAGAGTTAATGTTCTCTCAAAGCTTCGTAGAGTAGAAAGTTCACTAAACATTTCCATTAAGAAAATGATACATAACAGTTGCAAGCACCAAGGTCAGCGACTGGCTCTCTCTGAATGCAGTGTAATGGGTTTTGCATGTTGCACAAAGCTCCACCCATCGCCGTGATGATGGTTGGGCTCTAAACAACGTTAGTAAATACACTTTCAGTGCGATAATTTTCGTGTTGCTGGAATTCGTGGTGCCTAAATTAATGTTATTCTCCTTGATTAAGTACATTTCCACAGCACGTTTTCAGGCGGTTGTTTGCAGTATATAACGGTTTTCGTACGCAAAATAGGAATGAGGTGTGCTCAGGATAATATATATATATTATATCTATATATATAGTATATATATATATATCTATTAAGTCATGATATATATAATATATATATTATTTTATATTTATTTTACATGTAATAATATGTATATTATATATATAGTAATCTAATATATCTTGTAATATTATATATAATAACTAACAGAAGTTTGAATATAGGCCACAATAAAAAAATAAGCAGGGTATGATCTTTATCGGTATCACCTATTATTTAAGATATTTTCCAAAAGGTTGGTACTAAGTAGAGAAATTTCATATAACACGTATGCTAGGATGGGAAGGTATTAATTACGAACATACTAACAGTTAATGAAAAAACTTTTTACACCTATAAGGTGTGGTATAAAGTTGATTTTGACAGGTAGATGGTTTACTATTCATAAATCTTATTTTTGCGGGATAATTGGTCTGAATTATGTCTTGGTGGAAAATGCAACAAGTTTCTCGCATAGTTTTCCTTTGAAATGTATATATTTTAAATATTTTCGAAATAAAACTATCATGTATGCATTCCTATTATGATATTTATATTTATTCAATTAAGAGAACTCTTTTACAAGCCTTGATTCGGTTATATTTTTTTTTTAACATCTGTCTATTCATAACATGGTTATCTGTCCATATGAACAAAAACTACAAGGTTATACTTCTAATATCTTGTTTAGTTGACCATCATAGAATTGATCACAATCATTACATGGGATTTGATATAAGCATCCTTTGGTATTGTCAGGCGAGTTTTTTTTATCAGTGCTGTTATCTTTCTATTATTTTTCTAAAGTACCACATTAATATATATCAGCTATTTTTTTCCTTTCCATGTTTTACAAAACTTCAAGCCATATTTTTATGTTTTCCCTTAGTTCTTCGGTCATAATTTCAAGGGAAAGAAAAACTTCAGCCCCATTGACAATACCAGCTTTTGCACAAACCTGTCATTCATGTCTTTATAATTTTTCAAATTTTTTGCTGTTATATTTGAACCTTCCACTCATTCTAAAGTAAAAAATACCTTCGTTACACACACACACACACACACACAGTTGTGGCAAACCGGGTAGATTTCATTTGCTTTACAAGGTGTGCAGGCCCCACTTTGTCAAGCAATTGCTTCTGGCGCTTTGCTCAGGGCATATGAACATTTATTTATAATTTCAACATAAATTTTGTAAATAATGTAAATACTGTTGTTGCTGGCATTGTTATTTACTGTTCTGTTGATTTTTACAATGCTACTGGTTTTATGAGTCTATTTATTAGTTTTGATATTGATTTTAGGTTGTTGATTTTATTTCTTTCGGGAGACATTGAGCTGAACGTTGGGCCTGTTAGTCATTACAGTATGAAAAATTGCAGATACTTTACTCCAATTCGAGAATATTAGGTCAAATCTTATTGATCTCCAAGAATTGTGCCCGTAAATACGATTTGATGTTTTTAACTGAGTTCTTTTAAGAAGTAACAAGTTAAAGGTTAAGTTTTTAATTCCAGTATTTGATGGCCCTGACTTTATTTATCGTCATAATATCCAACATTTGCAAGTTATGGCTGGATGACTTATTTATATTCAGAATATTTAGAGTGTAGTTGCCATGAAGTTCTTTGTTTTAAAAATTTGGTAAGTTCTACTATATATTTTAAAATTTTTAGTAAGTTCTACAATGTATACGTATTTGCTGTTCTGCAGTACAAATATCAGTGGTTCTATATATGACTGTCTCTTGGGGAGGATTAGTATGGCCCAGTCACAGGAATCCAAAGCTTCATTCGTTATTTGTGAAGACTGTAATACAAAGGACAGTGAGTGGCTAACTTTAAATATCACAGATCAGCATTGCTGGTAATAGATTACACCTCATATTCACAGATGTTCCAGTTATTGTCAAGTCTAAGGTCTGTGAATATAAAGGCACTTCTGATCACTACACTATTGAGATGGACATATATCTGTCAATCTGTAGCTATATTCCTAATGCCACCGTTGGAAAAACGATCTGGCTAAAATCCAGAGCCAGTTGGGATCGTGTTGTTGAATATTGTCTGGCACTTAATATTGTAGATGTTATATTACATCCTGATCTCAAGAAGTTGAATGGAATGCTGATGACTATTTTAATAAGTTATCTCCTAGAAAGTTCATCAAATTTAGGACAAATGACCAGCCTTGTGTTGATGATACATGTAGACGAGCCTACCATAACAAACAGACCAAATTCAGTGCATGGAGAGAAAATCTTTCAAATAAAAATTACATTATTTTTGTTGAGTCTCGCCGTTTGCGAATAAAAGTTATTATTCAGCCGAGAGAAATTGGAATAATTCCTTGAAGAGGAAACTAAGGAATTGTTCGGCCTTATCTGTGGTGGACCAAATTGGCATCATCTATCTTTGGGTCAAGATTGTTTTCCATTTCACCACTACTAACAGATGATGGTAGATTTGTTACTGGTCCTGGGGAAAAAAAAGGCTGAACTGCTTCATCAAGCTTTTGAAGCTGAGCAATTAGTCTCCCAGAGGATGTCGTGCAATGGGAGCTTTATAATATCAAGCGAAGGTGCAATGCATTACTACCCTAATACTGTTCTCCTTGCATTTTAATACATTTTTATTTATTTATTAATTTATTATTTTTTTTTTCATTTTTAATAAGTGGGGTCTCTTCTGTTTATAATTTCCTTTACCTCCTCTTACATCTTCCTAATGAACACCATAGTCTGCGGAAGCTTGAATTTCAAGTCTGTGACCCCAGTGGGCTTGTTCCATATGAATAGGTTCCATCTTTCTTCTGAATAGTAATAATTTATATATATGAAAACTGGAAGAAAAATTAGGTTAATGAAATTTGGTTCGTTCCGACCGATGACGTTGGTTTAAACCTTACTACACCAGATTACAGTAATATTATAAATATATATAAAATATAATATATAATAGTTATATCTTATTAAATGTATGTATTATATGTATGATATATATATATACTATATATATATATATTATATATATTATATATATATATATATATAGTTAAGAAAGCGAATACCGCAGGCAGAAGATCAGTTCTAGGCGCTTTCTCGTCGAATAAACCTGGGAAAGCGTTTGGTACTGATCTTCTGCCTCATTTTCCTGTCGCATTTGCTTATATAATGAAGTCACGTGCACCTACTGTGATGTTTTAAGCCTATATTATATTATTATATATTATATATATATATATATATATGTATATAATATAAGTCATATCGCATTACCGTGATTCATATACATATATCGAGCTACAAATGTCCTTTAATATCTAATTCGCTCTACCTCGGAATTAATATATTTTCATATATGTTTAACCGAAGGGGAATTTTCTAGGCGATAATAGATTTGCCGGCTGACGGCCGGCAAATCTATTATCGCCTAGAAAATTCTCCTTCGGTTAAACATATATGAAAATATATTAATTCCGAGGTAGAACGAATTAGGTATTAAAGGACATCTGTAGCTCGATATATATATATATATATATATATATATATATATATATATATATATATATATATATAATATATATAAATTTTTTTGCTGATAGAGAGTGGCTTCTTAATTTTAAGTACTAGTGTTTGGAAACTTGAGTGTCCTGTTCTGCCCTGTCCTTTTTGTCATACATACTTTACATGTGACATGCACATATAAGGTTTGTGGTGTGTGTGTGTGTGTGTATATTTGTGTATTTGGAGTTTGTCTTTTCGCAGTTTCAGTTACATTCTCCGGTGTTTATAAGCTAGTTATACTTTTCTTCTTCGGATAGGTCTGTCCTATCTGTCTTGTTAAAGAAGATCCATTGAACTGAACCGGAGAAAAACTTTGGAGGTCATAGGAGCATGAAGACTGCGTTGCGTTATCGGGTAAGAGAGGAAAGTTTGAGAGAGGAAAATAGATTGGCTTCGAAGAAGAAGTTCGGTTGTTGGTTATTTTTCATTCATTTATTTTTTTTATTAAAAGTATAAGTCGATGGGCAGAAAGGGAATGAGGAGACCCACAGATTATGCAGTATTATGTTAACATTTCTCTCTCTCTCTCTCTCTCTCTCTCTCTCTCTCTCTCTCTCTCTCTCTCTCTCTCTCGAGACACAAAGCGAAAGAGAGAGCATCTTCCAAGAAGCAAGAATCACCGATAAGAGAGAGAGAGAGAGAGAGAGAGGAGAGAGAGAAGGAGGACAAGTCAATCAGCATTCGAGCTTTTCCTAATACTAAGAGGTCTGTTGTAATGTTTTATAAACGTCACCTTATGACATTTTGCAAATGTTCATTTTAATGGGACGTTTAGTGTGTCAAAGATTAGTGAAAAATAGACCTCTAGGCTACATTAAAATGTAAAGGTTCAATCTGGTTTGGTGATGAATCATTTAGATAAGGTACAAGGTAAATTGTTTTGCTTTTATTTTTCAAGATTACGGCGAAACACCATTTGGACGTAAGGTTTGGGGATTAGAGAGATAGGCTCTCTCTCTCTCTCTCTCTCTTCTTGCTTCTTGGAAGATGCTCTCTCTTTCGCTTTGTGTCTCAACTGAACGAGGTCACGTATAGTTGAATTTATTCTCCCTGACGTTTTGTTCATTTGTAGAGATAGCAAATTTGGCCTCTGAACACAAATGATGTCATGACTTGTTGCCAAAGTCAAAGTCTCTCTCTCTCTCTCTCTCTCTCTCTCTCTCTCTCTCTCTCTCTCTCATATATATATATATATATATATATATATATATATATATATATATATATATATATATGTATATATATAATAATATTTTTTTATCTTCATCGACGGTAATTTTATCATTGACTTCTTGCTTCAGGCTGCCATGGATGGTGAGGTGAACAGACTTGACATTTTGCTTAAACAAGAAGTCATTGCCAAGAAAATAAAATAAAAAACATAAAAATCCATGCTCGACACTTTGCCATCAAAGGTTTCTTGATAAAAGGATATCTTATTTCAGAAAAATTTTCTATATCCTTCATGTCTCGTTCTTCATAAGACTTGACCAACGTATCAATCTCCCATTGGCCTGACGTCAAGAAAGATGTAACTGTAATTCTCGGCATCTTACAAGAGCAAGAACGCCTGAAATTAAGAATCTCCAATCTCCCATTGACCTAAAGTAAAAAAAGGTTTGACTGTAATTCTCGGCATCTTGCAGGAGAAAGAGAGCCTGAAATTAAGAGGCTTCCCCCCCCCCCCCCCCCCCCCCCCCCCATTCAGGACATTTCCCTTCAGCATGGGGGACGTTGCTTTTACCTTCCAGGCCGTAGTGCTTCGTGCTACGTCATAGAGTGGCCTATATACTTACGTAAATAGTGACACGTGTTGGCTTGCAGGAGGCGCCAGTTGAAGCCGATAGAGCCGTTTTCCACTCCTGTATTCCTAGCTCTTACACAGTCTATATTCGGGGGTTGTCATGCATGTCAGTAGAGTACCCAGTTGTCCACGCTTTACGAATCTCTCTCTCTCTCTCTCTCTCTCTCTCTCTCTCTCTCTCTCTCTCTCTTACGAATACAGACGTGCAAATAGTTGCAGATGAATCCCTTAAAAGGTTGAGAAATACGCACTATCTTTCTCTCTCTCTCTCTCTCTCATCTCTCTCGTCATCTCTTCTCTCTCTCTTTCTTTATATTTATATATATATATTTAATATATATATATATGTGTGTGTGTGTTGGTGTGGTGTGTGTGTGTATGTATATATATATATATATATATATATATATATATATATATATATTAT
>NC_087202.1:69877477-69914977 GCF_015104395.2 Macrobrachium nipponense | reverse complement strand
TTCTTCATTTATTTCTGACCATTTTATATTTTTACTGTAGAAGTTGTATTTTCCATATCCTTCCCACTTTTTCATTTCTTCCTTATCTCTGTTTTCACTTGCTTTGGAATGGACTGTTAATTCTATGATATTATGGTCTGAAATACTCGCATTATAAACTATTATTTCTTTAACATAATTCACCTCGTTCACAAATACTAGGTCTAAAGTATTTTCCTTTCTTGTTGGCAGGTGATTTATTTGTTGAATGTTGTATTCTAGTAGCATATCTAATAGCTTTTCGAATTGCCTCTTATCTTCTGCAATGCTATTACTCTTTTTTTATATGTATAAATACAACCACAATCTCCTATTCGTTCTTTCCAGTCTACGAAAGGAAAGTTAAAGTCTCCGGATAGGAGAATAATCCAGTCCTTGTGATTTCTACATATATCATCCAATTTTTCTATTATTATGTCAAACTCTTTAGTATTAGGGGTCTATATATTATTATGTTCATTAATTTTTCAGATTCAAATTCTACCGTTATTAGTTCACATTCTGAGTTACTATATTTCTCATATATTTTTCCTTGTTTCTTGTCTTTTCCATATATTGCGGTTCCCCCTTGATTCCTATTTTTTCTATCTGATCTATAAGTTTGGAACCCTTTTATTTGATCGTCATTCCCAGTCTCTTGGGAATACCAGGTTTCACTTTTCAATTTTGGTTAGTTCTAAGTACTCTATTTTTCTTTTTGAGTTACTCGTAACTAAATCCTGCGCATTCATCACCATGATGGTTTGCGTGTTTTCTCCTTCATTTTAATATGGGTAATAATAAGGATTTTCCCATGTCTCTTGCCTGTTCTGGTATGTTGTTCTTTTCTTTATTTCCAGAAATTCTGACATTAAAAAATTCAACTTTTCCACAATATTTGATCTTCCTTCAGCATAATTATTCATTTTGCGTCTGGATCTGCAATTTTCTCCATATCTCCAATATCCTCTTGCATCATAAGTACAGCGCTTATCTCTTGAGCTGTATCTTGGAGCTGATGCTTGGAAATTTTTTGCTAACACTCTCTTTATTTGTTTCTTTCTTATTTTGGATTTTATTATTTGATTGATTATTTATTTGATTTTGATTCATGCCTACAGGGTGCATATATTTACATTTTTTGTCGAACTTACATCCTTTTCATTCCTTTAGGTTTTTGAATATTTTTGGATGTAGATTTTTGCAATTATCCTCATAGCCATCTAGGTATGCACATTTACCATAGATTTCATAGCTGTGACATACCTTAGAATGTTTGTAGTAACATCTTTTTCCGAATCTGCAATTCCCTCTTTTCAAAAGGTTGCAGACTTTGTCTTTCTTGTCTATTTTTTCCTCTTTCCCATCTGTGTGCAGATCTGGGTAGAGCCTCTTCGGGATTTTCTTTTGTGTTGTGTCATAATTTATTTCTTCGTTGTATGCGCTTGAATCTTAAGCTTAGAAGATAGAGAGAGAGAGAGAGAGAGAGAAGAGAGAGAGAGAGAGAGAGAGAGAGAGAGAGAGAGAGAGAGAGAGAGAGAGAGGAGGCGTAAAAGAAAACTTTTGTCATGATTAGATGCCTGGGAAAGCGTATACAGTAGGATAAAACAGTCGTATAACCGAATAAACTTTTAAGATGCAGCAAAGAAAGCGAATTCCCAGATTGAGGTGAAAAATTGAATTGGGGCAAATGGGAGTTTCTGATACTTGAATGTATGATAATTCTTGCATTCCCATGGTTTGTGTTTTTTTGTATGCGGTGGTCTCTCATCGAGCATAAGGTATAATTGGCAATTGTACCTTGCCTCTTTTGCATTGAATAATCAACTGATGGTTTCTAATGCTGGTTTATTCATGTTCAGTAGTGTTCGTGTTATTTTACAGCTTTTGTTATTCATTAGACAACTATTATCGTAATATTGTGTCTACTGGTAAGAGACAGTCTCTGAAATGTTATAGAAAAAAGTTTTGTATAATTGTAGATTCACCGTCCTCTTCGCTCGGAGACCACAAGTCATTCCTATTTGAAACCGCGTCTATTTTTTATCAGTTTTCACGTTACTCCCTTAACTACTGTGCATACGGATGAAGCCCACTTGTAGAAAACTTCAGCACCATAAGCCCTTTCATATAGGCTACTCTTATCCGTCCAGCAATATCGGAAGTTCTATCTCTGCGCTCCCATTATATAATTTATCGAATGTGCAATGGATATCTGTCAGCAAATAACTAGGCTGGATTGCCAACTTTTAACCAGAAAGTTGATATTGGGATTAATGGTAAAAGGTTCACCCGCAGAAATTTGGAGAATTTCGCTACCATGACTACTGCCAGCAATAACAAGCCACGAGTTCAGACTCGAAAAGAGAGAGAGAGAGAGAGAGAGAGAGAGAGAGAGAGAGAGAGAGACGCAGAAGTCAAGTGAAATAAAAGCATATAATGAGTGGCATAAAGCACCTTCTACAAAGGAGAATCTAAGGCATTGGCTATTATAATTTCTAGCTTGGTAACTCTTTGTTATCCACCTCAAGAAAATGCACAGTGTCGCAGGACAAACATATAACAAGTGTTGTATGCTCAGAGTGGAACTGTGAATACTTGAAACATCAGTATCAAAGTACTACCATTTAGACGTCTCAAGCCAAGAGGCCATCTGCTAATGCTTCGCAAGGACTAGTTGAGGGCCGGAAGTAGAACATTCTTTTCAAGGGAAAGATATCACGTGCAGAGAGGCTAGAATAACTGTGTTACTACAACAGAATCTTTTCCAGTTTCCCTACGGAAGGTACTAAAACTTACGTACACTATAGATATAAATGATATAATATATAATATATATCTATAATATATATATATATGATATATATATATAATATGTGTGTGGGTTTGTTTGTTTGTTTATGCGTCTGTCTGTTTGTGTGTGCGCGCGCGCGCAGGTTTCTGTATATATATCTATATATATATATATATATATATATTATATATATATATATATATATATATATATATCAGTATATGTATGTATGCGTGTATACATATATAATGTACCATGTACCACAGTATATGTCACCTTCGAGGCATGGTTATATCCAATACGGCAGTGTGTTAATTAGGCGGTTAATTAGGCCTTGTAAGCTTTGTCATCTCATTATATCGTGATCTAAGAATATATACTATATAATACTTTACTGCTAGGCCATGAATAACTCGCCTTTTCTCTTTATGTATTTTCAGTTTATGACACAAAGCCTGGATGACGACCGTTGAGTTTGAGCAATTTGTGTTGATGTTATAATAAGTGTTATTTTCGACAGGAGCGTTTTAATAAGCAGAATGAAGAAAAGCTGTAAGAGTTGCAGAGAGAGTGAGAGAGAGAAATAACTGTCATCAACTGCAAAACATCAACTTCCAAAGAGAGATAAGGAGAGAAAGAGCAGAGAATGCTAAGTTTGCGTGCCGTCATTTTTCGGATAGTGGGTGAATGGCCTGGCACGTAAGGCTTATTACCGTTATTAAGGGGAGGCGCACGCATGAGCAGTGTGTGACAGGTCTAGCCCTGTTATGATATGAAACCCCAAAACTATGGCCTCTTGGAGGTCAATATATATAAATTTTTTAATACGTGAAATATCAGTGTTTTTCATTGCGAATGGAAACATTGTAATTACCTTAGGTATGACAGCGGTGATGTCTTTGCGATTGGAAACATTTGAATTTCCTTGGGTATCTCAGTGATGATATCTGGTATCTCGAATGATATGTACGTTATTTAATTGAATAGATAAACTTATCAGATATGCTGTATTATAACTTTATTTGTTTCTGGTGTAAGGCAGCTAGATTTTTATGTAAAAACTTTTAAGCAAAGTGAATTCTTTATTCAAACATATGATGATGGTTTCCAATTCATTATAGAACCCAAATTTGGAAGGAATTTCTGACAATTTGCTTTCCACTTCGCATCGCAAAATTCTGGTGATTGTTTTAATATTAGGGAAATTCCGCGTCCATATTCAGACCCGTCGTACGGTAGCAGCTCGGAAATCTCAGCGCAGAAGGCTAGATATTATCATTTTAACAGCAGAGCTATTTCGTAAAATAAACGAAATGCTAATTCCAGGAGCGATATCTTGATATTTGGCAATTGATCGTATGAATGAATCCAGCGTTTTCGGAGAGATGCCTTTCTGCATCATGAAACCTTTTCGACGGAAGCTTTGTCGATTTATTCATTCTCGACCTTTTCGCTGGGCCATTGTAGCGGCATGACCCCCAGCCTTTCGGAGTCATCCGGCCGTGGATAGTTTAAACTTTAAATATTTTCTCACGCGTTTTGTATCTTTTACTTATTGGAACATAACTAGGCGATTGGAAGAGCTTTAACAATCGCTTTCAAGACCATGTTGGATTTTGTGAATGAAGGAAACCTTTAATAATGTTACTGCATTGGGGAGATGAAATATTCGAATCTGAGTAAGTCCTTGCAGCATAAACACACTTCTTTTTCTAACTGTTACCTTTGCAAATAGCATTCCAGTCTCGAAGTTATGAAAACATGCAATTCCGCCGTGATTCAAGTATTATATAGATATAATGTGTGAGTGAATTGAAAGATTTTATCGTTAAGTTAAGTATATCTTAGTTTTACCAGACCACTGAGTTGATTAACAGTTTTCCATGGGCTGGCCCGAAGGATTAGATAGTTTTACGTGGCTAGGAACCAATTGGTTACTTAGCAACGGGACCTACAGCTTATTGTGGGATCCGAACTATATTATATCGAGAAATTAATATCTATCACATGAAATAAATTCCTCTGGCTCCGCGTTGGCAGAGCCTAGAATAACTTCTGACCGCCGGATTGGTAGCCGAGCGCGAAATCCACTCGTCCAACAAGGAACTGGGATTTTATCGTATTAAAGAATTTTTTATATGATTTAAACAAACTCATTATTGTGCAGAACATTTATTCCTAAACTGTCTATAATCTTCCAACTGACGTTTCTTTGATTAAGTTGTTTACCTATCTTAAATATCAGCAGGATAATACAAACAGGGAAGGGAGCTCCCCCAAAATACTCAAAGTAAGCAATAAGAACGAACGTAGAAGTCCAGTGATATGTGTAACTGTTTTTCATAAACTAGAATTCCCCACTTTTTTTTCGGTAGACAGATTTCCTTTTGATGTTATGAAAACTTGGGAAAATGTTCTGTCTTATTGGAAAACTTGGACGATTTTTACGCGTTGTTAGAGCTTATCAGATGTTTTGCTCTTTTGATGTCGGTTTTTCGCGCTATATTTTTGTAAATGTCCACACGGAAGATCTATTTAGATATTACAGGGAAATGAATGCTTGAGTTCTTATGCTAATTATTTGAATTAAGAAGAAACTTGGATCATTCCACTTTAAACCTGTAAATTTACCGTTTTCATGAAACCAGATAAATCAGAATTGCCATGATTTATCGATACTTCAACCCCAGAAGTATCGTTTTGATTAGTTCTTATAACATAGATATTCATTTCGGCTCGAGATGGAGCCACTCAGTGTATTGATCACAAAAGTCTCCCGGGCAGAGAGAACCTGTGCATGGGTTATCAGATAGGAAAGACTCGTTGCAAGTATGGAGTAGTTTGATAAAGAACTCAATTTTTAGAAAGTGAACAGTGTAAAGCGATAATTAATCGTAGAATTATGAAGAGCTTCAAACCTCGTCATTGGGGGGGGAGGTGATTTAATATCCTGGAGTATCGGTAGGATTGTTTACGTCAAAATAAACAGAGACTCCACCTGTAATTCATAAAAATTTGGGTAAAAATTGTAGTACAGAGAGAGTTTTCGGAAAGGGCCAGTGGAGAATCACTTGGAAACTTGGTTTGCAGTGAAGATGTAGCGAGATAGAGACAATGATATTTCAGCAGAGAGCAGAATAAAAGTCCGACCTGGAATGTTTGAGAAGTGGACTGAAATAGAGGCATTTGTAACGTTGTCTTGGACGAAGCAAAGGCATCCGTAAAACAAAGATATATAAAACTGCAGTAGAATATTAGGAATCCGGTGTGAGCAGCAATGGGGTTTACAATGAAGCTTTAATTTAGATACTTTAATTGTTATAGTGTCGGAATGAAGGAGTTTAAAAATAACTTAACCTATGAAACTGTTCTCGAATGTTTTTAGCTGAAAGAAAAATATATTCGATGTTTCGGCTAAGAAAAATCTTGAAAACATGCATCACCAGCATCATTCTCTTGATATCAAAAAGGACATAACATGATCCACCTTCGGCGCAGGGGTATGCAGGTATAACTAGGTCATATATTCAAGTATTATTCTCAGTGTACTGATTTTTTTTATTTTTTTCATTGGACCAGTAAGTTGCGCACTCGCCTATCGATTTGGTAGCCCGCTCTGTTTATTTTTGGTGATTACAAATTCATTTCTTGATATATTTTGGTTCGGATCCCACAATAAGCTGTAGGTCCCGTTGCTAAGTAACCAGTTGGTTCCTAGCCACGTAAAAATACCTAAGACTTCGAGCCACCCCTAGGTGAGCTGTTAATTAGCTCAGTGGTCTGGTTAAACTAAGATATACTTAATTTAACTCCTCCCAGTATGTGAACTCTAAAACACAAAATATCTTGAGAATATCGGTTTAGGTAGGCTTGGATAATATTTTATGTCTAGTTTCTACGTAAATTTATATATTTTTCTGTAATGACTGTACTACATAGGAGGAAATTTATCCAAGGGGGTCAAAAGAACGCATTGCATGTTCACTGCATACTCAAGCCTGATTTTAAAACAGTCTGTTCTTTCTACTCTCTGATATCTTTAAAATGACTAGATCGAAATATTTTACTACCTTCTCAGTGTTTGCTATCATGCCTAAATAATTGTTCAAGCTAAAGTTACGGGTAAAAGATACAGTTTTCAGCTGTATAACTCTATTTACTTTTTTAATTTATACGGATGATTCCTCTCTCTCTCTCTCTCTCTCTCTCTCTCTCTCTCTCTCTCTCTCTCTCTCTCTCTCTCTCTCTCTCAAACTTTGGCAGCATACTCATTACAAACAAAGGCTCTTTGGTATAGTGGTTCTCCTTCAATAAGCTAATGCGTCGATGGTATCTCTTGAGGCTTCGTTGGGAAACATGCAAAGATCAGGGGAACTAAAGATTAAGTAAGACCGTATCGATTTACTATAATGGAAAGCTTTGAAACCTGCAAGTGAGAAGCTGAAGATCCAACTCTCTCTCTCTCTCTCTCTCTCTCTCTCTCTCTCTTCTCTCTCTCTCTATAACATAATTACATACATACATATATGTATATATATATATATATATATATGTATATATATATTATATATAAATATATATACACATATATATTAACTACTATAGTCGTTACTACGTAGACTAACAGCTTTCACTTTCCCTTAGCATTCGTATTAATGATGATAGCACAGATTTGATGGAGTTTGTTTTTAGAAACGTGGATAAATATTCCTTTTATTGGAATAATTTCGTGGGGTAACTTCGTTTATTTAGGAAGATCCTTTGATGTTTTGATTATTAGGAGAGATTTTATTACCCGGTACAATAGTATGACAATGTGCCTAACATGTACCTTTTCCTCACTAAATAAAACTACCAACAAAAGTTGCTGGTTTCAAGTAAAGAAACGGATTCATTTCCTGTAGGCTGCAAAAGTGCGGTTCCTCTGGAGGGTTTAAAAAGCTGTGAATCTAAATATATCAAAGAGGAAATTATATTTCAAATTAAGTATAATTTCTCTTATGTAAATTTTTTCCCATGTTCCGTAGCGGGCGAATGCTTTCAGTGCATCTCACATGATGCACTATATGCATTACTAAAGGTTATTTGCAGCGTCTCGTCTGCCTTTTACTTAACGTCCGTTGCCATTTCCTTTTTTCCATCTTGCTGTCCAACGACTCTAACTCCTTTTTTTATGATAACTCCCTTTTTTTATGATCATGAAATTTGTGTGTTCAATCTAAACATTAAGGATTATATACTTCCTTGCTTTTACAACTTTTATATAATTTAATCGGTGTTTCTAATCTCCGAACAAAGCGGCGTGTTCAGACTATGTTAATTCTGGTTTATTTTGAGGAATAATGGAATAATGGTCACGTTTTTAGCTCATCAAATGGGAAAGTAAGAAACTGAATAAATCATTGCCATGGCATCATGTTGACATATTAGCTTGATTCCTTGCCTGCCATGAAAGACTACGCATCAAATTCTCCCAAACTTTCCAAACCGAAGGTTTGTCTTTGATGTTCATAACGGGTCCTTGTGCATAGATCTAGGTACATTCATGGGAGCAGTAAGAAAAAAAAAACAATGGTGGAAGGGGAGAGGAAGAGAGATAGAGAGGAAGCGAGAACTTTCAATAACCAACGTGAAACTCCAGCACAATTTCTTTAACGTCATTCCATAATGCCGTTCGTTATGTTTACGCGAAGAAAGTTCAGATCACTCGGCCTGAAAATGCTGCTCCTGCGGGATTAGCTTGTCAGGGTAAGTTGAATGAGGCCTCCGGAGTGGGAGAAAACTCTTTCGTTAAGCCGGAACCGTCTACATCTCCCCCCTCCCCCCCCCCTTCTCCTCTTTCCTAATGTGAAAATCCTGTGTAAGGATTGTTTATCTTTAAAACTCTAATTTTTCCTTTGTATCCTTGCCAACAAAAAGGGGCATATTTATATTATTTTGCCTTTGTATCTTACTTAAATTGTATCAAGTTCAATGTGTAGTTTACCACTTGTTTTATGTTGAATTTAGTTCTTCCGGAATGTTACTAAATGTATGTGGGAAAATTAGATAAATATGAAAATGATTCTTTCCTTAAATGTTTACAATTAATGGTCTAATAAATTATACAGATTTTTTATTATATATATATATATATATATATATATATATATATATATATAGATATATATATATATATATATGGATATTATATTCGCACCATCAAAAATTAAGAATACGAGCTGTGATGAAAAAATAGCCGTCATAAGAAGCAAGAAATACGTATCAGGTGGAAGGGAATATGTCGGAAAATTTGTATCTCTCTTCTATTTTAGTATTGGAGGATGATTTATTGATGCGAAGAGTAAGTTTTTATTGAAACTTACCTACTTCATGTTTTTAATATTTTATGTATTTATTTATGTTTTTTATTCGGACACATTTTATGATAGTGTGTGTCATGAGGCCATTTTGTGGTATAATCCATTTGATAATGTATTGAAGTGAATTCATTAAATTCTGTAAAAGCAGCACCTCTCTCTCTCTCTCTCTCTCTCTCTCTCTCTCTCTCTCTCTCTCTCTCTCTGCTCCGAACAATTTTTTGTCCCCATCTGGGTATTCCCAATAAATTGGAAGGAAACCTCAAGATGGGCTTTGATCTTTCCATTGTCTAAGGCTTACAAACGAATTGGATTCATCCGAATAATATTCTCTGCGTATTCAGGTTCAGAGGATTTGAATGCAAAATGGGAAAGCCACTGCTGAACCAACACTTGCTTTGATGAGTAAAATGCTTGAAAGTGAGATATGCTTGCTTTTATTGTCTCAAGTGCACCCGAGCACGTACGGTTAAGGCAGGGAGCATTTGTAACTTTTTCTCCATGTGAGATTGTTGGAAATTTTTTGAGTTCCTAAAAGGTATTGTTTTATTTTTTAATATTTCTTATATAGGTTTTTCGTGTACCATGATATTAGTCTCCAATTCATAATCCGGCGAAGACTAACAGAACAAAAGGTTTCATCTACTTTTTATTTTCCAAAAATTTAAGACTGTCGAAACATTTTCCTCAGTATTTATTGAACTCCTTTAATTTGCTGAAAAATCCCCCATACCTTTCTGTACATCGTGTCCGTGAATTTAGTTTTTCCTGGTAATCACGATCACCACCATGACGTTGACATTCAGATGTGTTATAATCATGACTGACGAGCCAGGGTGAACCACAATAGATGTCCAAAGTTGTACATAGGGAGACAGGGACAACCTTTTTCATATACGATTCTTGAGCATAGGCCACAGTAAGGCGGTTAAAGTGAGCACTGTGGCCCATGGACCTCTTGTGTATTATTCGTGATGTTTTTGTAAAGACAGCGAAAATCGAATTCGGTGACATTACAGAAAAATGTTTAACTTCACGTAATCAAATCGAATATATATATATATATATATATATATATATATATATATACATATATACATATATATATATATATATATATATATATATATATATATATATATATATATATATATGTGTGTGTGTGTGGTGTGTTTATGTGTATGGTATATGTATATCTAGCTATATATATATATACTATATATATATAATGTATATATTAAAAATTATATCATATATATCTATATATAGAATATATATATATATATATATATATATATATGTATATAATATAAAGGTTTTTTCTTTTGCCACGAAGGAAAAAATGAAAAAGCGAGATAGCCAAGTACTTGTAAAAACCTTTATTTATACATAGCATCACGTTTTATATACTTCGTGATCAAGTTATTCATATATATATATATAATATATATATATATATATATATATATACTATATATCACATCAGGAAAATCATGAATATAAGGGAAGAGGTGTCCAATCAGACGACAGTCCTGTACACGTGTTTTTATTATTAAGAAAACGTTTCATGTTGTCACCAACACATCATCAGTCTGCAATTGAAATCAACATTAAGATAAACTTAAAAAATTACAATATTTTTTTAAAAAAATTAAAAAAATTAAAAAATAATCAGAACGTTAAAAAAAAGGGAAAGAGAAGAAAACTACCTATTCATAAAGAAGGAAAGAGCTGAGTGACTAAAAACGGTAAGGTCTGCATACAACGTAAACCTCACGCCAGAGAGAGAGGGAGATGACGAGGTGTTGGAGTTTAAACTAGGTGAAAGGTGCTTAATAAACAATGACTCAAGGGTAGTTAGATGGGTAGTTTGCTTTGTGGTGCCAATTATAGAAAAATGTTTCTTTTCGATAGTAACCTTACAACTTTTAGCATGTATTCTTATATTAGAGAACTCGGGATTAGAGATTCTGGACCCAGTTCTATAACTTAATCCCAAATGGCTGTAATAACGGACTTGTAACAGTCTCCGTGAAGAACCAACATAAATACCAAGACATCTTCAAATTTATATATGATATTGGACTTCATGAAATCCTGTAATTTGTCCTTGTAATTAAAAAACCCTCCAATTTTTTGTGGATTCATGGGAATAAGATTAAGTTTCAAAAAACCAAATTCCTTTTCAATAATATTTCTAACTTTTACACGTAAACTGTCTGAATGAATAAATGGGATGGGTGCATACATCGTTAATTTAGGTCTGCTTGCACGTTATACTTTCAAAGATAATTGAAAGTTAACCATTATTATGCTTTTTCGATATACTTTCAAAGATAATTGAATGCTAATCATTGTTATTCGCACATAAATCAGTGCACCTTCTATCTATCATATTTGAGACTAATGGTAATTCGACTAGGTAATCCTGGACAAGAAATGCGAGCTCCAGATGAGATCTGTTACTCTTCACCAAAACATAAAAAACCGTCAGTCTGTACTTGTGCCTTTTCACGTTTGTAGACATAGTAACCATCCATTTTAAGGGGCGACTCTTTTTCCCTACTGTGTTAGACCTTTGTTTATCTGCTCTTTAAACCGGAATGTTTTGTCTACAAACGCACGCGTGCACGCATGCACAAACGCGCAAAGTTTGGAAAACGTTTGCAGTTTGCCTTTGGGAAGAATTTGTCTATCACTCAAACGTCAAAAACTCGGAACGTTTTGTGTTATTTTATCAGAATTTCTTGGAAGCTGCAGTGTGAAAACGGATGCATATTCAACAAATTCCTTCCAGCCAGAGCAATTTTGTATTCTTTTTCTCGTCACGTAAGTTCTTGTATATATTAAAATTAAATGTTTATGCATAAAGATTAAATATTAGAATACCTCGCTCACGGTCCTGTTGGCTTGCGGGGGAATTGTATTCGTCGCTGCGGGGGGGATTGTATGCGATACTGCTTGGCGATTGTATGCGATACGTGCTTACGAGGGATTGTAGCGCTACCGTGCTTGCGGGGGATTGATGCGCTACCGTGCTTGCGGGGGGGAGGGGGATTGTATGCGCTACCGGTGCTTACGAGGGATTGTATGCGCTAACCGTCTTGCGGGGGGGATTGGTATGCTACCGTGTTACGAGGGTTGTATGCGCTACCGTGCTTGCGGGGGATTGTATGCGCTACCGTGCTTGCGGGGGGGATTGTATGCCGCTTACCGTGCTTACGAGGGGATTGTATGCGATACCGTGCTTGCGAAGGGATTATATGTGCTACCTTGCTTGCGGGGGATTGTATGCGCTAACCGTGCTTGCGGGGGGGATTGTATGCGCTACCGTGCTTACGAGGGATTGTATGCGATACCGTGCTTGCGAGGGATTATATGTGCTACCTTGCTTGCGGGGGATTGTATGCGCTACCGTGCTTGCGGGGGGATTGTATGCGCTACGTGCTTACGAGGGATTGTATGCGATAACCGTGCTTGCGAGGGATTATATGTGCTACCTTGCTTGCGGGGGATTGTATGCGCTACCGTGCTTGCGGGGGGGATTGTATGCGCTACCGTGCTTACGAGGGATTGTATGCGATACCGTGCTTGCGAGGGATTATATGTGCTACCTTGCTTGCGGGGGATTGTATGCGCTACCGTGCTTGCGGGGGGGATTGTATGCGCTACCGTGCTTACGAGGGATTGTATGCGATACCGTGCTTGCGAGGGATTATATGTGCTACCTTGCTTGCGGGGGATTGTATGCGCTACCGTGCTTGCGGGGGATTGTATGCGCTACCGTGCTTGCGGGGGCTTGTATGCGATACCGTGCTTGCGAGGGATTATATGTGCTACCTTGCTTGCGGGGGATTGTATGCGCTGCAGTGACTCAGATGCAGTGGCTGGCTTTTGCTACACAAAATATTTATATCCACATTGCAAAGCTTTAGTACAGCGCGCAATTTTCAGAGTTTTATTTTTCTAAGTAACCTAACTATTTTGGGTAGATTGAAATGAAAATAGGTTTACGTTTTTATTTCAGGGTAAAAGATTTTTGTATTCTTACCCTGGTATTTGTGTGTTGCAGAGGTAGAAATATTGATTAATTAAAAGTTTCGGGTATAATTTTTGTACATTTAGCTAGGTAGCCTAGAATCCTAACTGCATAATTAGCTGATCTAGCATTGGGTAAATAAGCAATAAATTACCACTGAATTCTGAATAATTCATGGTTTACAGCTTTCTAATTAATCAGTTTCATAAGATAAGAAGATGACGCGGGTTCTTCAGAAATCGATGGTCCTCATATTTATCTGTTTTCATCGTATGACATCGGATCACATAATTTACCCGTCCTCTCTCTCTCTCTCTCTCTCTCTCTTCTCTCTCATCTCTCTCTCTCTTCTCTCTCTTCTCTCTCTCTCTTTCCAAGCTTGGAAATTGTTTTAAGCCAACCTACCTGTTATTTTTTATTTCATTGTTGAATCATGCTAATATTCAGGAAGGTACATTATTCGCCCCCCCCCCCTCCCCCCCCCTTTTTTTTCCCCCCCCCCCCCCCCCCCCCCCTCTCTCTCAAGCTCTGGAATTGTCGTAAGGCAACCTTTAACATTTGTTTGTTTATTTCATTGTGAAGTCATGTTAATATTCCAAGAAGGTTTTTACATTATTGCCCCCCCCCCCTTCCCCGCTCCACCCCCCCCCCTCTCTCTCTCTCTCTGCTCTCTCTCTCCTTTTTCTCTCTCGATCTCATCTCTCTCTCTCTCTCTCTCTCTCTATCTGCTCCGAACAAATTTTTTGTCCCCATCTGGGTATTCCCAATATCAATCCCAGAAATTGGGAGGGAACCTCAAGATGGGCTTTGATCTTTCCAGTGTCTAAGGCTTGCAAACGAATTGGATTCATCCGATTAATATTCTCTGCGTATTCAGGTTCAGAGGATTTGAATGCAAAATGGGAAAGCCACTGCTGAACCAACACTTGCTTGGATGGGAAAAATGCTTGAAAGTGAAATATGCTTGCTTTTATTCTGTCTCTAGTGCACTCGAGCACGTACGGTTAAGGCAGTGAGCATTTGTAACTTTTTCTTGGAATTTGTTTGAAGTCCTAAAAGTTATTGTTTTATTTTTTGATATTTTTTTTAATATAAGTTTTTGGTGTACCATGATGTTAGCCTCAAATTCATAATCCGGCGAAGACTACCAAGATAAAAGTTTTCATCCACATTTATTTTTCTAAAATTTATCTTCCTCATTGATTTTTTTTGTGCTGGTTTCCCTTGAATTTGCTTGATCTGCTGTGCGTTTCTGTACTTTATGTCCTCGCATTTAATTTTTCCAGGAAACATCGTATTCATGTAGTGGACTTTCAGATTTGTTCCATCCATGACCTACGAGCCAGGGTGGTGCCACAATAAGTGTCCAAAGTTCTATAAAGGAAGACAGGAAAAACCCTCGTTATAAACTAATACACTACTTGAAAGTACAGCAAGGTGGCTCAGGTTAGCACTTGGGCCCCAAGGACTTTTTGCGTATGATGCATGTTTTTTGTAATGACGGCGGTAATCGAGATCGGTAACATTTCAGAAACGCATGAGTAACTCCAGTTGTTCGAATTGAAGGGTATACAAGACAAGCAGGTATATAAACATTAGCTATGACCTTTACAGAACAATGGAAAAATTCACATATCCCACCATCGGTGCCACCATACTATTATGATTTATATTCAGAACTCACTGCAAAGAAATGTAAACCAAGCTTTGTTATGTACGTATAAATCTACTCTGCTTTTACTATGTGTTTTCAGAGATGTTTAAAATCTACTACTTGTATTCGTATTTCATTCATACCACCATCTGTCACGCCACGGTGGTGATAATCATGAAGCCACTCCCAGGAAAATAGAAATGGGACAAATAGTATTGGAGCAATCCTTGATAAGAAATGCACATTCCTGGCAAGATCTGTTGTTTGTCGCCATTCCCTGTCCTTTTACGTTTGTAGGTATAACCTTCCCTTTGAAGGGGGCGAATCTTTTTCCCTTCTCTGTTAGACCTTTGTATACCTGCTCTTTAAGCCTGAACGTTTTGTTTACAAGCGTACACACGCACGCGCGTTTACTTTCTTGCTCAATTTGCAGAAAGTGATTGCTGTTTGCCTTGAAAATATTTTCTATATCACTATAAAGTAAAAAACTTTGAAACCTTTCGTGTTATTTCATCAGAATTTCTTGGAAGCTCAGTGTGAAAAGAGATGTGTATTCAACAAAGTCCTTCCAGCCAGGGCAATTTTGCATTCTTTTTCTCGTCACGTAAGTTCTTGTATATATTAGAATTAAATGTTTATGCATAAAGATTAAATATTGGAATACCTTGCTCACGGTCCTGTTGGCTTGCGGGGGATTGTATGCGGTACCATGACTCGGATGCAGCGTTGGGTTATTGCAAAAAAGAAAGGGAAAAAAATTATATCCACATTGTAAAGCTTTAGTATAAACGCAATTTCAAAAGGCAGATTCTTTTAGGTGACGTGACTATTTTGGGTATATTGAAATGGAAACGGGTTTATGGTTTAATTTCTTGTACCTTTCTGTATTCTGTCCGTTCCATGGTATGTTTGCGTGGCAAATGTAGAAATATTAAGAGTAGAAATAATAGATAATTCAAGGTTTTGGGTATAATTTGTTTACATAACGAGAGGTAGCCCTGAATTCTGAATAAATCATGATTTCCAGCTTATTATTCAATTATTTACATATTGTTGGTTTTACCTTTCGACACACTTACAGGTCTTATTATATTTGTTTTTATAGTTACACTTTCGTTATCCCACGTTTTATATGTACGTGATTAACTCTTATTATATTTTTAGTATATATCATACGTAATCCACTCCGTAGGTATTTATCTTCTTTGTTTATTTTTTATATTTACTTTCCCTTACAATCATTTAGTTTTTTACATTTTCTGAATCTTGCTGTACATTTTATAATGGACTAGCGTATGGTTTGTTTGTAGTTATTGGCTTAATTTAGGTTACCCGCTAGCTGTTAGTTTAGCTAATGATGTTGAAGGCATTTCTATGATTTTATTTTTATTTTTCATGGATTCATCGATGTAATCTTCTGCTTTCTATGGCCTTGATTTTGAGATGAGGTTAATTGCTTTATACCTGATGCCCAGGTGTGGTCGGGGTGGTTCATTGTGACTGTAGCGGTCACTGACCCAGTTAGTGGTCAGACCCACCTGTGATCGTCAAATAATCGAAAGGCCAGTAATGAGGTGAATTTTAAATGGCCGTAATAACAATTTATGTATTGAGAGAGAGAGAGAGAGAGAGAGAGAGAGAGAGAGAGAGAGAGAGAGAGAGAGAGGAGCGAATGTTGGGATATATTACTAATTGTCATGTTGGTTGTATGTTGTTGATATGGAAAAAAAATTGTTTTAAATGCGTGTTAGTTAGATCAGACTGATGGCAAAATTCCAGATTTATTTACCTCTAATATTATTGGGTTGACTTAGTCATCTTGGAAATCCGTTTTACCAGGTACGAAGAAACTTGAGGTGCCTCAGCAATAGATGGCGTCATATTTATTAGTTTTCATTTATGATATCGGAATACAGTATTTAGCGTCTTCTCTCTCTCTCTCTCTCTCTCTCTCCTCTCTCTCTCTCTCTCTCATGCTTTGGAATCTTCATGACATGCCGTCCTCTCTCTCTCTCTCTCTCTCTCTCTCTCTCTTCATGCTTTGGAATCTTCGTGACATACCGTCCTCTCTCTCTCTCTCTCTCTCTCTCTCTCTCTCTCTCTCTCTCTCTCTCTCATGCTTTGGAATTTTCATGACATACCGTCCTCTCTCTCTCTCTCTCTCTCTCTCTCTCTCTCTCTCTCTCTCTCTCTCTCGCTTTGGAATCATCTTTGAATAACCTCTATCTTTGGGTCGTTGCTTCATTGCGAAGTCATTTTAATATTACAAGACGTTTTCTGCCAATAAAATATGCAACATGACACTTACTCTAAGTGAAGGTCTCGGTAAAGAGTCTTTAGATCACCATTCTGTCTTCGAATCTTTGGTTTATTTAGGAATTTCTTTTATTTGATAGACAGATCAGTCTCCTTTATCATACACTTCACGAATATTTACTAATATTCCTTGTCTTTTCGCAGCTTCAAAGTTTTGGAAATCGGGTGTTATGTAATAAATTAAATTTTTAGTAAAATTACGTCTGTTTTCACTCTAGTAAAATTACGTCTGTTTTTGCTCGGGGTTGCTATGAAAAATGAATTAGGTTGTTCCCGCACCAAGTGAAAGTCATACGTATAATGTAGCTTTTCTAACTTTTGTCCTATTAGGTATATATATTTTTAGGGGCTACCCCATGCCTACATCCCGTAGAGGGATAGTGCTTTCAGTGCATCTGACGCGGTGCACTGTAGGCATTAAATAAGGTTCTGTGCACCGTCCTTTCGGCCTTAAGCTGTAACCGCTTTCATTCCTTTTACTGTACCCCCATTCATATTCTCTTTTCTCCATCTTTCTCTCCACTCTCTCTTAACAAATGTTTCTTAATGCACCTGCTAGGTTTTCGTCCTGCTGTACTTTTAAAACCTTTTCACTCTCAATTTTTCTTTTCAGCGCTGAATGACCTTATAGATCGCAGCGTTTGGCTGACTTAAATTTAATATTCCATTCCATTCCCATGCTTATTGTAAATACGTCTCATCCATGAAGCCTGGCACTGCCTGCATGCAACAGGTGGAATTATTAACGGCAGATCACTTCTAGTATTTGGATACTGAAAAGACAAAACATTTATTGAACACCTAAGGTTTTCTTAACTTAGATCTGAAACTCATTCTCTGATACATCTATGATATATTGAGAATCCCACGTGTAGAAAAGGATGGATCTGTGATGTTATGTACTGAATGAACAATTATTTTTACAATTACGTATATTTACATACGACGTCAAGATGCATTACCTAGTAGGTAGATTATTAGCACTTTTACTATTCCACAATGGGGATTTAGAGTACTTTTAGTAAGATAAACGCAAATGCCACACCGGTAAATTGAAGCATAATAGTTCACTGTACTATGTGCACCTGACCTGCCGCCCACGTCTCTGTTCAGCTGTAAATGGTACCAGTGTCAGCTGAGGTCAGAGTAAGACCGCTCGGCTAGTCACCTGACTTATCGGAGTTGCTGGTAATCGAAAGTTGTATCCTTCTTGAGGCACTCCTTCCAGAGGATAAGAATATATATATATATATATATATATATATATATATATATATATATATATATATATATACATATATATATATATATATATATATATATATATATATATATATTGTGTGTTTGTTGTGAGTATAGTAAACACATTTTTCCCTGTTTTGGCAAATCGTCGACTATGCTTTTCTTTTTCAATTATTTGAGGTAGCTCCATCGACGGTGATTTTATCATTGACCTCTGTCTTCAGCACCAAATCATGTCGGTCTGTCTCACCATTCTGGATGTTTGGTAAGAGAGAGAAACTTGATACTTGGTTGAAACAAGTTGATGATAAATTCACCGTCGATGCAATTACTTAAATAAAAAAAAATGCATGTTCGACACTTTGACAATGGGAAAGGAAATTTGAGCATAATTTGTTGGCACCATTTACAGATTGTATCTTTAAAACTTTAGTTGTGTCTTGTGTTAGGAGCAATTTTAAATGGTGATAGCGATCATTGACTGGCCCTCCAATCCGCTCTGTACGAGCATTTGCTTTTATGCCTTTGCAGACATTCACGGAGCACAGCCTCGTAGAACGTATTGTTGTTTCTCCCCTTCCTTCTGTTTGGCTTGCTTTTTTTTTTTTTTTTTTTAATCGGGTGAGGGTGAGGTTAGCTTTTTCTTTTTTTCAGAGTATTTTACCATCAGGAGTATATTTACACAAAACGTAACCAGCTAGTTTCTATATTTCCCTACGCCTTTCTTCATGCCTTTGCATAATCTGGTCGGAACTTTTTTGTCAAACTCATTTCTACTCATTCCCTGAGAAGCCAAGACTCCTGAGCATTTAGATGAATCTTCCTACTTCCACAGACTGCGTAACGTAACTGCAATTTATTTTCATCATATCACAGTTTCAGCTTTCCTGGTTCTTCCAAAACTGAGAACATTGTCACCACCCTCCTAAAATCACATTTGTCCCTTGATGGAGAGAACGTTCAAGAATGCTTTCCTTCGTTTCCACTTTTATTTCTTAACATTGAATTTTGTTACACTGTTCGCCATTTTAGTCTAGTGTTATTAATTTATTATTTAGAATTGCTTTATCGTAATGCTTGAGTGACTGAAGTTTCATTTGCACCATTTTGGCAGTCGTGTGCGGGTACGAATCTATATTTTATTAAATCCATTTTCACTCCGAATTTCCATTCAAGACCCGCGCAGTCATCTCTGTTCCATTTTAGTCTAAGGGACCAGGAGCTTTTAAAAAATGTTAGCATTTTCCGTCACTATTGACGCAGTTTCTTTTAGAAGGCATGTATCATTGTTTTTACTTTCCCTGTCACCTCTTGCTTCCCTAAGTCATAATATTTTGAAAAACGGCATGTACCAATTCTTTTACATGGGCACTTAACGTATTTCTTTTTAAATGATTGAACTGTTTGTGCATCTGTATGTACATGTGCGTATATGTTTTGATGTATTTTTAGCACAGACAGTACTTGCTACATGTCACAAGTACGAGGCATGACAAATTTTTAACTATGAATTATTATAATTGTGCATTATATATAATCCTTTTCATATTGTTAAGGCTATCAGTAATTGCCTCTCCAATCTTCCCTTTGCAAGTATTCGCAGGGTTGCTTCCTCTGGAGAAATTCGTATTACAGCCTGATGTTACAACGTGGTGCCTTTTGCCACTTCTGTATGAACTTGCTCTTTATTTATTTTTATTTTTGTTAAGGGATGAGGGGAGGTTAGCTTGTCACAGAATATCTTACCACCAGGTGCATATTTACCCAAAACATTACTGGTTTGTTCTTATATTTCTCTACGCCTCCCTTCATGCCTTTGCATAATTGTTACGGCCTCTTAGAGAGATCCGCTTCAGGTTCGATATGAAATAAATAAGAAAAAAAATATTTCAACAGCAACAGTTGAAACTGGGGATACGAATATAGAAAGAAACGCTAACACAACAAAGGTTTATTTACAAGCTTACTAACATAGGTAAATGCAGAATGGTATCTCCTATTTACATAAAAAGATAGAATCTTACACTGCATGAACTGGGGGAACAGTGAGGCGATTCAAATACTTGCTAGTCAATTTGGCAATTCGAAGGGATGGCTTCTCAAAAGGAAAACGGTGATTGCAGACGTCCTCTTGACTCCGTATTGCAGGAACTAGTCTACTTGTAAGGCAGGAACTCCCCAAAACCTCTAGCAGGACCTTTTCTTCTCTGAAATCTGCTCGACGTCGAGATAACACGAGACAATCCGTCCACTCCTGAAGACGACTAGACCAGTATCCAACCAACTCTCGAACAACTCTTCTTCTGATCCTTCGTCTCTAGTCTCTCTCTGACGATCTCTGCTGCTGATCTCTCACTGATAAGCTGATCTGTGGCTCTTACTGAGGATATCTCTCTGTGACTAACAGGTGTCTCTCTTCTACGTCGTATTTATACGGCACTCTGGGGGCGGAGCCTACGGCGAGCGTCACAGTCTCGCGAGATTTCCAGACTTCCTAGATGAATCTAGATGAGGTATTGCATCAGAAATCGCGGCGTTTCTCCCGACACATTGGCGCTTGTTGAGCTCCACAACACGCCCGACGATTCCAGAACAGCCGCGAGAAAAAGGCGCCTCCAACATGGGCGCGAAAGCCTCCTTACTGCCGAACTTCTCGAAAATGCGTTCTCCTTTCCTTTAACTTCCTTTGCTATGAAACAATTACCATCACAATAATTTGATCAGAACGTTTTGACAAACTCTTTTCAGCTTGTTTTGTAACAAGCCCAGACTGCGTGAGAAAGATGATGAACCTCCCTACTTCCGCAGACTGCGTAACGTAATTCCATTGTATTTTCATCATTATATCGCAGTTTCAACTAACTGGTTTTTCAAAAACAGAAAATGCCCATCAGCTGCAACTTATTTTCTCAGCGTGCTTTCTGAAACATATTTCTCCCTTGGAATAGGACGCTCATGAAGGCTTGACTTCGTTTCCGCTTTTATTTTTTCAATATGAAATTCTGTTACATTGTTTGCCATTCAGTCTTTGTTATTGTTCATTTATTATTGAGAATTTCTGTATCGTAATGCTTCTATGACTCACTGACACCAAATTCTAGTTTTTGGCACCGAATTTAATGGCACGAATTTAATGCAATGCAGATTCGCATCTGCATGACATTAAATTCGTTTTACCACTCGTATAGATTTGTGAATATACATTATATTAAATTCATTTTGCCAACCGTATGACGATTCTACATCGCACTCAGTTCATTCTGTCACTCGTATGCAGACACGATTCCACATTGCATTCATTCATTGTGCCACTTGTATGCAAATACGAATTTATATTATATTATGTTCATCCAGTCAAGACTCATTTTCCCATTTAGAGTTTGGGACTTGGGTCCGTTACAATAGTTTTAGCAATTTTTGGTGTAGTTTATTTCAGAAGGCATCTATCATTCTTCGGAAATTCTCTATGACCTCTTGCTTCCCACCTTCCCAATATTCTAAAATGCAGCGAGTGCCAACTCTCATACAGTGGTATTAATGTATGTGTTTGTTTTTAAAGGAATGCATTTTATATTATATAATATATATATATATATGATATATATATATATATATATATATAGTATATATTTGTATATTTATTTGTGTATATAAATTATATAAATAAACATTATAAATGTAAAAATGTATATATATTATATATATATATATATATATATATATATATATATATATATATATATATGTGTGTGTGTGTGTGTGTATGTATGTATGTATCTATGTATGTATGTATCCAGTACTTTCTACAGATGACAAGTACTTGCATTGAAAAGTTTACATTCTCAGTATAAGTCTATTAGCTCTTTCTAATTTTTTATTTACGTGTTTGTGGTGTTGCTTTTTAATTCTAAGATACTTTCTTATTAATTCTATAACTGTTACACAATTTCATTTTGATTTATATTCCAATTAGTGTTCCTTATTCTTTATGCTTGTGTTCGAAGTCCATTAGTCTCCTTTTTCACCGCAGTGTGACTAATCTTATCTGCCCAGAGGTGAAGTTTTCCGTATGTGTTGACTTTTTATGTAGATAGATATGTGCTCAATAAACTGTTTTGATGTGCACGTAATACATGAATAGAACTTTAAGTAATGCCTACAGGGCACTGCGTGCGGTACATTAACGATACTAAAACAACCCCCCCCCCCCCTTATGGGACATAAGGGGTGGGGCGTTTGTTATTATCGTTAATGCACTTCACGCGGTGCCCTGTAGGCATTACTTAAAGTTCTTTGCAACGTCCCTAACTACAACCTTTTTTATTCCTTTTACTGTACCTCCGTTCATATTCGCTATCTTCCATCTCACTTTCCAATCTCTCGTAACAGTTGATTCGTAGTGCAGCTGCGAGGATTTCTTCCTGCTACGCCGTCAAGAACTTTTTACTCTTTCCCTTTATATTCCATATAATACTTGAAAAGGATGGTTATTTGCGGTTTTTATATAGAATGCCCCATGTCTGGTGAGATAAGGTAACACTTAGGTATCCACCATATGCTCAGTGAGACTCTCCAATATTCCATTTAAAATTCGGTGATTTCTCTGGTGTGTCTCTCTGTGTGTGTGTGGTTGTGTTGTGTGTCTATTGTGTCATCAAAATGCGGGAGCTCCCTTGTCCCTAATCTGCTCATTCCGCGTTAGCGGATCTTTGTAAGACCTCATTATTTTTTAGTTTATCTACCACTCCTACCGCGTCCTTACTTTTTTTTTATTTTTTTTTTTCTTCTTCGCTTTATTGGGCAACATTCTTTTCCTTGAGTTAGCATTCTATCCTTTCTGAGTTATAGTTGTGAAGGTAATTTGGTCGTCCGTCTGTTTGCATGATAACAATAAGAAAAAAATACTCACATATATAATAATTATAATATATATTATCGTTGCTCGTCTGAATGTGTGTGTGGGCGGCCCAACGTGGGTTTGAGTGATACGCGACTGTCTTACAATCGGTCACTGAAAAAATGAACAAACATAAATATTCACAGTGGTGACAATTTTGCCATTTTAGTTAAATGATAACTCCTTAACACTAGGACAGGTAAATCCCTTAACTCACATTAGAATCAATTTCTCAGTGATCACAATGGCTAAAATAACAATAATTGCACATAGAATCTTTAAGAAATATACCTAGGCATTACCATGCACTTCGAGGAACCAAAAATGTCATGAGCGATCTCTTAACAAAATAATACTCTTACTTACCAAATCGTTTGCTTTCCCACCGTAAGGACCGTCCGTCTTAATCCCCTCGTGGTCCACTGCCTACATTCCTGAAGGGGAACGGCATCGTAATTTGTGCACATGACCCCTAACGACACTCGTTAAACGAGCCTATATTTCCATCATATTCACTTCTCTATTTAGGACACTTGTTAAACGAGCCTATATTTCCATCATATTCACTTCTCTATTTAGCTATCAACTGTTATTCATCAGCAACAAACCCTCTCTTAGCTCTTAGTTTATAGAATCTCAGTACACTACAATGCTTACCTCCTAAATCGCTTAATTTCCTCAAGGCCATGCACATCTGTCTGCTTCTAGGTTTAAAACACAAAGCGAGCTTCCCTCCCACGCACTTGACCAGGCGGCGGGAAACCGAGCCGATGGTTCCTTTTTCTTGCTCGTCATGAAGGGAGAGAGGAAGTAGGGAAAGCGTCCAAAATCACCCTTAGTGCCCAACAAAAGGGAACTTGTTCACTCATAAATAAATTTTTTTTTCCTTTTTTTATGGACAAGAGTATACGCTTATGTCTTATATCGAGTGGCCCGAAATTCAATTACCAAACTTTTCTTTACCACAAAAACAGCTGTTTTTCATCGCGCAGCGGACATATTGTTAACAGTCGCACAGAGAAGATGCCCAAACTTTCCCGCCCGTCGACACCCGCCCCCTTTGAAACCTCTTGACCGCAAGAGGGTTCAACACCTATTGCCTAGCATTGTCCACTAGGTCCTGCTCTTCCTCCAGAATTAAAACAAGTTTCGACAGTGGTCTATCATAATCCTTGCCCTCCCTTCTGACAGTCACCGTCCTAACCAGTCCATCTTTCCCTGCTTTAGTCTGTACTACTCGAGCCAGTGGCCAATGGCAGCGTGCTACACTTTCATTGACCATAAGGACTATGTCTCACCACCCTGACGTTTCGTCGTTCCTTGAACCACTTCTGTCGTGTTGTAACCCCCGACAGGTATTCGCGTTTCCAACGTGCCCAGAACTGCTCAGCCATGTGCTGCACTTGCTTCCATCTCTGCTTAGAGTAGCTACCTGTTGCAACATGGCACCCTGCGGGTGACTCTCCCATGTTTAAAAGCTTGTTTGGTGTGAGTGGAGCTGGGTCTCTACTGTCTGAGGTGACAATGGTAAGGGGCCTACTATTAACTGTTGCTTCCACCTCACAAAAGAGTGTACACAATCCCTCATAATCCAATTGCTGTGTCCCCAAGACTACATCCAGGACCCTCCTCACATTACCTATCAATCGTTCCCATGCTCTCCAAAATGTGAGGCGCCCGGGGATTGAAAACAAATTCCACCCCACACTGGAGCAACTCATTTCGCACCTTGTTTTCTCCCAAGAACTCATAACTAGAGTCTAGAACCTTCCGTGATCCCACAAAAATTAGTGCCGCAGTCGCATCTGAATCGTCCTAACATGTCCACGACGAGCCAAAAACCTTCTGAAGGCACTAATGAATGAGTCTGATGTGAGATTTGACGCTACTTCCAAGTGTATGGCCCTCATGTTCAAGCAGGTGAATATAACTCCCCAGTGCTTTATCTGCGCTCTGCCCCTTTTCACGAAGAATGGTCCAAAAAGGTCCACCCCGGTGCGATAGAAGGGTGGTTTCCCTGACTCCACGCGATCAGGTGGTAGATCGGCCATTTGCTGTTCAATTACCCTTCCATGTACCCTGCGACACTTGATGCATTTCCCTAGCACGCGCCTCACCGCTGCATTGCCCTTAACCACCCAAAATTTCTCCCTCATTAGACCCAGAACATACATTATGCCCATATGGTTGGAACGCTCGTGATAATACTGGATAACTATGTCAGTCAAGTGGCCCTTATATGGCAGAATAATTGGATTCCTTTCGCTCGGGGCAATATTCGCCAGTGATAACCTCCCTCCAACGCACAATAGCCCATTTCTCAGGATTGGTTTCAATTTTCTTAAGGAGCTGGAAACCCTGATGGTGCTGCCCTTCTCAAGACTTGCTATTTCTACCTCATAAGTCATTCGCTGTGCTACCTGCACAACCACAGTCTCTGCCAAGCTCATAACTTGTGTAGACAAATGCATGTTTAGTTCGCTAAGCTGCTGCCTATGTTTGCACATTAAATACCTGGTAAATAATAAGACCAACTACGGCTCTGAGTAGCCGGATCCACTTTGAGTAGTGGTGGATGATTTTATATGCCACCCTGTCTGCCTACAATCCAACCCAACCCTGAAGCTAATTGTTTGGCAGACTTGCGCCCTTTTGGGACCTATCTCATGCCTAACTTCTAGTCCTTCCACACTGTTGGACATGTGGGCTGGCTCTGCTGGCCAAAAACACTCCTCCTTCAGCAAAAAACCTGGCCCTGTTCTCCACCTTTCAGACTGCTTGGAGCGTGATGCATCGTCTGCCGGGTTCCATTCAGAGTTAACGTACCTCCACTCATTCTGATCACTTCCTTCCCTTATCATAGAGACTCGGTTCGCTATAAATGTTTGGTACTGAGCTTGATCATTCCGAATATAACGCAAGACCGTTGTTGAATCTGTCCAATAATAGACCTCGTCCACCTTGAAATCTATCATGGCCAGAATTGTGGTTCCAAGTCTTACGGCTAGTACAGCTGCACTAAGCTCTAGGCGGGGTACTGAAACGTCCTTCAAGGGCGCTACCCTTTCCTTTCCCATAATGAATCTACAGGATACATTTCCCCACCGATCTGTGACCCGCAAGTATGCCACTACTCCTAAAGCCATGATGCTCGCATCCAGAGAACAGATGGCAGCTGTATTAGGGTAGCTGACTCCCACCCAATAACCTTTAGGCATCTTGGCACACTTATCCCTCTGGTCTGATTCAACTTGTTCACCCACACCCTGATGCGGTCAGTGGTGTTGGAGTCCAATCCCCTGTCCCAGCCTATCTTCAATCTACACAAGTCCTGCACAATTATCCGTCCCTCAATTAAAACTGGTGCCAATATGCCAAGGGGGTCGTAAATCGAGGCTATGGCCTGACAACAAGCTGCGTTTAGTCCTTGGAACTGAAACCAGATCTGCCTGGACACCCAATTCATCAGTGGCCAAGTCCCACTGTACTCCCAATGCCTTTGTCTTATTTGGCCCTGATCCATCTATGAACCCTGAAATGCCCTTACCGTACCACTCCCTTGGGATGGATGACAAAACCTCCACGCATGAGCTACTGAACTTCATCAGTGTAAATCCCCCTTTTTCGCAAAGCTCCTTAACCTCTAACAAATTACTTAACAAGGCATCTTGACGATCCTCGGCTCTCAAACAGTCGTCTACATAGAAATTGTTAGCAACGGTGTCCCGTGCTCCCTTGGAGAACCCATTCCCAAAGTCGCTTGCTGTCTGTTTCAGCACAAAATTCGCAATGCTGGGTGACGAACAGGCCCCAAACAGATGTACAGCCATTCTAAACTCAGTTGGCTCCTCATTAAAACTATTTTCCCACCAAAAGAACCTGAGGTAGTCCCGCTGATGTTCTGGTACCCGTACCTGGTAAAACATTGTATTTATATCCCCTGAATAGGCAAACAGACCTCCCCTAAACTTAACCAACACACCCAGCAGAGTTCATCATATCGGGTCCCTGCAATATTAGGTCATTCAACGACGTGCCCTCCACCCTGCTCGCACAGTCAAATACAACACGGACCTTGTCTGGCTTTTGCTGGATGTTGCATACCAAAATGAGGGATATACCATACATTTTCCTGGCTGGCTGAGGTCACTCGCTCAGCATATCCTTTCTGTAGCATCTCGGTCATGAAGGCACTGTATTGCTTAGCGTAGGTACCATCCTTCATTAGCTTCTTACGAAGACTGTGCATACGGAGCAATGCAATGTCTCTTGTTTCTGGCAAGGGTCCAAGATTGTCGCGCAGAGGCAGTGGCACCTCATAACCCCCCTCTACAGTTCTAACCCCCCTTTGAATTAGATCTAGCCATTTCTTATCTTCTGCAGACATTTCCCTTTTGGGAGATGCCATGTCCTGGAAGTCTCTATTATAATCTTCCACCAGCATGCGGTCCAAACTCCAAACGCCTGCTAGTTACTTGGATCCTATTGATGTGCTCTTGACACCTCTTTGCCTTTGCCCCACAGACTGCCCAGCCCAATAATGTTCGTATGGCATGTGGCTCATGGAGGTGGGTTGAGTTAATGACTTCCCTCGGCTCAAGTAAGTGTGGAACATTGTTCCCAATTAACAAACCCACTTCGGCATCCACATCTGGGATATCTATTTCTCGCAGATGTGGCCAGCGTTCCAGATCTCCGGCCTGATCACATCACACTCATCGATAGGTATGCGGGAGGTGCTCAACACTGGGGGGAGTGTAATGCAATTCTTACCCTCATAGTCTAATACTGACAATCCTGAGACTAGGCTACATGCAATTTCCCCTGTTCCATTGATGGTTTCAACATTCACCTTTACGTCTTGCATCTCAGTGTAAAACCTCTAATGTCTTCATTAATGCCTCTGAACAAAAGCATGTAGAACTCCCATTGTCCAAAAAGGCCCTCGTCACAACCTCCCTTCCTTCCCTTGACCTAACCCTTATGGGCACAACTGACATCCCTGTGCCAGCACTACCCCCCTTAACTGCTCTGAACATAGCAATTTTGTCATGCGTACCTTCCCCCTGAACCACTAAGGCCCTATTTGCGCTCTCTGGTTCCACCACTTCTGCTTCCTGGTGTCGGTGCAACAGAGTTGGATGGTTTTTGTTACACACATTGCACCTTTTCCTGTACCTGCAATACTGGGACATATGACCATTTCTCAAACAACTAAAACAAAGCCTCAATTCCTTAATGGTGTTTAGTTTGTCCTCATGTCCCATTTTAGCTATTTGGTCGCATTCATCTATTATATGTGGTCCTTTACAGTGCCAACATGAAAGTGGGAGCCTCCCCAACTTTGTTACATGAAACTTTCCTTGCACTCGTTAAACCCTGTGATTTGCTTGGTGCTGAACCCTCTCCTAACCCAGGGGTGGCCCCCTTTTTACCACTCTCGAACAGGTGGCGTCCAAACAAGGGATTTTTTAAGACCCTAGCCTCCCCTTCAATGAAACTAACTAAATCATCAAACTGTATGGTCTGCTTCTTCTCACTAATTATCTTGTCGGCAACTCTACACCATCGGTCCCGCACACTAGATGGGAATTTGCTCAGGATCAACCTCATTGTTTTTGGGTTCTGCAATTCGGCGACACCATAAGGGACGCACGAAATTGCATTTCTGCAGGTTTTTAGCATCACCGCATACTCATCAAAGTCCTCTGCATTATTCTCCCCCATGTCCTTCCATTCGATTACCTTATCCACGTATGCGGTGGCTATTTGCTCAAGGTTGCCGTATCGCTCCTCCAGCAATTTTCTTGCCTGCCTATAGCCCTCTGAAGCATCTAAGTGGAGGCAAGCTACCACTATCTCATTTGGCCTACCTGTTGTGTATAAATCCAGATACCTCAGCCTTTCCTTATCATTTGTCAGCTGGCTGCTAAATATGTCGTCGAATGAGCGGATGAACCTAAAGTACTTTGTATAATCTCCATCAAACTTAGCCATATCCTGCTTGGGCATCAAGCTTTTGAGGCTGCAAGAGATTAATGTCTGCAAGATTTCCTTATTACTTAAGTCCCCTTGGTTATTCCTACCTGAGCTAACTTCAGGCACTACTGCACCTAAGCCCATGGGTTGTTCACTCCTGTCCATGTCAGGGTCTATGTGTTCCCTTATCCTAGTGACAGGAGCTATTTCTCTATTATTTTCGTCAAATTGTTGTAAAACCTTCTCCTCTGCCACCACCTCAGCTATCTCTGCCTCCAACCTAAGCTTCTCCCTCCTCTGTCTTAAGGCTTCTTCCTCTCGCTCTATGGCTTGCAGCTCTTCCAACTTCTGTAATTTTGCTTCCAACCTGGCTCTAGAAGCAGCTGCCAACACACGCCTACTCCCAGTAGAACTCACGCTTGGACTGTTTAGAGCCCCTGAAGCAACAGATTGCCTACCCATAACTGATGCGCTATCCCCCACATTTAAATGTTCCTCCTCCTCTGGGATTGGCCCAATGTCCTCTCCTGCCTCTTGGTCCTGATTGATCTCACTGTTCTGCCTGACCTCGAGTTCCTTCAAAAATTCCTGAACACTCCTGCCCTCCTTCTCTAGTGACTCGCTCAGACGCTGATACAATGCAGATTTGTTCCCCCCCATTGGGAGGCTTCTAGCTCTCAAACCCTCCCTCAATTGCACAACTTTAAGGGTCTCCATTTTCCTGGATTCAGCTCTGGCCACTCCCTATGAACTAACGAAATTCCCTAGTCGAACTGTAGCTGACCTAACCAAGGAGTTGCCAAAACCCGCACCACTCCGTGAAGACAACTACCAGTACCTTACTCAGTTGCGACGTCACAAAGATCCTTCAAGTCTAGGGAGCAACCCTGAATGCAACAATGTCTCGTGTCCCAGCCTTATTTACTTAAGCCTTACTGCAAGCGGCAAACAGACTGTGGGAAATCATCCTACGAACCTGAATTAATACACCATGAGGCTTAAACATGTTGCACTGCTCTCCCGACTCGGAGCACGCCTGCTGCCCCTCTAATTGCTATTAACCCTGTACCGTGGTTCATCAGGGTCCCTAGCGGGGACACCACGATCCTACCAAATTTCGATCTTGAGCCCCTCAAATTTGCCAATCAGCCCTTGCCCTGGAAACTCACCCAGATGTAGTTTGCATGCCCCACAAAATTACGCCCCTCCCTGAAGAAATGGCACAAATCCGGGCACCATCACAACCTATAGCTATATATTACGTATATATAATTTTTTTTTTTTTTTTTTTTTTTACAAAAGGTAAGATTGTAAGAAACCCTAGTTAAATACACCCTACACACACAAACCACTGCCCAGCAATCAACAATTCCCACATTAAATGACCCAAATGTTTTTACGCATGGTTACCAATGTGCAAGATTATCTGCTGAATAATTCTCCAAACCAAAATTAATTGCCCAACCCTGAATAGTTCTCCAAACAAATTATTTACCCAACTTGAATATTATCCAAAACAACATTAGTTGCTCTACTTAACCAGTCCCTCTTACGACGCCAGTAGAATAAATTTGAGCAGCCATCAGAATCTTAAACTTAAGGTCTCCCCTCCTCCATAACTGTTAAATATTAAGGACGTACGCCAAATTCGTTAAGATTCGCTCATGAACATTTTAATCCCTTCGTTGCAGAACCACCATATGCCTGCTAAAACTTGACTCATGTGACACCTTTAACAATCGCGCCCAAACTTTCGGCGGTACACAACGTTAAACACGAACTCTTAGCATTCGTTGCGGAACCACCATGGCCCCGACAAATAATTGCATTGGTGACGGCACTACCACTAAATACGCCTAACAATGCCTTAAGAAATGGATCCAACAAAGGCTTCTTATTTGTGTAGACTTAGCCTAGCTTTCCTCGCACTCCTGGTTTTCTTTGGGCGCAGCGTGGTATCGGACGTCCTTTGAAACCAGCCTCATTTCCTAGTCTTCTCCGCACAGCTTCGCCAGAGGGGTGGTAGCCGATTTGTGACTGTGGGCGGCCCAACGTGGGTTTGAGTGATACGCGACTGTCTTATAGTTTCCTTTATTACAATCGGTCACTGAAAAAATGAACAAACATAAATATTCACAGTGGTGACAATTTTGCCATTTTAGTTAAATGATAACTCCTTAACACTAGGACAGGTAAATCCCTTAACTCACATTAGAATCAATTTCTCAGTGATCACAATGGTTAAAATAACAATAATTGCACATAGAATCTTTAAGAAATATACCTAGGCATTACCATGCACTTCGAGGAACCAAAAATGTCATGAGCGATCTCTTAACAAAATAATACTCTTACTTACCAAATCGTTTGCTTTCCCACCGTAAGGACCGTCCGTCTTAATCCCCTCGTGGTCCACTGCTTACATTCCTGAAGGGGAACGGCATCGTAATTTGTGCACATGACCCCTAACGACACTCGTTAAACGAGCCTATATTTCCATCATATTCACTTCTCTATTTAGGACACTTGTTAAACGAGCCTATATTTCCATCATATTCACTTCTCTATTTAGCTATCAACTGTTATTCATCAGCAACAACCCTCTCTTAGCTCTTAGTTTATAGAATCTCAGTACACTACAATGCTTACCTCCTAAATCGCTTAATTTCCTCAAGGCCATGCACATCTGTCTGCTTCTAGGTTTAAAACACAAAGCGAGCTTCCCTCCCACGCACTTGACCAGGCGGCGGGAAACCGAGCCGATGGTTCCTTTTTCTTGCTCGTCATGAAGGGAGAGAGGAAGTAGGGAAAGCGTCCAAAATCACCCTTAGTGCCCACAAAAGGGAACTTGTTCACTCGTAAATAAATTTTTTTTTTCCTTTTTTTATGGGACAAGAGTATACGCTTATGTCTTATATCGAGTGGCCCGAAATTCAATTACCAAACTTTTCTTTACCACAAAAACAGCTGTTTTTCATCGCGCAGCGGACATATTGTTAACAGTCGCGCAGAGAAGATGCCCAAACTTTCCCGCGTCGACATGTGTATATAAGAAAGAAATACAAACAAAAAGTCAAATTGACTTATGTATTCCCACGCCATTATATTTTTCCACTCCTTTGTTCTCGCGATTCATCCACATCAATAGACACTAAAAAAAAATAATAGAAAAAGAGAGAGAGGGACATTAAAGGTGCCCACATCTTTGAGGCCATTTAAAAATGACTCGGGTTGACAGAATATTATAAGTGTATAATGTGATCTGATATCCATTTGTTGTAGGTAGGCATAAGATGAAAAGAATTTTGCAGATAATGAAATAGCGTAATACACGAGTATGATAATCACTAAATAAGGGCATTAAATGTGCTTTAGCTTACAGGTTGCTTTACAAATCAATTTAATCAATATTCACACTTGATGTATCATAACACCTCGGAGATATTGTTGGTTTAATGAGGAAAATGGCATATATATAATTACCATGCTCATTTCCACTGTAGTAATGTCGACTCCGTAGGGTATGAAGCCAGGTTCGCAGCAAGTCTTTTATAAGAATAATAATAATAATAATAATAAAGCTAGCCCCATGACGTTCTCTTTCCTGGATGCCTGCCACCTCATTAGCTGTCTACGTGATGCTTAATTTTCTGCGTAGTTAAGAAGAAAGACAATGAATCTTTAACAATATGGCCTCTAGTAGTTTTCCCCCATCGAAATTGATCTTTGCTGTGGGATCATAAACATTCACACACACACAATTATATATATATATATATATGGGACTTTTATTTTCATATTATACTGTTGTATTGCAGTAAAAAGACTTTCATATATATATATATATATATATATAATATATATATATATATATATATATATATATATATCCTCACGTGTGTATCTGCTGCCGTGACAAGATATCTTAAATAAAAGTCATCCCGTCAGATATTTTGGGTTACGCTGTGACCTGTTGCCTTTAAAGTTCGGTTTTCGTTTTTTCCATTTTTCTTCGTTATTAAAGTAAGAGAGATTCTTTGCCTCATTTCAAGGCCCGCGCTGGTGTTTCAATTATGAGGCCATTTTGAAAAATTCATCAGTGGTTATGAAAGGCGTAAGTATGTAATAGAACCTTCCTTCTTGTTTTATTAAAGGTCATTTTTATGAAAGTGATGTTTTCGCTTGTAAGTTGCATTTCGGGAAGGAATTAAGTAATGGAACTAGAGTTATAATGTTGAAGATATTACACATCCGTAATTTTAAAGGTATTAGATGTTCCAGATTTGGGTTGTTTGAGGATACGCAAGTCAGGGTTGAGTTTGCTCTCGTTATTAGACTGACTTCAAGAAGAACACGAGGGTTTTCTTTCAGTGTGGGTGTAAGGGTACAAGTAAAAGAATATACTTTCTTTTCACACATCAAATTATGCTTTCGGACGGCGGAATTTATTATTTATGATATATAACATATTTTTGTAATTGAAAAATTTTATATATATATATATATATATATATATATATATATATATATATATATATATATATATATATATATATATATATATATATATATATATATGTACATATATATATATATATATATATATATATATATATATATATATTCTAAATTACATCTTGCGCGAACCCCGGGCTTTAGAGTGAGATGCCAGAGCATTAGCAATTCCTCCACACAGGAAATTCTAATGCCATAGACTCACTGGAAAGACCAGGGTTCGCTTCCGATGTGAGTCAGATTTTTTTTTTTTCTGGGAAACACGATCTCGTGTGTTCATTTCCCATTTCCATATATATATATATATATATGTGTGTGTGTGTGTGTGTGTGTGTGTGTGTGTGCGTGTGTGTGTATGTAGTGTGAGTACATATGTATGTATTTGATTTAATATCATTAGATTATTATTTTAAGTGTGTTCCATACGTACTTATATACAATAAGGATGTGATCTTAGGTATGGGAAGTGACAAAAGTTGGTAATTGATCACCTAGTGTCATTTTGCTAAAATCCGACCAAGGCAATGTGCTCACAGTTCCCTGGTATTATTAGTAGCACTGATTTCATTGTTATTATTATGTTAACAACCCCTTCAGCTCTCTGGGAACTCCCGTTTCCTCTTCAGGGCGAATGGAATGAATACCACGAAATGTTTAGGCACCATTTACATAGCAGGTAGACCACCTCACGGTCAGTGTGCCACCGTCAATGAATAGACTGTCCATTAAGGGATTATCCCGTGTAACAGGAACAGTTCTCTGGGCTTTGAAAGGAGGTAAGGTATCGTGTCTAATTTCAGAAGTCTCTTGGCTGTTATCCGTCACAAGCTCATATGAATAATTTTTTCTGACCTATTTTTTTTTTCTTTTTGGTTTACTATAGAGAAAGTTTTATTCCAACGGAACGTGATTAAGGGTTAAGTGAACATCAGTTTGACTGCTCTACGTCTTTTAACAATATTATTTTTGTAAAATAACCGTATGTTTATGAAATGCATGCTATAATCATTATGTCAACATTCTATTGCATCGGCATCGTTGCTCGCTTGAAAACGAGCAGCCTTTTTATGTTAAGAAGTTTTTCGAATTTTTTTCAATTTCCTCCACGGGAAAAGTGATTGTTTTTAACATTATTACACATACCATAAGAATGGAATCTTCATCAAAATTGAAAATAGATTAAAATATCCGATAACGATTATACTTTATTGCACAGGCTATTCATCGAAGAAGGAGGCAGAATTATGGAGACAGTCTCAGTTTGCTGTTTAATTTATACCTGTAATATTAATTAACCTTATGTTCGTCCCATTTTCTCTGAAGAAGGAAACAAGATTTTCAGAAAAGCATTCGAACCGCTATAATATTGACCAGTACGTTTTCATTGCCCAACATTTTAGAGCTATTTGTATTCCACATTTTTAAAACTGGATTGTTTAAAGTTTCTTGATTATTATTATTAGTGATACTGCTTCAGATGTCCTTAGTTGGCAATGAGTATATGCATTTATGAAGTTGATAATTACTAATTAGTATAAACTATCAGTATTAATTTGCATTTCATATTATTAACCCCGCTCTATAAACAAGTCCTTCAGTGGATATAGGTCTCTAAGTTTATATGCTGTTTAATATGTTATGTCTTATCTTATAATTGAACTACATTAGTCCTTTATAATGGAGAGAAGTCCCATGGCTCTTGATGATAATATTGCACAGAAAAAAATCAAAGTTAGTGCTCAATCCTGGAGAGAGAATTGAAAGGCAAACTCCTTTTTAATAGCAGGATCACCCTATGCTTCAAGTTCCTTTAATTTTCGTTCATTGGCTTCGCTCTTTGTCCTATTCATCATAGAAGTCATGTCTTTATTCTCATTATTTCTACTGGTCATCGAGTTCTTATATCTTGATTTTAACCTGACTCAAAATCTCCTTGTGTTTGTATAAAAGATAAATGCACACAAGAAGTTCGAGGGCATGCAAGACAGATGACTGGCAATTTTCTGGTGGGGTAGGGTGTCAGTGGAGCGTGTAGATTCTGGTAGAAAATAAACAAATTGTTACATTTTTCTTCGGGAATTCAAATATTGTGCAGCCTAGTCAAGGCAGGAAAGAGAGAGAGAACTGTAGTGTGTATGAGGAAGGGTTGTCAAAAATAGTTTGGCATCAGGGCCATGCAGTGGAAAGGACTGAACCCATTAAGATAAGCCACCTGTGCAACAATAGACAATTAAAAACAATTGTGAGATCGGTGCACCATTTTCCTTCACTTTAATTCTTTTTTTTCCAGAAAACAAATTTAATCTTTATTCCGGTGTTGGAAATTCAGCACTTCTTCGTATCTCTTATATAAGTGTGTGTGTGTATGTGAGTGTGTGTGAGAGAGAGAGAGAGAGAGAGAGAGAGAGAGAGAGAGAACTCAGGTTGTAATGTAAAAACTCCATCACTGAGAGAGAGAACATATAACACGACAGCCCTACAACAGTTTGTCACTTGCACAGGTCAATACTTATGTCACAGTTACACAATCTGGAGGGAAAGAAAGAGAGTGACCAAGAATTCTTGCACTCACATCCATCTTAAAATTCGTGCGAGAGCCAAGCATGGTTCATACTTAGTGAAACAGTAAGACTTACCAGCTTCTAGAGAGCGAGCAAAGGTCACAGCAAGCTATGTGAATTTAAGGAAACTGCATTTGATGTCAGGGAAATGACCAGTTGATTGTAATCAGCATCTGTATTTTATATCCTCACCAGGGCGTCTTTCAGCGTTTGTGAAGTTTCCACACGGCGTATGTTTTCTGATAAATAATAACTAGTCATTTTTCAACACTCCTCCCACCTTTTGCACACTCCCTTTCTCCCTTATCGTCCGTTATTAACTTTTCCTTTGTTTACCTTTTCTTGTCACTATTTGCACTGTCATTTTTTATTTTTTTCCATCTACCTCTTCCCCCTTTTGTTCGCTGCCTAATTATTCTTTTGTTTGTCTTCTACGCTCATTAAGTCTCCACTTGTCTTTTGCTGGTCCCTATCCTGCAGTTTGACCCCCTTTTGGTCACACATAATAGCTTTTGATTTATTTATTTATCTCAGAGAAATGTGTTCATTCTCTTAATCGTTTCTTCTTTCTTATTCCATTATTCAGTCATTTGTTTTGGACCCTTTTTTTTAATCTCTGTGATTACTTCCCCTTCCACGTAATTTTTCTGCGTGAAATCGGATTTGTAATAAATTCTTTTCTGTCTTCCTTTGCTTCTATAATGCACACCGATACAATATTTTATTGTATTACTCAAGATCAATTCATCTTATTATGCCTCTCTCTCTCTCTCTCTCTCTCTCTCTCTCTCCTCTCTCCTTGCCAAATTGCTGGTGATTCTTGTGCTGTTGACCTTGGGCCAATTTTTCTTGTTTCTGTGATTTCGTTTTGTTTGATAATTTTCGGTTCTTTTTCTAATAACGGTTCCTAGTTCCCCTTCCTTCTCAATTTCATCATATTGGCTCATCCCTTTTTCTTTCACCTTCCGTCATTGTCTGTGTTTTTGTTCTTTATTGTTTCTCAGTTTCATGTTGGTTTCCCCTTCCATTCTGTGTGTTTCAATTCTCTTTTCCTTCCAGCGTGTCAAAATGTGATTTCATCCTTTTCCTTTGATTTTCCCCCTAACGTTCCTCGATAGCCTCTATT
>NC_087202.1:69857477-69872477 GCF_015104395.2 Macrobrachium nipponense | reverse complement strand
TGGGCGACTGAAAGGAAAGATTTTTTGTTTTTGGCTTATCTTCCCTTTAATATTTACCTGTATTACTGTGTGCACTCTATTACTACATATATATATATATATATATATATATATATATATATATATATGTATATATATTTGTATATGTGTGTGTATACACCAAATAGAAAAGGTCCTTTAAAACACTCGGGTTTAAAGCTAAGGACTATATTTCGGTGGACTGGCTTCCACCCTTATCAAGCAGTGAATGACAAAAGTTACATTGACGAAATATGCAGTGGGAGATATGTGATGCCTGGGATCACTGCTAAGCCGACATCAGTTCTGCTAAATGTCGTAATCCGTTTCATCGTTACCTTAAGGAAGATATTGTATATATGGTCAGAGTACCAGGCTCCATTGTTGTTTTATCGGTGCAGGTTCTACTATCTGACATTTGTATCGACGGCTGCTCTTGTAGAAAATTCGGGATGAGTTCCAATCCATGGTATGGTTAGTGTTATTTATATGATGGAAAATTGCCGAACTTTTTTTTCCATATCTAACTGAGCGTTTATGTAGAGTTAATCTCTCCGAGATAGATTTTCCTGTACATCCAAAGTATGACTTATCACAATCCCTATAGGGGATCTCATAAACTCCTACATCTTTACAAAGTGGTTACTGCTGGACGTTAATTAATGATTTCCTCAGTGTATACAGATAAGTGAAGATGAAAGGGTTGGAGTGAACCAAGGTTTGTGTGATCTTTTGTAAATTGTCCACATGAGGGATTATGATTTTGTTTGTGCATTTTTCCTTTTCTTTGTTTTCTGTGGGTTTGTAAAAAATGGTCTGTGCTTTATGTATGGCTGATTAACGTCCAACAGAAGACAATTCACAAAGACTCAGGAGTATACAAAATTCCATGCCTGGACTGTGACCACTCTTACATCAGTTTCACAGGAAATTCACTTCCCCAGAGATTGATACAACATAAATGGTCAGTTAGGTATGGAACACAGAGCTTAGCTATTTTCAGTCATATAAATAACCATAACCTCTGAATAAACTTAAATTTGTCACATGTAGTTTATAGCAGCAACTGTCGATACAAAAGTCAGATGATAGAGTCGGGCTTGATTAAACAAAGACAGGTAATGAACATCTCAAAAGTCACCTGGGATTCAGATGTCATAGATAAAATCTTCCTTTAACCAACGCTTAAGAAGATTAAAGAGGAATTGTCAGTGGGACTGACCTAAAATGGCTTAACTGTGGATTGATCTCTTGGTATAAATACTGCCTTTAATGTAACGTTTCTCATTCATTACCTACCTGATATTTAGTACTTTTTTTATATATTTTGGTGTTTTTATGGGTTCCTTATGTTATTAATATATATATATATATATATATATATATATATATATATATACGTATATGTATATATATATGTATGTATGTACATATGTATATATTATATATATTTATATATATGTGTATACGTTAACATATTATAGAAATGGAAGGTTTCATCTAACAAAGGTGTCGTCGGATTCATACTTGAACTTAAGAGTATCTCTCTCTCTCTCTCTCTCTCTCTCTCTCTCTCTCGTCTCTCTCTCTCTCTCTCATCTCTCTAATATATATAATATAATAACTATATGATATATATATATTATATTATTTATTTATTTATATATATATATATATATATATCTATATATACTATATTTATATAATATATGTATATATAGTTAAGTGAGTGTTTATGAACGCATGCATGTAATCATATGTGTTGTGTATATCGCTCTCGCTTACTCACATCTTTTGCATGCGTACCCAAACGTTCAGATGCTCTCTGCTCTAATATCATCCTCACGGGTCTGAATTCTGAATATGCAATTTACACATATATTGAAAGACAGAATAAAAATGAGAGCGAATATTGCTTTGGTTAGTGCCTCAAGGATCCTCCCAGTTGTTCGCGTTTATGGACAGAGCCCGATCGCGCTGCGAATGATGAAATAGCGTGAAATATAAATGTGTAGGTTCGTATTCTCTCGGGTTGCAGTTTTCGAGTTTTGGCGTTGGTTGGAGGCCTGCATGTCACTGTCGGTAGAACGTGTTTTCTGATATTGTTCTAATATTACCAATAGCATTTTTACACGGGATTTTACCTCGTATAATTCGCAAATTAATGACAACTTTTTTACATGGGATTTTATCTGATACAATTCTTATATTACTGAGAGTGTATTTTTACGTGGGATTTTCTCTAATACAATTCTCATATTAATGACAGCATTATTAGATGGGATTTTATCTGATACAATTCTTATATTACTGACAGAAATTTTACATAGGAAAGTATCTGATTTGAAATTTATATTACTGCTAACCTTTTTAAATGTTGATTCTATCATTTAAATCGGAGAAGAAAAGAAGTGTTTACAACTATGTCGAAAGTGTATTTTTGAGTTTTTTTGGTTGCTTAGAGCATTTTTTTTTACACAAGAGTATGATTTCCCATACCAAAACGGAGATTACAATTAGTTATATAGCATCTTGATAAACAAAGCAATCCTTTATATTTGAGATCTCACTATTTATATTAGCCATATTAGGACTTCGGTTGAATATATATGCTTTTTGTTATGGAGGCACATTTATTTGACGAAATGTTTGTCTAATGCTGCTCGTAAGTGTGTTGCATTTGTCAGGCTTCTAAAAAGGCTGCTAACTCAAATCCATTAGGTGTTCTTGTTATTTTGTTACACTCAGAAAGACATTAACGAATGACCTGTATATTCCTCGTTGGAATATAGTAATAATAATAATATTAATATTAGATTTTATTTCAGCTTAAGGCTATATACAAAGAGACAATAACATACACACAATCTAGATAGGGATTCATTACATGACTAGCGGTAATAATATTCTATCCTGTTCATAACAGTGATGAATTATATATTTTTGACATCCTTATAGAAAACAAACACAATGGATAACAACTACCTCTCTCAGGCTTAAGGGCTTAGTGAGACGAGTCGTAAGGTCGTAATGAGGTATATATATCATACTTTTTACTTAGAGTATATTAAATATACAATGGAAACATAGTGGGAGCAAGGGAATTCTAAATTTCGAGCTATAGTAGAAAATGCACAGTGAAACCAACTGTTTCTAACTACGGATTTAAACTCATATATCGCAGCAAGTGACTTGACCCAGTGGTAGGTCCTGCTGTCGTAAAAGGCGACTGAAACTGCCAATAACTGTGGGAACTGCTGCCTTGTAGGCTTACTTTTTAGTAAAAGGATAGGCCCACTGCCAATAACGTGGGAAACCTGCTGGCTTGTAGGCTTTTTACGTTTTTAGTAAAAGGATAGGCCCATGCAATAACTGTGGAAACTGCTGCCTTGTGGTTACCTTCTTTTTAGTAAAAGGATAGGCCCACTGCCAATAAATGTGGAAACTGCTGCCTTGTAGGCACGTTTTAGTAAAAGGGATAGGCCCATCCAATAACTGTGGGGAACCTGCTGCCTTGTAGGCTTACGGTTTTAGTAAAAGGATAGGCCCACTGCCAATAAACTGAAACCGCTGCCTTGTAGGCTTACGTTTTAGTAAAAGGATAGGGCCCACTGCCCAATAACTGTGGGAAAATGCTGCCTTGTAGGCTTTACTTTTTTAGTAAAAGGATAGGCCCACTGCCAATAACTGTGGAAACTGCTGCCTTGTAGGCTTACGTTTTAGTAAAAGGATAGGCCCACTGCCAATAACTGTGGGAACTGCTGCCTTGTAGGCTTACGTTTTAGTAAAAGGATAGGCCCACTGCCAATAACTGTGGAAACTGCTGCCTGCATAACTTAGCTCCGTGAGTAGCTAGGCCCACTGCCAATAACTGGAAACTGCTGCCTTGCATTCTTACGTTTTAGTAAAAGGCTAAGCCCACCGCCAATAACTGTGGAAACTGCAGCCTTGCAGTCTTACTTTTTAGTAAAGGGCTAGGCTCACTGCCAATAACTGTGGAAACTGCTGTCTTGCAGTCTTACTTTCGAGCAAAAGGCTAAGCCCACTGCCAATAACTGTGGAAACGGCTTCCTTGCAGTCTTATTTTTTAGTAAAAGGCTAGGCTCACTGCCAATAACTGTGGAAACTGCTGCCTTGCAGTCTTACTTTCGAGTAAAAGGCTAACCCCACTATGAAGAACTGTGGAAACGGCTTCCTTGCAGTCTTTAGTAAAAGGCTAGGCTCACTGCCAATAGCAGTTGAAACTGCTGCATTGCAGTCTTGCTTTCGAGTAAAAGGCTAAGCCCACTGCCAATATCTGTGGAAACGGCTGCCTTGCAGGTGGAATTTTCAACTCTCCTTTAGCCATAATCATTGGGCAATTGTTAAGTTACATACCAAGTACGCCATATTGTCACACCTGCATATCCTATATGAATACAATATCACTGAAAATATTTGTACATTTCCACAGTGATTAGGGATGCGGAACCTTTGATATCCGAAATATATGGTTGCAACGTGTTGATGATGTTTTTTGGGTCTCTTTATATCTATATGTATGTATGTTTGTATACACACACACACACACACACACACACACATATATATATATATATATATATATATATATATATATATATATATATATATATCATGTGTGTTTGGGTACCATAAGAAGTGGGGAGGTGGCAAAATGCATTTAAAAGTGTTAAAAAAATTAAGCCTGACTGATAGCCAGAAAGTTGGTTGGTGATTTAATGATGAAAAGGATCAGAAAGATTAGTTCCCTAGAGGGAAATTTTATTCTGTTTAGGATATTTCAGTTTCGAGTTGGTGTCAAAACGAAAATTTGACGTCAGAGTTTGAAAAGATAAATTTCAGGTGAAATACGAATGAATAAAGCATTTGGTTATACAATATGCAATCATTTATTATCGTATCTTTTACCGTACTGTCAATATTATTATAAAGCCATGCCTGTATTCGCATAGTATGTTAAAAAGAAAGATGGAAAACGGTTTTTTTTGTTGATGTTGACGACAACTGTGTAAAGTTGTATATTGCAACGAGTATAGATTGTATACATTGGCCTTGTGAACCTTTACATGGCGTAATTAATGTTGATGTACAATGGTAATAAAATAGAGGAAACACTAGAGCTTTTTGAAGATAGATGAGCCCGGATGAACGGAATGCGCCCTATATACTCGTATGTATATATGTATGTGTATATATATTTACGCATATATATGTACATGTGTGTGTGTCCCGACGATACGTAAATAAACATATCGCGAAAGCCGTTGGTGCGGTTCTTTTGACGTATTTTCGTGTGGTTATATACTGTGTATATATATATATATATATATATATATATATATATATATATATATCTATATAATATATATATATATATATATATATATATATATATATATATATATGTATGTATGTGTGTGTATGTATTATTTATGTATGTATGTATGTATGTATCTGATAAGTTATGGGACATCGACTGCATTTCTTTATTTTCTCAATATATCACTTTTAGCCTTCACTCATCCATCCTCACCGTATATTTTTTAATTATAACATCTTATCAAGTCGAGTTTATCGCTGTAATCCCCCCACGTGAGCAATTTGGCGGATAGTTCCATAGGGACTTTCAACTAATATAACCCTTATGCATCTCTGGTACCCGCTTTTAATAAAATGATTTGATTACACGCAAAATGAAACAGGCATGCTCCTCCATTGTTCATTTCCTGCTTATCATATTAGGATTTATTATTTTAAAAGCTTCACTCTCCTAGTTATTATTTTATGCACAAATTTGTTTCTCTGTTGTAATCATATTAAAGTAATAAAAAGCTGGCACTGAAGTGACATTAAAACCAGTTGACGTTTTGTTCCTTTATTCATTTAGTGCTTTGTGGAAAGTTGTTCTTGCTTATTTGATGACCTCCCAGACTTGTAAACATTATACATCTTTCGTCCGTCATTGTAGTTACCCGTCTTTAGATCGATAACTTGTCCATTCAGCTTTATTCCCCAGGAAATTCGTTGTGAATAGGGCGAAAGTAGTCATTTCACTATCGACGACTCACTTTTTGTATGGTTTTATTATTATGGTCATACAATTTCATCGTATGAAAATAATAACAAAAAGGCTTAAGCCAATTGATGAGAAATGCAGACCTATCATTGCTGTCTAAAGATCTTTGAAAACATATCGATTCATTAAGGTACATTGGCAGTAAAAGAAAAAAAAAAAAAGAGCTGAAAATCTTCAAAATATTTGGCTTACGAGATTGAAGTTACGATGATTTGTTAACGAAATCCACATTATGCACCAAAACTAAGAATGTATTAACGGGCTTTATTATTTGTAAGTACACTTGTTTTTATTTCGTATCGGTTTTTTAAAATGATTTAATAGGCGTTTATTGTTTGTGAGCCAACGCCAACTTCCTCCTTGGGGATTTGAATCACCGACGATTAAAACAAGTCAACAACTCATCCACTGAATCACAGAAGGAATGCAAGGAAAGGAATCATATGCCCCTAGTGTGCTTCGAAACCAGCTGTGAGTAGTTCCAATTAATCCTCCTCCCCAGTGGATCTGAGATGATGTATGCATTATCAAAGAGGTAATGTCGCCTGAAACCGATGGTTACAATAACCACCTAAGGGATTTGAATTCGAACCAGTTAAACACCAGGGTAACATTTAACCCACTTAGTACAGAGGAAATAAAAAGAGAGAAACCAGGTATGTGTCTGCTTATGCACAGAGCATTGTGGGTGCCACCCCACCCCTACCTAAGGTTACTTTGAAGCCCTAGATACGTGTTCATAGGTATGTGTTATGTTTCCAAGTGTATGCAATGACTTACCTTGCTCCTCTCCTTTTATGGCGTCTGTGACAAAGTGAATTGACCTTAGGTTTGGTGACTCCCGGAACGGCATTCAAAGCTTAACGCGGAAGTCAGTATTAGCACGTACGTTTAGGTGAAAGGAACTCAAGACAAAGAATTATCTTACAATTTAGGAGTTAATTAGATATGTAAAAGTCAGCCTGTAAGACAGCTCCTTACTCGAGCTTAATGAGTAATGTTTTTAGGACAGAATAATCCATATAGAACAGGAAAAATCCAAAAGCAGTAGGAACGCTATAGAACTAAATATTAGGGATGTAAGTATGACGTCTTATGTGGCTGGTTATTCGGAAAGTTTTTTAGGGACTCGGAGGAACAGTCTCTTTGACGGTGGGATCTCACGAGAACTTGTGTGACACCGATCGGGGCTTAAAATGGAGTTTTTGAAAGTTTTGTTTATTTCTTGTTGGGAACGACCAGTTGGGCAGAGCCTGGGTAAAGCTCATAGGTTGGAGTTTAGGGTAACGGTGATTTTAGTGCTGGGAGTCACTGAAATACGTTCAGTGTTAAGATTTTATTAAATGGTGTCTATTTATATAATTTTCTTGAAACAAGATTCAAGTATGAACAGATCAATTTCTTTGCATAAACAAGGAAAACGATGTGAAGAGTGCGACAGATATTTTGAATGGAAATAAACGGCAAAACCTGCAGTAAATATGTAGGGGGTTAGAGGTTTTTTTTTTTTTTTTTTTTTTTTTTTTTTTTGCTTGTCATTCTGTCCGTTGATTGTCTGTAGAGGTAACGAATACGACGGATATTTTGAATGTAAATATTACGGTAAAACCGGAAGTAAATATGTCTGGGGGTAGAAATAATTTATTTTTCTTTTATTTCGCTTGTCATTCTGTCCATTGATTGGTATGTCTATCTCGTTGTCATGCAGCGTCTTTATGTATATGCAGTCTCTCTCACGTTCTCGTGTATATGTTACAATAGACTCTTGACTGGCACACTAGCGCAATGAATAAACACTCAGGTTTGAATAACTGATCTCCAATTCATCCTTGCAAACTGGTGAACAAGAAGCCAGTGAACCAGCTATCAATGATACATAACCAACGTCCACCAGCCGCATACTTTCATGGATGACACATTCTTAATCAAACGACGGGAAAACTCTGTATACTTTTTTATTTTTCACCTGAGAATGTGCGAAAACTGTAGGGTAATGTTCTCTATCAAGACACGTTAAGCCATCTCCGTTTCCCTTTCTTGCTTCATGATTCAAATATATATATATATATATATATATATATATATATATATATATATATATATATATATATATATATATATATATATATATATATATATATACACACATACACACATATATATTTATATATTTAGATGTGCATATATATATTTATATATGTATATATATATACACACATATGTACACACACACACACACGGTGATTCTTTCGGTATACTAGACCCAAGAAAATAAGAATATATCAAAGACTCTTCTTTAGATTTTGCACATGCATTATGACTACATACTACCTTGCTTCATGAGGAGCATGTTGATAGAGGAGATGCTGGGATTGTTCGTCACTACCTGGATGCGACGCTTCACGTCATCATTGATTGTATCAGTTTCACGTCGAATGTAGTTTTCCAGTTCCTGTGTGGTCCGTGGCTTGTTGGCATAAGCTTTCCCTTTTAAGACGCCCTACAGGAAAAAATCAGGCGAACTTTAGTCAGGAGATCTCGGCGGCCAAAGCCTTCCGAAATAATAATCCGGTAATCAAAAAAGCTTTCGATTTCAGTCGCGCTCTCTTTCTACGTGTGGCATGTGGCGCCATCGTGCTGGGAATAGCTGTGTTTCGGAGCTCGTCATCATCATCGAGTTAATTCACAAATCCGTCGCAGATTTCCAGAGAGCGAGCAGTATTCCAAGTCTCGTGGAAGACAATTGGACCGGTTATGTGACGTCTGGAGATTGCACGTGACACACCTGCCTTCCAAATGGAGCGGAACTTCATGATTCTCATGAGGGTGTTCTGTCCCCCATATGCGTGTAATCTGGGAGTTCACATAACCACTTAAGTGAAACGAAGCTTCATCTGAATACTGTTATGCCCAGCAGTCCATCGTCTTCGCCAAAGAGAGTCATGAACTATTCGCAATATGCCATTCTCTTCTGTGTATCTAACGGCTATTAATTCCCGGACGACGGTAACTCTTCCACTTTGCTTTCCTTCCCGCTCTCTGACAGGTTGATTAAGATAAACCAGTTTCCTGGGTCTTGATATTATTCTGCTATTATTATTTTGTCAATTTTTTTATATTTAATCATACACGTTTTCATTATTATTATTATTATTATTATATTATTGATTTATTACAATTATTATTGTTATGCTTATTCGTTATTATTATTCTTATTATTATTATTATTATTATTATTGATTCATTATTATCTAAATTATTATTATTATTGTTGTTGTTGTTGTTGTTGTTTTTGTTGTTGTTGTTGTTGTTAAGAATTCACAGTCACCTGAAAACAAATTGTCAAAAAATCCAAAATTATATATTAAAAATATATTTCTATGTAAAAAACAAAGACTTTCGAACATCTGAACGGTGTTCTTCATCAGTGTAGACGTTAAAATGTAAATGGAGAAGGTAGTATGCTCCTGAAGAGCATCTTTTTAACATTATTATTATTATTATTATTTTTTTTTTTTTTTTTTTTTTTTTGCTCTATCACAGTCCTCCAATTCGACTGGGTGGTATTTATAGTGTGGGGTTCCGGGTTGCATCCTGCTCCTTAGGAGTCCATCACTTTTCTTACTATGTGTGCCGTTTCTAGGATCACACTCTTCGCATGAGGCCCGGAGCTACTTCAGCCTCTAGTTTTTCTAGATTCCTTTTCAGGGATCTTGGGATCGTGCCTAGTGCTCCTATGATTATGGGTACGATTTCCACTGGCATATCCCATATCCTTCTTATTTCTATTTTCAGATCTTGATACTTATCCATTTTTTCCCTCTCTTTCTCTTCAACTCTGGTGTCCCATGGTATTGCGACATCAATGAGTGATACTTTCTTCTTGACTTTGTCAATCAACGTCACGTCTGGTCTGTTTGCACGTATCACCCTATCCGTCCTGATACCATAGTCCCAGAGGATCTTTGCCTGATCGTTTTCTATCACTCCCTCAGGTTGGTGCTCGTACCACTTATTACTGCAAGGTAGCTGATGTTTCTTGCACAGGCTCCAGTGGAGGGCTTTTGCTACTGAATCATGCCTCTTTTTGTACTGGTTCTGTGCAAGTGCCGGGCATTCGCTTGCTATGTGGTTTATGGTTTCATTTTTCGTATTGCACCTCCTACATATGGGAGAGATGTTATTTCCATCTATCGTTCTTTGAACATATCTGGTTCTTAGGGCCTGATCTTGTGCCGCTGTTATCATTCCTTCAGTTTCCTTCTTTAGCTCTCCCCTCTGTAGCCATTGCCATGTGTCATCGCTGGCTAGTTCTTTAGTCTGTCTCATGTATTGTCCGTGCATTGGTTTGTTGTGCCAGTCCTCTGTTCTGTCTGTCATTCTCCTGTCTCTGTATATTTCTGGGTCTTCGTCTACTTTTATTAGTCCTTCTTCCCATGCACTCTTTAGCCACTCGTCTTCACTGGTTTTCAGATATTGCCCCAGTGCTCTGTTTTCGGTGTTGACGCAGTCCTCTATACTTAGTAGTCCTCTCCCTCCTTTCTTTCGTGTTATGTATAGCCTGTCCGTATTTGCTCTTGGGTGTAGTGCTTTGTGTATTGTCATATGTTTCCTGGTTTTCTGATCTATGCTGCGGAGTTCTGCCTTCGTCCATTCCACTATTCCTGCGCTGTATCTGATTACTGGCACTGCCCATGTGTTTATGGCTTTTATCATATTTCCGGCGTTGAGTTTTGACTTGAGTATCGCCTTGAGTCTCTGCATATATTCTTTCCTGATCGTGTCCTTCATCTCTTGGTGTTTTATATCCCCTCCTTCCATTATTCCCAGGTATTTGTATCCTGTCTCATCTATTTGTTTGATTTTGCTCCCATCTGGTAGCTTTATCCCTTCAGTTCTCGTTACTTTGCCTTTTTGTATGTTGACTAAGGCGCATTTTTCTATTCCAAACTCCATCCTGATGTCCCCAGATACAATCCTTACAGTCTGGATCAGGGTATCTATTTCCTTGATGCTCTTACCATACAGCTTGATGTCGTCCATGAACATCAGATGGTTGATTCTGTTGCCTCTTTTCTTGAGTTGGTACCCGGCATCCATCTTCTGTAGTACTTTTGTCATGGAATCATGGCTACTACGAAGAGTAGTGGGGACAGTGAGTCGCCCTGGAAGATCCCTCTCCATGATATTAACCTCTGCTAGTCTTATTCCAGAGCTTGTAAGTATTGTATTCCAGTTGCGCATTGTATTTTTGAGGAAGCTGAAGGTGTTTTCCTCTGCCCCATATATTTTCAGGCATTCTATTAGCCATGTGTGTGGTATCATGTCGAAGGCTTTCTTATAGTCTATCCATGCCATGCTTTTAGGTTGGTTTTCCTTCTCCTACTGTTCTTCATTACCATTTTGTCTATCAGGAGCTGGTCTTTTGTGCCCCTACACTTCCTTCTGCAGCCTTTCTGTTGGTGGGGGGGATGGTGTTTGTCTCCTCTAGGTAATTGTATAGCCTTTCACTGATGATACCTGTTAGTAACTTCCACATTATTGGTAGGCAGGTGATAGGCCTGTAGTTACTGGCTATATTTCCCTTACTCTTGTCTTTTTGTACTAAGGATGTTCTTCCTGTGGTCATCCATTTGGGTGCATGGTGATTTGAGATACAATGCTGGAGTTGTTCTGCTATTCGTGGGTGTAGGGCCTTGAAGTTTTTGAGCCAGTATCCATGGACTTCATCGGGACCTGGGGCTTTCCAGTTTGGCATTCTCTTTAGTTGGTGTCTGACTGTGTCTGTCGTGATCTCTGTGAATCTTTGTTTTATTCTCCCTGTTTCTTCTTCCTTGACTTCCTGGAGCCATGTTGCATGTTTGTTGTGTGATACCGGATTGCTCCATATGTTTTCCCAGAGTCTCTTACTTGGTTCGGCTTCAGGAATTTCTGGGTGGTTGTCTTCCCCTCTTAGTTGGCTGTATTATTATTATTATTATTATTATTATTATTATTATTATTATTATTATTGTTTTTGTTGTTGTTGTTGTTGTTGTTGAATGAAAAATGTTAGCCAGGAAAAAGTATACTATAAATAAAATTATCTTGTGCGTTGTTCAGCAATTAGTGGGGCTGCCAGAAATTCGTAGTGAAGTGTGGGAGGGCATTTTGTAAGCGAAGCAATAAGACTTAATTAGACGTCCAATTCAGAGCATCCTAGCAGTCCTTTCTTAATGGAACGCCTACGAAAACTTCCATGAAAGAAAAACCACACACTCACTAAACTCCTCGTATGATATTTTCAATAGATCCTTCTCCAAAAATGTCTTTCTACGTCATTGAGTTCATAACGGTTTCGTGCATTGAATATTCATAACAACCAATTCTTTTGGTGAGATGAACTACACACACACACACACACACACGGTCAAGTGTATGTGCGTGTGTGGGTGAACGTGTATGTTTTCATGTTGCGAACATATATGAGTGTTTAAACGGGTTCATAATATATGTTCACACGTGCCCTTGCGTAATAATATTTTTCACTTAATTATAAATAAAGGCAGATTACTTGCGCTTTTATAATGTAAATAATTGTATGTGAAATTAATCACAATATCAGAATTGACATTTGTAGTGATTATGAGTGATCTTTATCATTTAAAGTTAATGAATATTTAAGAAGCTTTTCAGCGAATTGTCATTCCAACTCGTTATCTTGCTATGAAAAGGATAAGGATTTAATTAACATTATGCTTCGTAGTCGAAGTGCTCTTATGCATTATTACATAAGCTTGCAAAAGTCAGAGAAAATCTTACAAATATTGCAGTGAGTACCAGATACATGTATGTTTGTATGTATGCATTTATATTTATAAATATAAAAGCGTGTATGTGTGTGTGTCTAAGAGCATAAGTCTGAAATGCATTGAGCAATTTCAACCAAACTTGGTGTATGTAAGTATGAATTACTATCTGGGAAAAAGTACTTGGGGTAAGACATCACCAGCACCAAATGGGGTTGGGGGTGGGGAGGAGGTGGCATGTAACCAAAAACGACTGGTGTTAATGTCTAATAAATAGTTTTCAAGGTTGCTGAGAGGAGTAGTGACTCTCCCGATGCCCTTGTTGTTGTTTTAGATATAGCTGGCCTTATGGTAGTACAGGCTCTTCCTCCTAGAGCAGCCCGTCCAAGTTCAGCACCGATAGGAAAGGATGAGTGAGATGGGGTGACATGTAAAAATAATGAAAAAACGACAGATATTAGTACCTAATCCACAGTTTTCGTGGTCACTGAGATGAAGATTGACTCTCTTGATGCCCCTCAAGTTCAAGTTCAGCCCTGAAAGGAAGTAGGGGTGAGAAGGAGTGAAAAACAGAATGTAAAAAATTCCTGATATCAGTGTCTAATCCATAGTTTTCAAGGTTGCTTAGATGAATAGTTACACTCCTTATGCCCCCTAAGGGCAATTTCAGGCCCAGTTAGCAGGAGGGGGTGAGAAGGTCTGAAATATAAAATTTAAAAAATGCCGGGCAATGTGATAAGCAACTATTTCAACAGGAGAGATAGAGAGAGAGAGAGAGAGAGAGAGAGAGAGTTTATCAATTGTCATTCAGATTTTTCTCTGGCAGCGCCGGGGTGGTCAGCTAGTGTGTGGTATATATATATATATATATATATATATATATATATATATATATATATATATATATATATATGACAAATGCCGTGTGTGTGTGTGTGTGTGTGTGTAAAATATTTCACAGGGTGAGATAGCCTGTTTAATCCTGCTGTGAAGTTTACTTTAATTCCTTGAGCTTCTTGAAGCGAAGCTTCCTTTGTTAAATGTGAGTTGTCTTAGTTTATGTTTGATGTGCAAAACTAGCAAGTATTTAGGTTCAGCAGGAGAATTAGTTTCAAAGAGTTTTGTTGTAAAACGGAATTTTCGTGAATTCAGACATAATTGTTGAAAGTCATTATATTTTGTGAATGTAAGATATGTAAACGGGTAAAAATTCGTTCTCATACTCTTCATTTTTATGTATAACTGTTTCTTGTCTTTCATCCTTATCTGTAACTCCTCTCTCCTTCCCTTCATACTCATCCTATTTTCTCCCTACATTCTTAATCCAAAAGCTTCTCTCTCCTTTTCCTTTCTTATTTTTTAATCCTACACTCTATTATTGTTCCCCCTCCTCTTTTCCCTCATTCACATCCTTTTGCTCTTACCTCCAGTTATTTCATCCCTTTTCGTGTATCTTTTCTTCTTTCATTCCTGATTCTCTCTTACATCATTATCTGTCACTTGTTATTCTTTGTCCCCCTTCCTTCCTTTGCATCTCATGCTACTTCCTTGTTCTTTTATTATCGTATAATTTCTCCTCCATGGTAGGTCGTTTACCTTCCTCTTTCCCCATAGCTCCATTCCCAACCCTCCTTTCCTTTCGCCTGATCGTAATTTGATTCTCCTTTCCGTCACATTTATCAGTGTTATGAAATTTCACTTCATTTCTGATACCTATCCTAAGTATAGACGGAGAAAGAAAGTTAATTTTTTAATGTACTTTGTGAATGTCATCACTGTTGGGCCCATTCATCAAATGTTATAGCCATTCTGATTTCGTCATTCGGATTCCATAATATTTCACCCGTGAAGGAAATGTAAGCGCTGTATATCAATATATAAGTATATCCCAAATGCAGAGTGGTATCTCCGATATTTTCAATTATTGTAATAGCTCAAGAAAATTTGACTTTGAGAAAGTGCACTCCCCTTAAACTATTGTGGCCCCCCCCCTCCCCACCCCGCCCCTCCTCAACCAGGTGCTCTCCACCTAATAAGTTTTCGTGATCCATCCCTGAGCTCTTTGTCGAGTTGTAATCCAGGCTCAGTCGCTAGTAA
>NC_087202.1:69847477-69852477 GCF_015104395.2 Macrobrachium nipponense | reverse complement strand
TTATATCTTTTGAAAGGGCAATACATACATTATACGTTCCTACTCCACCTAAAACTACATAGGCGATTCGTAAATGTGTCTTAGTGCGCACCGCTTAGGGATCAAACAAGCAACTGCTGAGATATCAGTGCATATAGCTTGAGAAGCTGATATGTGTCATGCTTGTTTTAATAACATTATTGGGATACAGGTTGTCGTTACGAGTTCACATTTTGGGGGTGGGATTGGGTATTGGTAAAGTTAAGTTAAGTATATCTTAGTTTTACCAGACTACTGAGCTGATTAGCAGCTCTCCTAGGGCTGGCCCCGAAGGATTAGATATATTTTTACGTGACTAGGAACCAATTGGTTACCTCGTAACGGGACCTACAGCTTATTGTGGAATCCGAACCACATTGTATCCTCTTGTTCCGCGTTGGCCGAGCCGAGAATCGAACTTCGGACCACCGGAATAGTAGCCGAGCGCGCAATGCACTCGGCCAACGTGGAATTAAGGTATTGGTAAGTGGCTGCACCCATTATTCAGCTTCTTTTTTTAATAAAACATTAAATTTCTTGTTAGTTTTTTTGTGAGAAAGAAAAGCCTAGAGAAGAGAAGCCACCTTGCCTTAACTTTCAGCCAGGTATAGAATAGCGTCAGTAACCTTCAAATATTGTTGGCAATATAATTTGCTCAAAGACCCCATGCCTAATTTTTCGTATACCTGTACTTGAATTAAAATCTGCTTGTTCGTCCTCTGCTCTGATTTCATAGAGAAACTGTACGCCAACAAACATGACTTTACATGGGTGAGTTTATTACCGTATTGTCTATAAACATATCAGAATTTACTTAACGAAAGGACAACTGAACTCAAGACTAAAGTTTTGAGTTGAACTGCTGATTCATATTAGAAGTAACCTTAGTTATCACAAATGTACATAACAATACGTTCCACATACAGGAAACCACAAGTAGCTAGGCCTTCGTTTTATTGAAAGGCTTGCAACATCTAGTACCTTATCCTGTTTGCTGATCGATAGTTACTATGCGAGTCCCAATTAACGAGTTCATTCAAAGCCATACGTAATGCACTTTAACAAAACAAATAAAAAGTGCCTTATGTATGTTTTTTTTCTCTATGATTTTCTTTTATTTTTTCTTAATTTACTCATGTCGCTTCTTTATGGCTTCATTTGCTGTTTTGTTAAGGTCCGCATTTTGCTGTGGTTCTTCTCATGCTTCGTGTTGCTTTGTATCTGGTCTTGCTATGCTATGAAAGGTTTTACAGAAATTTTAAATGATATATTTGGATATTTGCCATAAGTGTGTATACTTCACGACAAATAATAATAATAACAATAATAAAAGTAAATTTTTATAACAATAAAATATCAAGTTTCTATGTTCTTGTAGAGCCCCACTGTATTTCATAAGCCAGATAATTTAAATCGACAGTTGCATAAACTGGGGAAGAACAATTGTCGTGGGTAAATCTGCATGCCATGAATATTGAGATCATGATTCCCCGGCAGAATCTGCTTTCAAGAGGCTTGATGTACTTTCGTTGATACGCAAAGTTGATTTTCGCTCATAAGAAATATGATGAAGTTCAGTGTGAAATTCAAGAATTATTACGATGCAGTTCTGCTTAAAAATTCAAGAAATATTACGATGCAGTTCAGTGTAAAAAATTCAAGAAATATTACAATGCAGTTCAGTAAAAGTTCAAGAAATATTACGATGCAGTTCAGTGTAAAATTTGAAGAAATATTATAATATAGTTCACTGTAAAATTCAAGAAATATTATGATACAGTTCAATGGAAAATTCAAGAAATATTATGATACAGTTCAATGGAAAATTCAAGAAATATTACGATGCAGTTCAATGTAAAATTTAAAGAAATATTATAATATAGTTCACTGTAAAATTCAAAAAATATTATGATACAGTTCAATGGAAAATTCAAGAAATATTATGATACAGTTCAATGGAAAATTCAAGAAATATGATACAGTTCAATGGAAAATTCAAGAAATATTACGATGCAGTTCACTGTAAAATTTGAAGAAATATTATAATGTAGTTCAGTGTGGAATTAAATATTATGAAACAGTTCAATGGAAAATTCAAGAAATATTATTATGTTGTTCAATGTAAAACTGTAGTAATATTGTAATACAGTTCAGTGTAAAATCCAAGTGTTTAAACCAACCAGCGAAGTGACCTCACATATTGCAACCCTTAACGGGTTTGAATGAATTAAGGTCTCTGAAGTAATGGTGTATGAAAATTTGCGGCAAGAGCTACCTCGTGGCAATCTCATAAAAAAATACTGAATTATGAGGAAGGGAAAATTATCCATGTTGCGCACTGGCCTCATATATTTCAGTTATTCATATGGGCAAGCTGATGGTCGGGGAATAAAGTCTCCTTGGTCATTCCATGTAACTTGTGCAGGTAAGAGGAAAAAAGGAATGGAGTCATTCTTCTCGCATTATATGGGATAAAGAGGAACGCAAATGCTAAATGTTATTGTCCTGCTGTAACTAAACAGAACATTATCTTTTTATGCATAGTGATTGACATTGAGGTTAAACGTATTACTTGGGAATTTCTGAATGTACGCTAGTCAGTAATCGTATAACATTTTTCTTAAGAGTTGGAAAATAAAAAAAATTAAATTTTAATTGTTGCTAGTATTTTCTCTGACTCGACTGCTCCGGAAATTCAGGAGTTACCTGAAATCGATTTTTGAATTACAGTGTGAATAATAACTGAAAAAATCTATGTCTCAATGGCAGTTCTACGTAAAAACATACAGAATAAAAGTGTTTGAAAAAACCGTTAATAAATAGGTTTTGGTTCCATTTGTCCAAACGTTATTCAGATGCGTTACCCCATTCCCAAACATTTTGTTCCTTAAAAGTTGAAAGTATCACTAAATGTAAAGTTTAATGGTAACTTCATAAATAAAAGTTTTGATTGAAATTTTCCAAACAACATTTTCTACTAAAAACCTCTGCTATACGAAGAATCATGGAACCAAAAGATTTCACGGATCGAAAATCAAACAAAACTAGAATATGCAAAATACTGTTCAGTTTTGTCTTTGTGATGGAAAGTTATATAATAGATTCCTAATCCATAGCAGAGATCATAGGCCCAGGGGAACTTAGAACTTATAGGTCTTTGCTCTCCCAAACTTTTCAGTAACTTTTTGCTGTGAAACTGCTTTGATACAGGGTGTCCATAAAGTCTCTTTGTAATTTAAAGAATATGTTACAAAAACCATTGATGAGATATCTTTATCAGATTTGTTCCATGAACTCAGAAGTTATCAAAGGTTGTGATCACGTTGCATTTGTGTATCTCGGGTTCACTGTTTTTGTCATAGTCTATTGAAACAAACTCAGATACGCAGACTCAGTGAAACTGCAGAGCTAGGTATGGAAGAGATCCGCACTGCTGCCAGACACTTACGGCTACCAAGTTCAGCAGTGTGCAAAGTCCTATACAAGAACTTACGGTTGTGCTCTTCTAACGTGTAACTCATACAAGCACCACCCAAATGATAAACCAAGACGAAAAAAGTTTGCAGTTAAAATGCTAGAACGAATTTCTAAAGATGAAAAGTTCCTCAAACGAGTTTGTTTGAGTGATGAGGCAACCTTTCATGTTTCAGTGAAACTAAACAAGCATAATGTTTAATATCCCCACAACATCCCCACGTGACTAGGGAGCTTCACCGTGATAGTCCAAAGGTAAATGTGTGGTGTGGGATCAGGTGCAATCAAATCATTGGCCCATTTTTCTTCAATGAGACATGTGCAGATATTTACCTTGACCTTTTGACTGAATATGTAGCACCACAACTAGATGACCTTCAACCAACCATCATTTTCCAGCAAGATGGTGCACCACCACATTGGGAACTGCGTGTTCGTGGGTTTCTAAATGGAACATTTCCAGACCGGTGGATTGGAAGGGATGGCCCAATTCCCTGGCCACCTTGTCCACCAGATATCACTCCCCTGGATTTCTTTCTATGGGGTTATGTTAAAGATAATGTGTATCGAACAAAGATACTGGACATCACTGATCTCAGCCAAACGATCAGTGATGCCATTGCAACCATTGATGTGGCTGTGCTACAGGAACATGGCAATAAATCGATTGATATGCTTTGAGCAACTAATGGTACCCATAGAAAGGCAAGAAAATGGGGAAAAAACTTTAATATCTACTCATATGTGTCTATTCATTTGCCTTAATAATATCTTTTTTAAATTGTAAAGAGATTTTATGGAAACCCTGTGTTTGTGTGTGTGAGTGCGCGCGCGCACGTGTGTATATGTTTATATATATATATATATATATATATATATATATATATATATATATATATATATTATATATATATATATATATATATATATATATATATATATGTATATATTATATATATATATATATATATATATATATATATATATATATATATATATATATATATATATATATATATATATATATATATATATATATATATATATATATATATATATATATATATATATATATATATATATATATATATTACGGAAAATAATACTACTGATTATAAATTTATGCTGTACCTATATAATAGTATTTTTTATTGGTACCTTACTACTACTGCTAATACTAATCCACTTTTGCTTCTATTAAGAAAAAGCTTATGCAGTGGCTGCTTTTATCGTGTCAAGGATTATTGAAAAACTATAGTTAGATAATTATTGGAAATGTTTCCCTAAAAATTTGTTTTAAGTCTTGATCGTCCTTTAGGCGATGAAAATTGCTCTTGCGTCTATTCTTGGTTGTCTTAATCGTCAAAGTTGCATAACCTCAATGAAACACGGCGCTGCGAATCGCACGTTGTCTTGAATAATGAATGATGTTTCAGAACCTGAAAGAGTACGGTCTTTCTTTGGAATTGTGAACATTATTATTATTATTATTATTATTATTATTATTA
>NC_087202.1:69809977-69839977 GCF_015104395.2 Macrobrachium nipponense | reverse complement strand
TGACAGAGAGTGCCGGAGAAGGAGAGGAAATGAAGAGGAGGAAAAGAAGTGTGGGAGGGCACAAGTGCCATTGAGGATGTTCCAGAAAAGGTTCCCACTTGGCTGGGAGGGGAAATGGCTGGAGTCTGTTGAGCATTTGTTTTGTTTAGAGGATTTTGTAATGGTAAATTGCAGTGCTGTTATTGTTATTATTATTATTATTACTTATTTGTTAGTTTTGTATTATATTCTTACTTAGTTATTTAATCGTAATGTATAAACAAGGACCATTTCCCTACCATGTGAGTGGTCTTGTCATTCTTGCCAATGTCGCACGCCTATATTGAATGCCATCATGCAAAATTTTTAAGGTTGAGTGTTTATTTATTTGTCTATTTATCTCTCTTTGACGTTAGGCGTTTATCAAATGAAAGTTCTTTAACGTTGCTCAGTGTCTGCCACCTGTCCTAAAAATGCTAGGCCAAGGATTACTAAACTCCGCCGGTCGAAAGACCACGTCACTAATTAAAAATAGTTTTGCTCGTTACACTTAAACAGTTATTTGGGAAGCCAAGTGGGCCACTGAAAAACAAAGGACGAACTGTATACGTAATTGATATGAGACTCACCGAAGTTGCATAATAAACACCAGTTTGCTGTTGGGAAGTGGTCCCCTGAAATTCGACATGAGAAACTAAGTAACAGGGCTGCAAATAAGTATACTTTCGGAGGTAGGAGATACATTTCATGCATTACCCAGAAATTGTTCGGTTCCTCCAAAGTTAGGTAGGGTGGTAACTTTGTAACTGAAAAGTTCCTTACTAGAAATAAAAGAAAACTTAGAATACCTTTACTTTAAACTTATTAATCAATACGTATTTGGTACCATATTATTTTTCCTACATTACTTTCACTTGAAAGAAAAAAAAATGGCATTTTTAGACTTATTATTCATTGCAGTGACGTTTACTTAGATATACGGGATTACTCGTACAGTTATAAATGTTTATATTGCATGTGATCAGAGTATTGGAGGATATTTTCATTTTATTCCTTTTGCTGGTAATGTCACTCAGCAAAAGCTGAAATGAATATGTATGAGGTAAATATTATGCATGCATATGATACCACATGTGGCATGATTAAAAGTAGTTTTAATTATACATATTTACATTCTGGGTTCATGTCATTGATTTTCAAGGGAATTTTGCATGAGTTATGGAAAGCAGTGTTGTGAACGAAATGTGTGTGATATTTTCTTGGTAATTTTAATTGATGTTTGATTTTATTAGTATAATTTTATTTTTTTAGTTTGTAAGTTATTTCAGGTCAGAATTGCGTTATTAATATTAGTTATCTGATTCTGAGAATAGTCTTCATACACTATACTTGTTATCTTTGTAACAGTCATTGATGGTATTAGGAGATATAGTTCCTTTGATAATAAATATTCTCAACCATTCAAGTTTTTTTCTATTCTCACTCATTTGAGGCTTCAAAACTCAAATGAGTGAAGGAACTTTTGGTTTTGCCGTTCGCGCTGCACCGTATTTCTTTCAACATTAGCACGTTGTCTTGACAGATAAAAACTGAAGTTTTAATACGGGAACGCCGTACGAAGTATAATGACTGGGAACTCTATTTCTGCTTCCATTACACTAAAGATTGTTGATACGATATTTTTTTTAGCCCTTTGACGAAGATTGTGATCACGTCATGACTGTCATTTAGCCTTCCATTAGCTTTTGAGAAATAATCCTATTACGTCGCAAGTGTTCGTGATAAACCACAATTCCACACATGAAACTTCAAATTTTGCACAGTGACATGTCTTCATGTTTCAGTATTCATTGACATTCAGCAACACACAGGTGTCATATTATAAGTTATAAATGAGTTATTTCACTTAAATGCACATTACTTGAATCATTCTTAGCCCCCTCGTCGTTGGGAAATAAGGCTAGACTTGTGGTTTCATTGACAGAAAATCATTTAAAATCACAAGGACACGAAGCCGATTACTTTGAGAAAAATGCAGCCACTTCCATTTGAGCAAATTATAATCTGATGTACGACTTTCAAAAATAATAATTTAGGGATAATTGCTCAATTACCTTTAAATTCTTAGAAATGTATCGCTCAGTAGGTCATTGAGAGCGTTTTTTAACTGAATGGTCTGAATCTCTATAAGTATTTTATTGCCTTTCGAGGGTAAAACCCGTAGCGAGAATGAAAAGAGTTGGTTCCAAATTTTGACGCAATTTAGAAAGAAGCTCCAGCTTTCATTATATACCAAAGATTTTGTTTTAGTTTTTAAGCGAAATTTGCAATTAAAATAGTTATAAACATGTTTGTGCTTGGCAGTACATTTGAGAATTTTATAGTCTGTTATATTAGTATTATTACCTTGCAAAATATATTTCTTGCATAAATCCAAGGAAACGAATATATAGGAAAAATGAACACAAAGTCTCTCGATTTTATTCAGGAACCCAATAACCCTCTAAGAAGCAAAGGAAACTACTGCCAACAAAGAAACTCAAAATAATGAGGTTTGCTTGCGTCCTTTGTTTGTTCTGCTTACGCTCAAGTGAAGAAGATATTACTTTAGGTCCCCTGAGGATCGATGGCGTCGAGCCTGCGATTGCTTTTGCTTTGTTGCCCCCTTCTTCTTCTTCTTCTTCTTCTTCTTCTTCTTACATGAGAGAGATGTTCATTTGTTTTTTCTTACGTCATTTTATTTTTGTGACTCGTGGAACGTTTCACTTTCATTTTTTACTTACTGTTTGTTTGTTTTGCGTTTTCTGGAATCTGTTTATTTTGTCTACGCCATGACTAACTTCGTGTTGGGTTTTGCAGACTTTGTTTTTATTCCCTTTTCATTACTTTGAAATGATCTGTTCAGAATGGTTTTCTGTTCGTGAGGTCAATTAATTGTTACTCTCGGCATTGCTTTTCGTCCATCCACATTTTTATTTGGTAAGTTGGACTATCTGACGTAACGAATATTGAGATTATGTATAGGAAAAATCTTTTACTAATTTGAGATAGCGAAAAAAATATCAAAATTGTCACCCGTAGTAAAACCAACCACTTTTCCCTGTACCTCCTAAATCAGTTGATCAGGATCATCCATCTCGGAGCTAATTTGTGTAAATCGATTTTAGTTTGTTTTCGTTTATTTTACATGACTCGAGTATAATTAGCTGTTATATTAAAAATTAACAGGCTTCATAACCTGGTTACGGTGAATCTCGCCACATGTTCATCAGTTACTTAATGGGTTAGGTCTGAAACTGGAGTCATTTGGAATACCTGTGTTCGGTTTGTTAATAAAGGATAGTTCACCGTTTAAGATTGCTCGGCTTGGTTGCAACTGGGCCGTCAGTTCAAATATCAAGAGGGTTTTGCCGTTATCGTTTTATGTTTCGGAACCACATTTCGGTATCAGCGTATTTTGGCGAAATAGGCATCTAGATGAAACTGACCCTCAGATGAACTCTGTAATGAGGGTTGTGACGTGATATCCAAAAACAAAAGCTTGGTCTTTTCTTGATAGATCAATAACAACACGAATTTCTTTCTAGACTCCTAATGGAATGTTTGATATGTCTGTGCATAAGGTTTACGTATCGTGATTTGCTTAGGTGGACCTGACTACCCGTTTACTAGTTTAATGTATTTGCAAGAAGACTTATTCATGCAATTCATAGTAACGTGATATGAATGTTTTCTTTAGATTTGAATTATCTATACTCTACTTCCAGTGGTTTCTAAAATGGGACCATAGACCAATGTTTTCATTCATAACGCTAGACAGCTCGCAATTGCACCATAATTGCATTAGCCAGTATTTTTCCACACCTTCCAATTTTTCGTACCCAGCAGACTTGACCTTCATGTTTCTTTTGTTTTATTGAGAGAAAATAAAAAAAAAGGATTGTGTGAAGCTTGCAACACCGTCTCTCTTGTGGGGTTAGTGGCCAGGTATATTTCTCTTTTATTCTATCATGGCTGTTCATTTTATTATGAAAACTATTCCTGTTGTTATTTTGGTACAGTTTTAGTCTTTACAGTTTATGTCATACCTATGTCTGTTATGTCTTTTTTATTTTATTTAGAAAGCTTAGGAACACTGTTGTATTAAAAATATTCGTAATGCGAATTTACTTTCAGATTAAGATTAACATTGCTTTAGTTATTTTAAATTATTCATAGTCCGCTTAGAATGTGTGTGCGTGTGTGCGCGCGTGCGCATGCAAGAGAGTGTTTTCTCCATGAAGGGACTGATTCTTTCACACTAAACAAAACGGCTATCGCCGATAATTGTTCTACAACGTTAGATTAAATTTGAAACATAAGGTGCAAATAGCTATTAAGAGCGTTGGGGCCATGCCATGCCATGCACCAGCACAGAAGCCCCATCTGAAGGCCGTGAACCAATCCACTCCAAACTCACTCGGAGATATCAATCATTCAGTCAATCTTGCAACACTTACCAGCCTTCCATTCCCCCATTCTCCCGCACGGACTTTTTCCCCTATCTGTTATTTCCAATCTCTCCACAGTCTGGTCCATCATCCCTTTTAGTGTTGATTTTATTTTATCACTTTTGACCTCTTATCACCAGTAGAATTCACGTTGTTTTTTTTTATATCATACTTAGTCCTAGTAGCACCTTGCCTTCTTGCCCCATACTTGACTTGATTCTGCATACAATTATAACTTTTTATCAAGAGTACCCTTAGAAGCAGCTGTTTATACCTCATTCATGGCCGTGTATCTTTGCTAACATTGTCGTTACAACTTTTTTCCCCTCACGAGCAGTTTCGATTCTTTCACCAGACCTGAACTTTATTATCGCTAGTGAAAGCAGCTTCATTTACAAAGAAACCTTAAGTGCAATCTTCACGGTCTTATCCACCCCTTCCCATCCCTAGCTACAGGAGTATTTACGTCCTCTTCTATATGTTGCATTGAAGAGGAAGTTGTAATTGCCTATATTACAACGTTGTGCATTAATCTTCCTTACCCGCGCGTATTCTTTTTTGTGATTCTTATCCCGCTTACTCATTATTTTCTGTATATATATTGTGCGTAATTGTATAGGTAAGGTTATAGGATACACTAGAAATAGAATGTGGGGGGCATTCCTAGGCCCTGCGATCGGAAATAGAAACTGTCATTGAGCTCCTAATAGAGCAGTTAGAGAATTAGTGACGTCCATTAGAGGAATTTTGAAGTGGAGGGCTTCAGATGTCACGTGACCACCAGAAGAACCTTAGCCATAATAATAGCTAAAGGAAATTATCTATAATGTCTTTCATAACTATACCTTATTCGCAGAGGAGTCAGTCACACATGTCGAGTTATCTGTTTGGTTTGTGTCTCAGGGCTATGAAGATCGACCTGTTTGCATATGGCTTGAAGATTTTTCTTGCTTTGCAGAACAAAATAAAAATAGTAGATGACTAAAATGAACGAGAGTAAGTCAAATACGACGCAGTTATATATGTATTGTTCACGTTTCTTTTATATCTTCCTATGAAGATTTTATCTTTGAATTACTTGAGGGCATTTATCACTCAGAAAGGAGAAGGAAAAGAAGAGGTTTCCATTCGAAACTTTAAAGGAAGGTAAAACATTTTGGCAAAAGAACGAAAACGCACATAAGCTGTGGGAACCTGAAAACCTGTAAGGTTCCCAAAACCTGTAAGGAAAACGAATGGGTAGCCATCTAAAGCCATTAGTGGGCATTTTTCTTTAACGTTCAACCTTGCCAGAGGTTTCTATTGACCCACAATTCCGGAAATGTTTCTCGATGACGACTCCTTCAGTCAACTAAATTGCCAGGATTTAGGACCTATTTCAGAGATCGCTTTGTCCCATGTCATTAAATCTAATTTTTTTTTATAATTATTATTGCCTTTGAAGAGTGGATAATAGTGGAGGGATGTTCTCATTATAATTTTCACTGCAATAGTTTTTTTTATTGATATAAAAAAGTTTAGAAGTGGTTCAACTCCCATGCTCCGCTTTGATCATTTTTACTATTACAGAATTAATTGGAATTGGAATGTAAAATTTAGGCTGAAGGTCAAGCGCTGGGACCTATGAGGTTATTCAGCGCTGAAAGTAATGTTGAAGCTATTCTTGGGAGAGGGTGGAAAGTCAGATGAAGAAATATCATATGAGGTTAGAATAATTGAGTTTACATTTATTATTTCAACAGTTGGGATTTTACTATAGTAGATTCACATCAACTGTACATTTGATGTCTAGGCCAGTCCCTTACGACGCTCCTGATTGGCTGTTGATAAGCCAATCACAGGGCTGGAAACTCTCAGTCTCTCTCGAGAGTTCACATGGGTAGGATCTATGTTCCATCTCTCCTGATGGATACTTCTTTCCGGAGAGGTGGAACATACATCCTGCCTATGTGAACTCTCTGGAGAGATTGAGAGTTTCCAGCCCTGTAACTGGCTTATCAACAGCCAATCAGGAGCGTCGTAAGGGACGGACCTAGACATCAAATGCACAGTTGATGTGAATCTACTATAGCATTCAGTTCATGGAGTTTTATGAGGGATTGTTAAGGTTGTATTTTAAGTGTTTCTAGATTTGAATTAGCTATCAAAATAATAGGTATTAACAAAACGACGAAGCATAAATCCATATGATCATGAAACAAGACAACGGCACCAGCACAAATAAGAAGTCTGATTTTTCCGAGGAGGAAATGAGGAATGTATAAGTTTAATGTGAAGTAAAATTGGAAGGAAATTCAAGAAATCAAAGTAATTATGTTTTCTAGTTTTGGATGAATTATTTACGGTGGGGCGGGTTGGGGTGCCTGGGGAAGGGAATGGAGTTAGGATAGATTCGATTCGTATATTGGTTTCAGGTTAGTCATTTGTAAGGTTTAAGACAAAGATATCTTTGGAAAACAATAGAAAAGTAGAATAAGATATGGATTAAAAATAGTAAATTAATGGCAATAAAAATTGTATTCTTCAAAAAAAGTCGAGAGAAGGTCGGAAATTAAGTAATTTCAATTTCTGCTGTTACAAACAGGATAATCCCAGAATACATATGGCATAAATATATATATATATATATATATATATTATTATCTATATATATATAGAAATGGATGTATGTGTGCTTGGAAATAAGTTCTGGCATAACTCTGAAATGCATTGAGCAATTTCAACCAAACTAGCATCAAAGGGGGTAGCGGTTGGAAGAGATTGACGTAAAAATACCAAAAACCATAGATAGTGTCTAATCCAAAGCTTTTTTGGTCGCTTAAGGTGAATAGTGACACTTCCGATGCCCTTTAAGTCCAAGTTTAGCCCTAATAGGAATTGGGATGTGAGAAGAGAGAGAGAGAGAGAGAGAGAGAGAGAGAGAGAGAGAGAGAGAGTGAGTAGAGGGGATGTTAAAGAGAGAGAGAGAATAGCGGGGTGTGTGGAAGGAGAAAGAGAGAAAGAGTGAGGAAGACTTGGAGAGAGAGAGATAATTCAACAGTTGTCATTCAGAGTTTTACCGGGTAGCGTTGGGTTGGTCAGCTATTGTGTGTGTATATATTTTTATATATATATATATATATATATATATATATATATATATGATATATATATATATATATATATAATATATATATTTGTGTGTGTGTTTATATTTATGAATAGTAGAATTACTGTTTATTTTTTTTATCGTTTTTTCTACCAACGAAAATTGAAAAATTAATGACCAAACCAAATGTATTTTCCGAATATGAAAATGGATGAATAACGATTTTGTTGAAGAATTACAAATCTAATAAATATGCCTGAATGGGATGTTATGGAATTATGGATGGTTTAATCATATTCTCGTATTTATTCAATTGATGCAATCAGATTAGAGAGAGAGAGAGAGAGAGAGAGAGAGAGAGAGAGAGAGAGAGAGAGAGAGAGAGAGAGAGATTCTCTCGGTATCATTGAGATGAATGAAAATGACAACTTGTTCGTAAGCTTTCCTTTGATGATGCTTAGAATTAATCTTAATGTAGATGGCATATGTACATATTTCATTTTATTGATATGGAGTTTTAATGAAAAAGAGATATATTTAAGTACTAACATTATTTCTAACTGTAATGGAAGTTCTTTTATTGGCCCTGTTGGTGTTCTGTTCGTTAGGCTATATTTACACATGGCATTATGGATTTTTTTTCATAATTAAGAAAGTAGAAAGTAAATTAAAGTATATTTATTTTATCTTCATAGTATCTCATAAATTTTTGCATCAGTTTTATGCTTAAGAAAAACATTCCGCTGCGTGAAATAGTTGATGAAAATAAGATGATTAATTGTGTCTAGTAGTCATTCTATTTTTGTCAAATACTTTACACTTCTGCGTATGCTTTTTAATAAGCATTAAAATGGTAAAAATTTCATGAATTACTAAGAAAATATAATAGATAGACTTTAATTTCATTTTCACTTCGAGGAATGACTACTAGACATAACCCAATTAGCAGCAACATACAAAGACATTCATATAAAATAAAGCTTTGTATGAGATTGCTTCTTCCTCCTTCTGGTCTCAGTGCCGTCGTTTGGTTGTAGTGGTATACAGGCACTTAACCTTTGCATTGCGAAGTAATGATATTAAAATTGTAACATTCGGAACTTACATTTTGCGCGGTTCTTGATTTTTATTGTAAAGGGCAAACGTAACAAACATAATGCCCTTTTCTAGCCCAGGTCCGAAGTGTAGAGGAAATGGTGAAGGAATGGAAGACTGGATGGCTTAATCATCGAGAAAGTTGTTGTACCGGACACGCCTCTTGAAAGTTGGCAAGAACAGGTGCACTACGTAGATATATTGTAAAAATAATATGGCAAAGGTTATAGTCCTCTAAATAAAGAAGTTTGTGATAGGTAAATTAATGTACGGTGAACAATTGCAACCTTGTAAACAAAACCGTCAGCTAACGGTTTAAATTTTTGTGATGAAATATGCACCATTGTGGTTATCCGACTAAAGTTTAAAGTGTTTCTTTGAACTGATACATATTGCCGTGAATCAAATTTTCGAAACACCTGTAAAATTTATTTTGTGTTTATTCCCGATAGTATATGAATAATGATCAACATAAGGTTCAGTAAAAGTATGCTATGTTTTAACATTATAAGATAGAAATAGAGTTCCATACCAATCCTATTTCATTAAGAGTAGCAACAATTTTCATAATTATCTTTGTTAATCACTCATCCTTAGTTGTGAAATAAGATGAAGTTATTATAAGAATCGCAGTCTTTCTGTGCATCTCATAAATTTCTTTTGGGTATTTTTAAACTGTACAGCGTGTATAATGGATATTTTATGCATGCAATGCTGTATCTGAAAATGGTCAAGATTTCATCAATTTTTTCTTGTTGCAAGTTACCTTATGGAGTCACACGCAATATGCTTGAGAGAGAGAGAGAGAGAGAGAGAGAGAGAGAGAGAGAGAGAGAGAGAGAGAGTAGCATCACAGTAAAGAGAACGCTTGGCCTGATAAATCAACAAAAGTTACCTCGAAGTGAAACCTGCCTCATAATTTCTAGAAATTATAGTTTATCGTTAGGAGGAGGTCCGTTTTTATGAGGCCATAAATTCAGAAAGGGTCCCATTCGTTCTTGATTTTCAGCTGATCCAAGCAGATCCCAGGCTTCTTATTGGTGACAACTAACTACTTTCATATTGTTTTATTGTTGTATTTTTTATTTGATTTTCTGTCCTTGTGGGCTGTTTGTATTCGTTGAAGGGCGTCACTTAATAGCTTTTAGTTCTTCCAGTCGACAGCATTTATTCTTGTGTCCACAAATATTAAGCTGCAAGTGTCGTTTCAAGTCCAGTTCACTATATCACGGGAATAACACACCCAAGGATTATAACTTTTTTTGAACTGACGACTTAATGGGAAACAACGTCACACACGGACGTTTTTACGAATTTTATCCATGAGTAGATTTAGTATTATGTACCTTTTGTTCAGCAGATAGACGTGAGGTCTTCTTTTTCTCTCCTTAATTCATGTTCCACCTCATCAACACACGATATATGGCTGGAAAGGCAAAGCAATGAATAGAAACTGAACTTAGCATCCCATGTGTTCACTATCTTATTGTGTTTTTTTTCTACCTAAGTGTCGATGAATTATGTACAACCCATTTTTTCCCATCGTTTATCGTCCTTTGAAAAGACACGGTTATGTGATCACCAATAAGATAAATTCTCTTCGAGTTCATGACAGGAACGAGACGCAGAATTTATCCACGAATTTTGCCACTGCGGTTGCCATTGTGTCTCGATATTTATTAGTCTCCTCCAATTCCAAGGGAAATGGCACCATGAGAGCGTCGGTGAGTTGGTTCTCTGTCTGTTATTCCTTGTATGCCCCTCTCTTTTCTACGCAGACTTTGTTGTTCGTTCTTGTCATTTCAACGAGTTGTTTTCCAACGGTTGCATATAACAATAAGGATTTCCCCATATGCTGTTTTGTTGTTATTTATGAAATGTTTTTGCATGGTCCTCTCTGTTAGTTGTAGATTCACTGTTTAACTTGGATCTCCCTCTTCTCGTTCGTCAATGGAAATAAAATAAGACCACGTGTGTCTTCGTTGTATGTATTTAGAAATATATTCTCGTTTTCTTTCTTTTGTTAGGTTTCGTAGAATTTTCTTGTTATTTGGGTATTCGTATTTATTCTTATCTTACTCTGTGTTATTTAGTGGTTGTTATTGGGGACTTAGGAAACGGCTGTAGAAGAAGTGATTGCGTCATCCTTAAGAGCAGTAAACACTAATTGAACAACATTCTTCCCTCTTGTGTTGTTGTTTTTTTTCTGTTAATATCTCCCAATATGAGAAAAAAAAAACACGTTTTGGCCCATTATTTCCTTTTCCGCTTTTCTGAAGTTTTCTCCTTCCTTAATGACTTGTCCCGGAGAGCACCGAAATGAGAAGGAAGGCTTGGTGAAAGAGAACTAGAATATTACAAAAAACCTCAAGTAAGAAAAACGTTGGCTATTTTGTTATCATGACTGACAGAAGATAATAATCTCATGGAAAATAAGAAGAAAAAAAATTGTCGACTTTCAAAGACTGAAGTGGGAAGGGCAATCTTTCAAATCCAGGTCATTTAGGTTTGTCACATGGTAGGTCTAAGTTTTGGATATGAATCAAAAGCCATTCGTAAAAAATTTACATAGATTCTTGTCGAATAATTCCTGAGTTGCTTGTCACTCGTATTAGTGAAATCATCTTGGCTTGAACATACTGCATATTGACAAATGAGACTAATCTCGAGAGAGAGATATATATATATATATATATATATATATATATATATATATATATATATATATATAATATAGCCAATTATCACACAAATATTAAGCCACTAATATGGTTCAATTTCCAATTCACCATAACTCGCGAACAACTTACACGAAACGGTAATTATAATTTATTAGTGTATCGTGACCGGCAGGATCGAACCATTGCCCGGTTCAGGAACAATTAGATAGTACCTTGACCTAATACGTCACTATATATATATATATATATATATATATATATATATATAGTGTATATGTATATATATATCTATATCATACTATATATATATATATTTATATATATATATCTATATATATCAATATATATAATATTATATCTATCTATCTAAATATATTATATATATATATATATATAGAATAATATGATATATATTAGCCAATTATACACACAATATTAAGCCCACAAATATCGTTCAATTTCCAATTCACCATAACTCGCGAACAACTTACACGAAACGGTAATTATAATTTATTAGTGTGTCGTGACCGGCAGGATTCGAACCATTGCCCGGTTCAGGAACAACATTAGATAGTAACCTTGACCTAATCGTCACTGTATATATATATTATATATATATATATATATATATATATATATATATATATATATATATATATATATATATATATATATATATATATTGAGTGATTCCAACAAAAATAGTTGAAATCGGTTCTTTTTCCCCGTTTGTTTCTGATTTTTACCCTTATCCAAAATGTTCACATAACATACGAGTCATGCATAAATGACGGCGTCAAATGAAATCTTTCTTTTTATGTACACTTGGACCTCCAACGTTTTTATGTGTAAAGCATCTCGTACAGGATGTGAGCTATTTAAATATAATATGTACAAAGATGCATGAATTTCCGGCCCAACCTTGGAGGCCTCAGAGAAGAGACTTGGCCATAGGAGTTAGCCGCCATTGTGATTTCCGGAAGCGTCTGAGAAGAAAAGGGAAAAGGGTGATCCATCCCTAAACACGGCAGTGCTATTAGCCGTCAGGCCCTGGAAGGTGAGAGTGGGAGAGCCAAAATGGAGAATACCCGAGGAAAGAAAAGGTAAAAACGAAGCAGCGAAAGTCTCTTCAGGAGACTTAATGAAGCTTTTAGGCCTCCGAGGAGAATTCCAAAGGAGTCTCCGTCAGACAAATAACTTTTGGGTTCCGCTCTAAAGGGACTTCCTACGAAACGCTCTTACTGAGGGCATCAGAAAAGGGGGAGACCGAGGCGTGAAAGGTATTTTAAAAGGTTTCTTTCTTTTTATTAGGTTGCTTTGGTCCGTATCAATATCTCAACCTTCTTTAGTTAGAAAACGTTCGCTTCTGAAGACGGTGTTAACGTGACATATGGACTAGCATAGAATAAGTTGTCCTTCAGTATCTACGTTTCTATGTCTTATTCTCAGGTATACAAAGTTCAGTAACCCTTTATTTTGCCCAGGAAATACCAGAGATGCACAGCTTTTGCGAAAATATACTTAACATTATATCTCTTTATCACAGTGTAGCCAATTTTGTAATTCTAAAAAATTAATTTTATTACCTAGTTGACTTATTTCACGGAATCACAGTAGTTAAGTCTAATAGATACGCCTCCACCGATAATTGTATTTTTTATAAAATATACTTTAATACACTAATTGTTTCTCGCGAAGACATTTACAAAGTTTAAGATACATCAAATCATTTAGTTGATATCTGTAAGAAATATAGTTTCTTGTGCATTCCGTAGCTCAATAATAAGTAATATATATATATATATATATATATATATATATATATATATATATATATATATGTATATATATATGTGTGTGTGTGTGTATGTATGTATGTATGATGTATGTATGCATGCATTTATAAGTAGTTGCAAAATGGCTAAGTAACAGATCTCAGCTCATATTTGCTATACTTGTTGCTTCTCTTGGCCTATTACTTCTAGTTCATTATGGCATAAGGATATTTTATATATATATATATATATATATATATATATATATATATATATATATTATATATTGGAAAGTTATCTAACGGGCGAATTTGTGATATTATAGCAACATTGTGGAATAGAGAGAGAGAGAGAGAGAGAGAGAGAGAGAGAGAGAGAAATATTAGGTGTATATATATATATATATATATATATATATGCAAATGTCTTTACTATCCAATTCGCTCAACCTCGGAATTAATATATTTTCATATATGTTAACCGAAGGGAATTCTACGGTTGATAATAATTTCGTCCTCTTTTGGGTTCGAACCAGCGCCCAGTGGGCTGAGGAGAAATCAGGACTTCAGTGACATTATCGACTCGGCTAACAAGTAAGTGTAAGTTGATACCGATTCCGACCTTACAAATCACTGTCGAACTTAAGTATTTGTAATTAGAATCGATATCTTACCCCCTCTGCCATGTTAACAAAGTCGAACGTTAGCAGATGGGGTTGGATATCGATTCTAATTACAAATACCCGAGTTCGACAGTGATTTGTAAGTTCGGAATCGGTATCAACTTATACCTCACCTGTCGGCCGAGCCGATAATGCCACTGGAGTCCTGATTTCTCCTCACCCACCAGGCGCTGGTTCGAACCCACGAGAGGACGAAATTATTATCAACCGTAGAATTCCCCTTCGGTTAACATATATTAATTCCGAGGTAGAGCGAATTGGATATTAAAGGACATTTGTAGCTCGATGTATATGTATATGAATCACGGTGCTGTGATAAAAATTCATATATATATATATATATATATATATATATATATATTATATATATATATATATATATATATATATATATATATGTATATATATGTGTGTGTTTGTGTTTTTTTGTATGTATACACGTGTATACGGGTGTGTATAAATCAGCGCATATAATAGTTTTAAAAGTTATTGGGCGACATCATCTACATTTCTATGGATTACAACAATATTGTGCATTGTTTTAAAACATATTTCATACAAAGAACTATGTAGTGCTTTGAAGTATACTTCAGTGTACATATTTAACACAGTACTGAGGATAACAGAGCTGTAACAATACTGAAACGACAAGCCACCTTTATTGTGTTGAACACTCAATTATCGAAGATCTCACTTCTATGTCGGTTTTGTCTCACGATCGATCGACCTGCCTGTGCTTTTATTTTTCCTCGCTCTCCGCACAAGTATTTCCACGTTCTTGGTGCAAGCAAAGTTTTCAACAAGCAACTTTCTGTAATCTTCATTAAATTTTTATTATTATTATTATTATTATTATTATTATTATTATTATTATTATTATTATTATTACGATAAGGAAACTAAATTATAATATTTTTGTTATAGACGATAAATTCAATACAAAGAGTTGTCTAGAGCCAACTCAACACTCTCCATTGAGGATGATCTCGAGAACTATAATAATAATAATAATAATAATAATAATAATAATAATAATAATAATAATAATAATAATAATATCCTTTATTTCAGCTCAGGGCAATATACATGGAATATACAAAATATAGACTTATCCACACAATAGCTGAGGTAGCATAAAAGATAGTAATCATAATACTGGTAATAACAGTAATGATATTGGTGAGAAAAAAAATGCAATGAGAGTTATAACAGTTAATGCACAGATTATATAACTTATATTTCAACTAGAGACCTTTGGTGTGGTTACAGTAGTCAGGTCCAGAGGACTAAATACGAAAATTGAATGTAGAAATGCTGTTTCTCACTCGGGTTATCAGACTGGACATTTTTCGCCTTACAATGATTTTTAGATTGTCCAGGTGGTTTTCTGTGAACATCTGTGTGGCGGAGTGGTAGCGAGGAGTGTTTGTGAGGCGTCTCAGAATGTCTTTGTGCCCAACAGTGATACGTCTGATGGTCTCTCGGATATAGTTCGCCCAAAGGGAACTCCCATAGATACTGTAGCAGTACGAGGGGAAGAGGAGCAGTTTCACGTCTCGGTGACAGAAGGCAAACCTCTTTGCAATCATGTTGCCAGTTCCACATAGTTTACGACGCCTCTGTTCAATGTCTGCCGTATCTTTTAGGTGGTTGGTGATAATGTGACCCAAATACGGAAATTCGTGCACAAATTCCAGCCGATGGTTTCCGAGGAAAATTTGTGGTTCTGCAACATGCTTAAGCGATCTCGGAGTAGTACATCAAATTCCTCTGCATATTGGCGGCAAGGGTCGATGAGTCGTTGAAGACCTTGCATAGATAAGGAAATCAGAACCATATCGTCGGTGTAACAGAGGTTGTTCATAGTTGTTTCATTGAACGTGCATCCGATTGGGAGTGAGTTCAGTTTGACATTCAAGGCATCTGTGTACGTATTAAACAAGTATGGAGAGAGAATGCCCCCTTGCCAAAGCTCGTTTAGTGAGTCGAAGTTGTATGATAATACGTTACCCCTGACACAGAATTGCTGTGTGGAGAACCAGCAATGTAAAATGCCAATTAGATATAGGGGTGTGCCTCTTTTATGCAGCTTCAGGAAGAGCTTCAGGTAGTTTACTCTGTCAAACGCTTTCTTCGCATCCACAAAACAAAGGAAAACAGGAGAGGCTGATGATAGGTATAGTTCAGCAATTCTTTCAGTATGTAGATGCAGGTGTCGGTTGAGTGGTTTGCTTTAAATGCGAACAGGTTGTCAGTGCTGTGTAGAAAGGGGAGAAGTCTCACTAGAAGAACCGACTCGAGTATCTTCGACGCGATCGTTGTGATTGCAATCGGCCGGTAGTTGCCAGGGTCAGCTGCATCCTTTAGCTTGTTTTTGATTAATGGTATCAAGTGAACTAAGAGTAGGGAGTCTGGAAGAAAGTGGTGAATTATGCATGCATTGAATAGGGCAGCTAGCAAAATGTAAATTATCGGATGGCAGAATTTGAAAGCCTCTGCGGGGAGACCATCACAGCCGGGCGATTTATTATTAGGTAGGCTGTTTATGGCATCGCTGATGTTACCTGGCGTAATACGGTCTGCAAAATGAAATTGAATGTTATCAGTAAGGAGGTTATCTACGTCCCTTCGGGAATCTTGATCGTTTATGCAATTCAGGATATTGTTGAGGTGATCGCCCCTCATACTTGCGATAGACTCGTCTCCGACTGCTTCCCCTACTCTCTGTGATAGTCTTAGTTTCGGGATTTAAGGACTGGATATTTTTCCAAAGACGAGGATAATCACCAAATTCTAAGTTTCTAGACATTATAACGGCTCTTAGTTGTTTTTCATTTAATCTGCAGTGCTTAAGAGCAAGTTTGAACAGCGCTCTCGCCTGTCTCATTAGTAATGCAGGTTGCACTTCCCTCGGGCTACCATTTTGCCTCCACAGTAAAAACATTTCTCGTGAGTATGTATACAGATCTTTAACCAAGTCATTCCATCTAGGTATATTACGAGAATTACCTTGACGAAAACTATAAGCAGCCCTGCCCGAAGCAAGCATAGCGGAGATTATGTTCGAATAGAATCCATTCAGATCCCTCCTGTGGTGGTCATTTCTACAATTTGTGTTGATACAAAGTAAGGTGTCTTTCGGTTGAACTATTGACCGCAACCTGGTTTCCACGGTGGCCCTAAAGTATCTGGTTTTCTGTTGGTTTTTAAAATCCCAGTTTACTGCTGGTGGGCGGCCAGTTAGAGGGTTCACGGTATGGAGGATGGGGTCCTGAATGCCACCTGTAATGGGATGTGATCGTAGCCCGTTGCAAGATCGTAGCGAATATTGCAGATCATAATAGAATCATGAAGTTGTGGAGATGTGATGCAATGGTCCAGCCAGGAGGTTGTAATTGCGTCCGCTCTATTATGTACATATGAATAGGAGGAGGGAGGGAGGGAGGAGCCTTGCATCTGTATAGATGTACAATATATAGACGGCAAAATTGTAGTGGGTTTTATTACCCAATATTCGTTTTGCTAGTACTTTTAGTATTATTATTCAACATTAATCATCATAACAGAGTGTAAAGTCAGAGAAAAAAACGAAACGGGATTTGTGTATTTCTGCTGAAGATATGTCATTATACGCATGAAGATTTCGATGTTCGTGTTTCAAAGGATTTACCTACGTCCGGTAATGTAATATATATATATATATATATATATATATATATATATATATATATGTGTGTGTGTGTGTGTGTGTGTGTGTGTGTGTGTGTGTGTGTGTATGCCATGTATGTGAATAATATAGTTGTCTTTATGCTAGTTTTTCTGCTTATTCATTTCGTGATTGCATATATGTTTGTACATTTAAGGTTCATTAGCCCATGCATATAAAGAACCAAATTTCCGAAATTAAAGATCAGCTACCACATTGCTTGATGCTTAATGACATTCATGTGTCAATGACTGCAGCATTTCCGGCTCAGCATCAACTCCCGAGTAACGCTAAGCGACAGGCACTTAATGTGTCCTCATTTGGGGACAATGCCATGAACTCTGGGCTTCATGTTGAATGTATATTTCATTGCCGGTTTCGCTTCGTGTACACTTCGGTCGTGTATATTTTGGTATCGTTATCAACTGTCTGAATTAGGGATCCTTATTCATTTAAGTTTCATTGTTTTCGGAAGTAAATTCTAAGAATTTAATTTACTTAAAATTTTATCTAATTATCTCTTAAGTTTGTTCATTAATTTTTTGTCCGATAACTGATCTCTTTCCTGTATTTCCTATTACTTTCTGTTGCTTCTATCAAATGAACATCATATTCTTTGGAAGCTTGAATTTCAAGTCATTGGCCCGCTTAGGCATGTTCCATGAGAAAAGGTTCATCTTTTGAATAATAATAATAATAATAATAATAATAATAATAATAATAATAATAATAATAATAATAATAATATGACCTTTGAAAACCAGTGAAGACGAGTGGCTAAAGAGTGCATGGGAAGAAGGACTAATAAAAGTAGACGAAGACCCAGAAATATACAGAGACAGGAGAATGACAGACAGAACAGAGGACTGGCACAACAAACCAATGCACGGACAATACATGAAAGACAGAAAAGCTGTAGGAGGAAGTAGGAATCAAGAAAAAAAACAGTGTGATGGGTGACAGTATACTCGGTGATGCCAGAAAGATTACAGATGTAGCAGAGAATATTTGGCAAGAATAAGTTAAAAATAATGGTGTAAATTGTATATCTGAAGAAAACAATCAAGAATGTGAAGGGAATCTTGAGCCAGGGTTTCTTGAAGAACTTATGGTGACTGGGATGACTATTTATGAAATAGGTTATAAACATTTCTTAAGTTACCTTCCAGATATGCGTAGGTTGAGACTTTTGTTATTAAAGAAATAAGAGATATAAAACTCCGTTGCAAGAGACAAAGGGAGACTCAATCTGTGGATATAACTTTTCCATATGAAGAGAATGGAAGAGAGAGGGTAACGACTGAAAAAGGCTAAGTATATCGGAATTTTATGGAGCAAGAAGTTTGGAGTGCTCAAATGGATCAGGCTCTTACTAATACTTTTTTTTAACTGATAAGGGCGCTGTTTCTCATGGCGGAAGATAGTAAACTTAAGAAATTGAAGCTAGGTGGTGTCTTCTTAAGATGGATAAAATAATTCCCTAAACAGCCTTTAAAAACTCGAGGCTTTAGGAATAAATTCAGTATCACTGAATTGTCAAGTACAAGATGAATTGTGTTTTGATTTTCTGAGGTTAAATAGCTATTCCAGTAATAGCGTGCAACAACATTTTAATTTATATATATATAGTATATATATATCTATATATATATATATATATATATATATATATATATAACGTGTCCCGTTCGAAGACTAGGTAAAGTGAACTGATGTGGTATGTCGACCTCACCACATTCTATACTTGCTTCTAGCTGTCCTACTGTTCTCCGAATCCTTAACATTGCTATCTCCCTTAGAGATTCCTGTTGTGTGACCTTCGGTAAACCATCAAATGTAAATTACTAGAACACCAATTAACGTAACGTTACCGAATATTGCAGCGGTTAGAGTTTATGAGTGATATGTGTAGATTTCACTTTTCTGAAGTATTGTTGTTTTTCCTGGTGTTTTCCATCTGATTTCACTCGTCATCTCCTTGTGCGTTACAACGATCCTGCATTGCAGATCGGCTCATGAGTGTCCTGGATGTGTGTCTCAGTAGATTAACAGTGCCACTCAGTTGACATTTCCATGGTAGGTGGCGAACTTAGTGATACTGAGCTCTGAGCCTAGTTCCAAATTAGAACTGTCCTTCCCCATTATCCTATCCCATCCACCCTACCACGTGACATTGAAATATATATATATATATATATATATATATATATATATATATATATATATATATATATATATATAGATATAGATATAGATATAGATATGCACATTATCCTATCCCATCCGCCTACCACGTGACATTATAATATATATATATATATATATATATATATATATATATATATATATATATATATATATATCAATGTCAGTGGTAGGGTGGATGGGATAGGATAATGGGAAAGGACAGTTCTAATTTGGAACTAGGCACAGAGCTCAGTATCACTAAGTTCGCCACCTACCATGGAAATGTCAACTGAGTGGCACTGTTAATCTACTGAAGACACACATCCAGGACACTCATGAGCCGATCTGCAATGCAGGGATCGTTGTAACGCACAAGGAGATGACGAGTGAAATCAGATGGAAAACACCAGGAAAAACAACAATACTTCAGAAAAGTGAAATCTACACATATCACTCATAAACTCTACCGCTGCAATAATCGGTAACGTTACGTTAATTGGTGTTCTAGTAATTTACATTTGATGATTTACCGGAGGTCACACAACAGGAATCTCTAAGGGAGATAGCAATGTTAAGGATTCGGAGAACAGTAGGACAGCTAGAAGCAAAGTATGAGAATGTGGTGAGGTCGACATACAACTTCAGTTCACTTTACCTTAGTCTTCGAACGACACGTATGTAGAAACAGACAGTCTGCGGTGTGCATAAACTTCAGTGGAAATCGGCGTTGCAATCGGTCCAGATCTAGGGAGAATGCGGATGAGGGAAGGAGATGCGCCTCTGGTTACAAGTTCATGGAGCAGAGGATCATCAATGATGGCATGCTGACCAACCTCTCGAAGGTGCAACATCGAAGGGCGTCGAGGTTCGGAGTTATTGTCAAGTCCTCAAGCACCAGCAGGCAACAGTCGCTTAGGCGGACATCTACTGATATAGGGGAAATGTCGTCTATACGACATGTGCGTCCGGCAACGATTGCTCTCTCCTTGACTCGAATTCCTGCTACTACTCCATAAGGCAGCGATACCCCTCTGTATACCAGACGAGGGACAGTAGAGTCATTGTCTTCTTGTTTGGTCGTATATGGCTGGCCTGTTATTTGGGGTCCCATCCAGATGCTTCAAAGTTGACAGGTTTCTGGAATAGAAGTCGCACGAGGGCCAGTACCACAAGAGACAGTAAAGGAATATTAAGCGTAAATCGCTTGTGATTTGAGAGCAATAAAAGAATAAATTAGTGGGGGAACTACTCGAGGATTACAAGGGTCACGACAGAGAAGAGCTAATTTCGAGGATGCAGATACAAGATGCAGAAGGTGAGGACAGGAAAAGACCACTCCTTAATGATTGATTGACCGCGAGAGAGTAAACCCGCTTGGCTTCCGGATGAGAAATCCTAAAATAACCTCAGAGTGGTCCATCCTATTATTCTTAAAATTACATATGGGAGACATGTCACGGACCTTTGGGGACATCTTTATAATATGGGCAAAAGGTATGTTTTCCAAAACAACTACTTTCTTATTTCCCAAAACTTAAATGTTTTCTGAGATTCTACGTTACTTCTAAATTAGTAGAGGGAAAGGAAAGAAAAGAAAAAAACAAGTGCAAAATATATATATGTATATATATATATATGTATGTATGTATATATGTATATATATATATATATATATATATGTATATATATGTTTATATACATATATGTTATATATAGTTTATAGACAGATGTGGTGAACAATGACATTCTTTGAAATAATAGATATCAGCATTAGCTCTCGCAGAAACAAAAATCAATGTTCTTTGTTAAGAAGAATCCACTGTCTCAGAGGTCACATTGACAGAACCTGAGTTTGTATGGAAAATTCCTCGAACGTTGTGTTCGTGTGTGCGTTTATTTCTGTGGGCGGAACCAGTGAGAGACAAGTGTTATTTAAAATAGATTACCTTCCTAACAAGGAGAATATAAAATGTAGAAAACTCTATTATATGTAGATCAGGGATTGTGAAATAAATGATGTGTTATTACGTAATCGGTTTTGCACAACGAACTCGTTCACTCAGTGACGTAGGAGGTCGGGAGTGGTTTTACGAGAATGCTCGTTCGTTTGTACATCACGTTTTACCTCCACTGTATCATATGAGTTTTGGGGCATTATCGCCCAGCTTGTCCTTGAAAATAGAGGGCGCGTGACAACCACACAAAACTATTATCATGGACATCAGAGGTAAGAGTTGTTGGGAACTTACATTAATGAATTCCTTTTCAGCATCTCGAACTATTTGAGATGTGTGAAGTGGCTGAAAACCTTTCTTTCTCATGAGAGATTCATGAGAAATTATTATCATTCCGCTTTTGTGTACTTGGTGAAATGTATCACTGCCCTCTTTACGAGATTTGTTATTATTTTGTTAATATTTTGACAAGTGTGTTAATAAGAATTGTTTCTTTCTGAAAGGAACTCTTTTGAATTGTCGTTTTGTCGGCCCCTGTGATTATTACCTAGTATTAACAATTCTTATGGTGTTTGATTTACGGCATGACTATTCAGTTTTGTGGAATTGATATCAGAGTATGGCGAGAGGTGTCACTTTTATATTTTGTTTCAGTTGTGGGAATGGTTCAGTTTCCCGGGATCTTGTTCTAGACAGTCCGTTTTCTGTGTCGAGTTTTAACTATTTCAGTCTTTCATTTGATTATCTTTCTAGCTGTCTGGCGATAGTTAGAATTTTGCTTTTCCTTTTGAGAAATAAAGTTATTTTTGTAGTTCAGAGTTTAATTCAGTGCCCAAATTAATTTTTGCAATTGTCTTGTGAGTTGATTAAAGATTTTCAGAAGGCTTCATTACCATATTCATTTTTTGTGCCTCCCCTAGATATAGGTCAAAATTATATATTATATATATATATATTATATATATATGTGTGTGTGGTGTGTGTGTGTGGGTGTTAGTGTGTTAGTGTGTGTGTGTGTGTGTGTGTGTGTGTAAGGATAAAAAAGTCCGTAAAATGCTATTTGATCATTGCAAACTTACGTTTCGAGCTCATATATATATATATATATATATATATATATATATATATATATATATATATATATATATACACACACAGGATATGTAGGTGTGGCAAGTTGTCAGTGTTGGCATACAGGTAACCGTTGACCCAGGAAGGATGGAAATTAAGGTATTACCTGGTGTTTTGGGCCTCATCAACTCCCGTCCGGCGACGAGTCCGGTGGTCGTATGTTCTGGAATACCTGCTTGAGAAGAGGCCTGAGGATTATCTTGCCGATGTCATCCTATTTCCAATGTCCTCCTGACAGGTCCATATTGTTGGTTTGATTGATGATAGTAGATTCCAGCATCTTTCTTTTGTACGGGCAGCCACTTTTGAAAACCAGGTCTGCCGCACTCCAGCATATGGTATGGCCTTTATCCCTAATAAGTAGGAAAGTCCCAGAACTCTCTGAAGCATTCGCACTGGTACTCTGTCGATCTTTGCGAGATGGATTTAGCTATCTCCCTCACGTAAATCTTAGTACAATTGTTGCATGGTATCTGGTAAACTCCGGCTCCGGATGGATTTGGGATAATGGAAAATAAATGGATTGTTAGACCTGAGGCGTTCTGTAGCTTTTTGGATATTTTCGTCGTACGGAAGCTGTATTTTATCGTTAAAATCTATTTGCTCGTTTTTAGTGAGACCTCTGTAGTATATTCTGTTCGCTTTGTTAATAGCCTTCTCGATATGTGGTGGGTAGAGGAGTTGCATTAGGCGTTGGAGGATCGAATTGAATTCATAATTTAAGTACCCATTTGAACATATTCTAAACCCGCTGAGGAAAAGATTACGCCCGATCATGATCTTTACGGAAACATCGTGGTAGCTTTGAAAATTAATATAAGAAACAGCAAAAGTGCGTTTCCTATATACTGTGAAAGGATATCTGTTCTGTTCTCTTGTGATTAGTACATCTAGCAACGACAATTTTCCGCCCTTTTCCCATTCTGTTTTAAACTTTATGGTGGGAACTAGCGAATTTAGTCGATTAAAAAATTCATTGAAATCTCCCCAGCTATTGTCCAGTAAGTTCCAAAACTGAAGCGACAAATTTCAGAGAATTTCGTTCGAAATTCACTAACTGGCAACTACAACTCGTAGCTGAAAAATATATTTTTTTTCTACAGTAAAAGCTCTATCAAGCAAAATAAAGCTAACATATGATGCACAAATATCAAATCTATGATATTTATAACAATTATAAGAAAAAATTATGGTAATAGTACTTATTTTAAAGTATAGCAATTACTTCAATCTATAGAAACGAAACAATTTGAAATTCTCGTTCAACACAGGATTACCAACATTACCAATGTATATTTCGAGCAATGTGGAAACAAATATTTAATATTATAGTGTAAGTATCAATAGAATGTGAAGGGAAAATCTCCGCGACATTAAACATAATCAACCATGAATGCACCTAGATTCAATTGAGAAGTTGGGGGTGGTTGGTAGTTCTGATTCTAGCTTCTAGGACCGAGCATAAAACACCATCTTCGAGAAAGGCTCTAACCTCTGCTGCTACCGTCAGGTGACTAGGCCTAGTTCTGGGCATTGCAAGGCTTACAATGCAGGGCCACTGTCTGTTATTTAGGCAAAGATAGAACCTTCAGGACCGACACCAGGACCTGTCCTTGCACCTGGGAAACAGACTCGCTATATAAAAAATAAGAAAGTCGGTCGCAAGCAACCAGAACACCCGTAAAATCACCATCTGGTTAAGTAGGGAGACGACAGACCCCAACCACCCCTTACCCCCTCTACCTCTACCTCTACCCGCAATACTAACTCCACCTTTTTCACTTCAACCTATTACCTCAAATCTTGGAATCATATCCCAACCGTGAAATTTAAGACTGAATTTGCGTAAGTGGGCGTATCATAAAGGAGTGATATCACCCAAATTCATTTTTCCACTGACAACCAGTAATCAGTTCGATCCAGTCAAGTATCATTGCATAACAGAAATTTATGATTTTTTGGGGGATATACATATATATATATATATATATATATATATATAATATATATATATATATATACAAAGAAGCACCAATAGGCCTAGTGCTCGATTCTTAAAACAGACCTCGGTTATTCCTGATAGATAAAAACGTCCTGAGAGAGAGAGAGAGAGAGAGAGCATAACAGGGGATACTCGAATTAAGATAATGCTCGCCAAGCATATTCACACTCCGGATCGTATGGACAAGAATAGTCTCACTTATGCACTGAAAAAAATAAAGGTGGAAACCTACGAAAATACTTGTTTGGTGCGACTCTGAACGCAATTTCGCATGCAAAAAATTTGCACAATCGAGACATTCCATGAAATTATTAAGTAACAAGCTGGAAAATGTATTTCCTTGATCCGTGAAATAGGCCTAACCATGTAACCAACGCTAAACGCGCCCTTAACTTGGATTTCGTTTTTTTTTTTATTTTTTTACATCAACTTGTCTTATTTATATTTCATTTAATCAGATGCTAAACTTCTCTGTGCTTTATCAAAAGAAATCATAATAACTTTAGATATAACGCTATAAAAGTAGAAAGTTAATTTACAAATATTAGGCCAATGCTTATGCACACGGTTCCTGCTGCCACTCTATGGTGAACACTTTATATCACACTTTGGAAGCCGCAGATGTTTCTTTGGTGAAATTCTTTTTTTCTATTAATAAACAATTACTGAACTAACATTGATCATTCACTGGGGAAATACTTTGTGCGCTTATACAGTTAATCACTGATACGTATTATCAGATAAATAGGATGACAATAATTGGAATAAAATATACTAACTGGCAACTCCATGAGTTTCTATAGAAGTACGATCAATTCTGAGATTTGTCGCTTCAGTTTTGGAACTTACTGTACCAGAACGTAAAAATAACATCCATGTATCTAAGCCAGATGATATTGTGGGGTTTCATAGCGGACAAAATTTCCATTTCGAAATATTCCATGTACAGATTTTTATTTGTAAAAATTAACAGTAAAAGAAAACACGTTATTGGTTACACAGAGGTTGGTTGATTAGTTTTAGAGTTTTATTATGCCAAGAGGATAATGTTCTCCATATGGCTGTAACTTCCTCTTTAAAATAGACAACACGTCGGCGATCCGGACTTTGGTAAATAATGACTCGACGTCTGGGCTGAGCAATGTAATATTATTTGAGGGGATATTTAAACTGTTGAATATTTGTATAAAATCGTGAGCGTGTTTCACGTAGGAGGATGAGAAGGTTCCTAGAAAGGGTGATAACAGGTCCCCCATCCATTTGGATAATTTAAATATGAAAAAGCCCCTGATAAATATAATGGGGTGAAGAGGAATTCCATCTTTATGTGTTGTTGATAGGCTATAAAATAAGGCTTAGAGGGTTGATTATACTGAATGACTCCAGTAATTCTATGTTTTTATGTCATAACCCCCTATGGTTATGACTGAATTGCTCAGCCTGGACGTGGCCCAAAACACCTTAATTTCCATCTTTCCTGTGTCAACAGTCACATGCAAGCCAACAGCGGCGACCTGACGCACCTACATATGCTTTGTATATACTATATACTCCTGTAACATATCATATCCATATTTTACCAGTGACCAGGGGCACAGAAGGAAGTGCAGGAATATATGTTTGCAACGTGTATTACAGTTAGACATTCATATGCTATATGTGTGAATGTATGTATGTGTGTGTGCGTTTGTTGGTGGTAGTGTATATTATGAACCCAAACCGTGCCATCTAAAGTCTCTTCTGACTTCTAATACGTGTCTTCCTTTTCTTCACGAATACTAGAGCCTTCATATATTTACTAATATATATATATATATATATATATTATATATAGTATATATATATATATATATATATATATATATATACACACACACACGTACAAACATTAAGCTTAAACTACAAGTGTCGTTTAGTATCAAATTCGCGTTAATTCGTGAATATCACCGAAGGCGAACTGTAAGTGATATATGGTATGTTACCTCAGTGACTCGAACACCCAACAGAACGAACCAACGACTTCCAGTCGACGTTCAAGACCATTCGGCTAATTTATCTTTTTTAATTCCCCTTCGGTGGTATCCCCAAAGTAGCACGAATTGCATATTAAACTACATTTATAGCTTATATATATATATATATATATATATATATATATATATATATATATATATATATACTATATATCATACATACAAACAAACGTACTCCCGCACACACACATTTTTACATATGTATGTGTGTATTATCTACATACATGCATTGAATAGATATTGCACATGTAATGATAATATATAAAAAGCGTTTTCTGTGTTTAATATGTGCCAAGCATACAAACCCATCAGACGAAAAACCTTCTGTGTAATACGATTATAAAGGCAACCGTCGCCACACCATTATGGCACATTACCAACTCTCTCTCTCTCTCTCTCTCTCTCTCTCTCTCTCTCTGATGTAGTTGTAAAGTGATGATTTTCAGAAAATCCTCAGCAAAGCAACGGATCATTATTGATCATAATAAACATTTTTAGAGTAATATCTCCCTTTTCGCTTTACGTTATTTTGACACACTTGTTCCGTTTTTCTGGAAATCAACATACATACATTCATACATACATACATACATACATACATACATACATACATACATACATATATATATATATATATATATATATATATATATACATGAATGTGTGTGCGCGTGTAATTGAAGGTAGGTTTTAGCGAACTACGAAGATATCATTTGTACCTTCGTCTTTTATCCGTTGACTTAAGGTTGAAAGCTTAACAGCATCTGAAGTATATTTGTTATTTGTTTCTGCATGCATCATTGAAGTTTGTTTACTCTTAGTAGTGAGAGATGTTATCTCCTCCAAATAATCCTTTTCTCATCTTCCTCGACTACGAAGAAGAGCCACCCCTAACTTGAACCCAGACGCCTATGTGAGGATTGCTGGCTTTATTCCTTATTCACCGACTACATTTGTACTAATGACAACAGGCGATTACAAAAGCGTTTCTTGGACGTGGTGTCTCCAGCTTTCTATTGCGGAATTAATATGCACGAGAATAAAGTTAGTTCAATTGTGTCTTGTAGTATACTCAAAACATTGGATGGCACGAGAAAATGGAAGACAGAAGTCTGCGCATTTTTCACCAAACACTGAGGCACGACGCGCATTTTTCATCAAACACTGAGGCACGAGAATCTGGAACCATTGGCGATATCAAGCATAGGTTTTGCTCTCTTGAAATAAAGTCTATTCCCAAAAAGTCAACACCTTCAAGTAAGGGAGTATTGAAGATGAAAACTTTCATAGATGTTATGCACTAGTTTTCATTTTCATTGGTTACAACAAACTGCCTCTGCATCCTACCTTTTGAATCCTACCTTTTGAATTTCACTAACTGTTACTACAGCTGTTCATGTAACGACTCCAGGCCTGAGATTTTTCAACTTATATAAACCATATTCTGTCGTCTCTTTGATCACCACTTCATCGTTTTCTGTCAGGTATACCGAAAAACTGGTCCAGAGGAATGGTTGTGTCTGTTTATCGATTGTTTAGAAGAGTTCGCGAATATTATATATTTTCACTCAGTGATGCCGTGAATCCGGGAGACTTATTTTTTTAAGAAGTCGAAGGTTCTTTAATGACTTTTAGTGTTCCGGTTGTTTGATCATAATATTTCTCATAAGCTGTCTTATGCTTTATGATTATTTTTAATACCTACTTCATTGTCGTTAGAATGCATATTCAAATATCTCTTCCTATTATCGGTGAGAAAGAATGGTAATTTTGAAGAGGATAGAAGAAAGCACGAACCCCATTAAGATAGTATTGATGCTTGCGCAGCGTTTAAAAATAAACGAGACCTCGGGACTTTTGATGCTACGAAAACACTGTAGTATTTATAGAATCCTTTAGCAGTTTTTAGGAAGCTTTATTTATTAATTAGTGCTCAGTAGCCCTTAGAACCAATTGACTAGTTTATTAATTCATTAATTACTATAGTAGATTCACATCAACCGCGCATTTGATGCCTAGGCCAGTCCCTTACGACGCTCCTGATTGGCTGTTGATAAGCCAGTCATAGGGCTCGAAACTCCATCTCTCGAGAGAGTTCACATAGGCAGGATGTATGTTCAACCTCTCTTTACAGATAAGTCTTTCAAAAGTATCCCTGAGGAGAGGTGGAACATTTATCCTGCCTATGTGAACTCTCGAGACAGACTGAGAGTTTCCAGCCCTGTGATTGGCTTATTAACAGCCAATCAGGAGCGTCGTAAGGGACTGGCCTAGACATCAAATGCATGGATGATGTGAATCTACTATAGTATGAAACTGTATATTATGTATTCATCAGCCAAAGTATATTGCCACATCGTGAAGTGCAGAAATGGCAAGGTCATTTATAGTTTAGTCATAAGTTTAAAGCAACTATTCGTAATGCTGTGTACTGGACTATTGCTGATGTTCATAACTTTTGTTTGCTAGTTAACATGCCTCACCTTTATTGTAGCTAATAATATTACAAGACTGTCACTATCTTCTCCTAATCAAGGATCTCTGCAGTTGACTGCTTTTTCTTGGGTACTCTGTGCAGTGTCGACTCTAGTTTGATATCTCTCCCGTAGCTTTGAACTTTGGATAGTATTAATTTCCTGTACACAACCAAGTTAGGTTGCTTAATTGTAATGACTGCGTTAAGATTACTGATGTCTGATGAATCTGCTAAGAATGCTTTCGTACCGCAACTGTGTCATTTTTCGTTAGTTTTATGGTTATGCCTGTCCCTTGTGGAGAAAAAGACAGTATATTTGTTTTACATGAGAAAAGGTCCTGTTGCTGAACCTATTAATTCCTCATAGACACTAAAGGAAACCAGTACTACAGTAGACGAGCGTGTTCTGCTCAAATACTCAAGGTTCTATTCAGGCACGGGAAATATGTATGAAACAATCAATAATGAAAAATTTTAATTATGAAGATACATAAAAGAGCAATTAAACAAAGTATTCTGGCTGTACAAAGCACTAAGCATCTCTAAAGAGAAAATAAATGGCATCTAGATCTGACAGGAAAAGGACGCTTGAGTCTAAAGCAACGCTCTTCCTTCCATTTCTTTGATGAATGCAGGTGACACAGAAGCCAAAGGAAAAGCCTCTCTTTTTAATTTCGTAATTGGCATCAGGTGCTCTCATCCTTGGTTCAGTGGTCCTTT